>NW_028126006.1:0-464665 GCF_965194825.1 Balaenoptera physalus
TCTGCATAGCATTTCATGGCCTTACCTCGAGGCAAGTTCTCACGTTTCTTGCCCTGTGAGCGACACAGCATGGTAAGATGCTGTATTTCTCCTTGAATAGAGTGACTTCAGGAACGAGGTCTTTGATAAATTCTAAGCAGACTGTTTTCTCAGGGCAGCTCAGACGAGGGCAATGTCGAAGACTTCCAGGGCATGTTGGACTGCCTAGAAATGTGGTTCTGATGCTGTTCGAGTGCTCTGGAAACGGAGCTCTCCTGAAGTAACGTACAGTGTGTTGCCCGAGACTCTGCAGACACAGAGGGCCTCCGTGGGACGTATGGGACTCAATGCTGCTCAGCAGGCCCACAGGGGTGCGGAGGGAGTCAGTGATCTTGGAATAAAAATGATGCTCACCCGAAGACCGTAGGAGTCCTGAAAAGGGTACTTCCTTTAAAATAAAACAGACCTCCACTAAGAGCTCATGGAAAGAGCTGCATGCCTCCCTTTCTGCAGGGCTACTCAGGGCCTTACCTCGAGGCAAGGACTCACGTGGAGATTCCCTTTAGCTCTAGAGCATGGCAAGGTGAGCCCCACCCTGGCCTATATAGCTCCGTGTGTACCCAGGGAAAACTCATTTTCTTCCCAGACCCATGCCTACAGTGGCCAGAGGCCTGTCAACAGCAGAGAATTTCAGGGAGCTTCACGGCAGCAAGAAAGGAGGTTTCCAAACGGAAAGCAAGGCTAGTCCCATCATGCCCCCATTTCCATGGACACAGGCAGCATACATCTCTGTGGTTTTTAACGAGTCAAAAGAGACACCGAGTACACACTGGTTGCTTCCCTGAATCAACTTCTCGAGGCAGGGTGTTCTGCATCTAGTGAACGGCCTCACCAAGGAACGCCCTAGCCAGGCCACTGGGCCCGAGGCCTCACCAAGGAACGCCCTAGGCAGGCCTCTGGGCCCCTGCCTTTTCAAAAGCCTGCAGTGCTACAGGAAAAACTGTGCTTTACTTGCAAAAGGAAAGCAAGCCGTCTTTCTCCTGGAAGCAGGGTGACTTCAGGTAGGAGGTCCTGATTGGAAGGAGAAGCCTAGTGTTTTTCTCTGTGCAGCTCAGACTAGGGATTGAGTGCGATTTCCACGGCATGTTGGAACTTGCTTGAACGTTGCTCTTGAACCTGTGCGAGTGCTGTGAATCAAGATATCACAAGAAAGAGTGCAGTGTGTTGCCCATGACTCAGCAGACACAGAGGACCTCCGAGGGACCAATGGGCCTCGTTGTTGCTCAGCAGGCCTACAGGGGTGTGGAGGTACTCAGAGACCTTGGAACAAAAATGATGCTCAACCGAGGGGCCTAGAGGTCCTGAAAAGGGTACTTCCTTTAAAGTAAACCAGAACAGCGACTAAGAGCTAATGGAAAGAGCTGCATGCCTCTTTTTCTGTAGGGCTACTCAGGGCCTTACCTCGAGGCAAGGACTCACGTGGAGATTCCCTTTAGCTCTAGAGCATGGCAAGGTGAGCCCCACCCTGGCCTATATAGCTCCGTGTGTACCCAGGGAAAACTCATTTTCTTCCCAGACCCATGCCTACAGTGGCCAGAGGCCTGTCAACAGCAGAGAATTTCAGGGAGCTTCACGAAAGCAAGAAAGGAGGTTTCCAAACGGAAAGCAAGGCTAGTCCCATCATGCCCCCATTTCCATGGACACAGGCAGCATACATCTCTGTGGTTTTTAACGAGTCAAAAGAGACACCGAGTACACACTGGTTGCTTCCCTGAATCAACTTCTCGAGGCAGGGTGTCCTGAATGTAGTGAACGGCCTCACCAAGGAAAGCCCTAGCTATGCCTCTGGGCCCGTGCCTCTTCAAAAGCCTGCCCTGCTACAGGAACAACTGTGCTTTAGTTGCAATAGAAACGAGGTCGTCTTTCTTCAGGAGGCAGGGTGACTTCAGGTAGGAGGTCCTGAATGGAAGGAGAAGCTTACTGTTTGTCTCTGTACAGCTCAAACTAGGGAATGAGAGCGACTTCCACGGCCTGTTGGAACTTGCTTAACGGTGCTCGTGAACCTGTGCGATGCTGGCTAAATCAAGATGTTCCAATAAGAGTGCACTGTGTTGCCCTACACTCGGCATACACACTGTGAGTCGGAAAGCTCCTTCCCTGGATAGTGCTTAGAAGGGCCAGGGGAGCCTGAGGGTACTCAGTGTTTTTGCAGGGAATAGGGTTTCCAGGCGAGGCACCTAGGTGTCCTGAAAAGCGTACTGGCTTTAAAATGCTGAAGATAAGCGACTACGGCCTCATGGAAACTGCTACACGCCTCTGCTTCTGCATAGCATTTCATGGCCTTACCTCGAGGCAAGTTCTCACGTTTCTTGCCCTGTGAGCGACACAGCATGGTAAGATGCTGTATTTCTCCTTGAATAGAGTGACTTCAGGAACGAGGTCTTTGATAAATTCTAAGCAGACTGTTTTCTCAGGGCAGCTCAGACGAGGGCAATGTCGAAGACTTCCAGGGCATGTTGGACTGCCTAGAAATGTGGTTCTGATGCTGTTCGAGTGCTCTGGAAACGGAGCTCTCCTGAAGTAACGTACAGTGTGTTGCCCGAGACTCTGCAGACACAGAGGGCCTCCGTGGGACGTATGGGACTCAATGCTGCTCAGCAGGCCCACAGGGGTGCGGAGGGAGTCAGTGATCTTGGAATAAAAATGATGCTCACCCAGAGGGCGTAGGAGTCCGGAAAAGGGTACTTCCTTTAAAATAAAACAGACCTCCACTAAGAGCTCATGGCAAGAGCTGCATGCCTCCCTTTCTGCAGGGCTACTCAGGGCCTTACCTCGAGGCAAGGACTCACGTGGAGATTCCCTTTAGCTCTAGAGCATGGCAAGGTGAGCCCCACCCTGGCCTATATAGCTCCGTGTGTACCCAGGGAAAACTCATTTTCTTCCCAGACCCATGCCTACAGTGGCCAGAGGCCTGTCAACAGCAGAGAATTTCAGGGAGCTTCACGGCAGCAAGAAAGGAGGTTTCCAAACGGAAAGCAAGGCTAGTCCCATCATGCCCCCATTTCCATGGACACAGGCAGCATACATCTCTGTGGTTTTTAACGAGTCAAAAGAGACACCGAGTACACACTGGTTGCTTCCCTGAATCAACTTCTCGAGGCAGGGTGTTCTGCATCTAGTGAACGGCCTCACCAAGGAACGCCCTAGCCAGGCCACTGGGCCCGAGGCCTCACCAAGGAACGCCCTAGGCAGGCCTCTGGGCCCCTGCCTTTTCAAAAGCCTGCAGTGCTACAGGAAAAACTGTGCTTTACTTGCAAAAGGAAAGCAAGCCGTCTTTCTCCTGGAAGCAGGGTGACTTCAGGTAGGAGGTCCTGATTGGAAGGAGAAGCCTAGTGTTTTTCTCTGTGCAGCTCAGACTAGGGATTGAGTGCGATTTCCACGGCATGTTGGAACTTGCTTGAACGTTGCTCTTGAACCTGTGCGAGTGCTGTGAATCAAGATATCACAAGAAAGAGTGCAGTGTGTTGCCCATGACTCAGCAGACACAGAGGACCTCCGAGGGACCAATGGGCCTCGTTGTTGCTCAGCAGGCCTACAGGGGTGTGGAGGTACTCAGAGACCTTGGAACAAAAATGATGCTCAACCGAGGGGCCTAGAGGTCCTGAAAAGGGTACTTCCTTTAAAGTAAACCAGAACAGCGACTAAGAGCTAATGGAAAGAGCTGCATGCCTCTTTTTCTGTAGGGCTACTCAGGGCCTTACCTCGAGGCAAGGACTCACGTTGAGATTCCCTTTAGCTCTAGAGCATGGCAAGGTGAGCCCCACCCTGGCCTATATAGCTCCGTGTGTACCCAGGGAAAACTCATTTTCTTCCCAGACCCATGCCTACAGTGGCCAGAGGCCTGTCAACAGCAGAGAATTTCAGGGAGCTTCACGGCAGCAAGAAAGGAGGTTTCCAAACGGAAAGCAAGGCTAGTCCCATCATGCCCCCATTTCCATGGACACAGGCAGCATACATCTCTGTGGTTTTTAACGAATCAAAAGAGACACCGAGTACACACTGGTTGCTTCCCTGAATCAACTTCTCGAGGCAGGGTGTCCTGAATGTAGTGAACGGCCTCACCAAGGAAAGCCCTAGCTATGCCTCTGGGCCCGTGCCTCTTCAAAAGCCTGCCCTGCTACAGGAACAACTGTGCTTTAGTTGCAATAGAAACGAGGTCGTCTTTCTTCAGGAGGCAGGGTGACTTCAGGTAGGAGGTCCTGAATGGAAGGAGAAGCTTACTGTTTGTCTCTGTACAGCTCAAACTAGGGAATGAGAGCGACTTCCACGGCCTGTTGGAACTTGCTTAACGGTGCTCGTGAACCTGTGCGATGCTGGCTAAATCAAGATGTTCCAATAAGAGTGCACTGTGTTGCCCTACACTCGGCATACACACTGTGAGTCGGAAAGCTCCTTCCCTGGATAGTGCTTAGAAGGGCCAGGGGAGCCTGAGGGTACTCAGTGTTTTTGCAGGGAATAGGGTTTCCAGGCGAGGCACCTAGGTGTCCTGAAAAGCGTACTGGCTTTAAAATGCTGAAGATAAGCGACTACGGCCTCATGGAAACTGCTACACGCCTCTGCTTCTGCATAGCATTTCATGGCCTTACCTCGAGGCAAGTTCTCACGTTTCTTGCCCTGTGAGCGACACAGCATGGTAAGATGCTGTATTTCTCCTTGAATAGAGTGACTTCAGGAACGAGGTCTTTGATAAATTCTAAGCAGACTGTTTTCTCAGGGCAGCTCAGACGAGGGCAATGTCGAAGACTTCCAGGGCATGTTGGACTGCCTAGAAATGTGGTTCTGATGCTGTTCGAGTGCTCTGGAAACGGAGCTCTCCTGAAGTAACGTACAGTGTGTTGCCCGAGACTCTGCAGACACAGAGGGCCTCCGTGGGACGTATGGGACTCAATGCTGCTCAGCAGGCCCACAGGGGTGCGGAGGGAGTCAGTGATCTTGGAATAAAAATGATGCTCACCCAGAGGGCGTAGGAGTCCGGAAAAGGGTACTTCCTTTAAAATAAAACAGACCTCCACTAAGAGCTCATGGAAAGAGCTGCATGCCTCCCTTTCTGCAGGGCTACTCAGGGCCTTACCTCGAGGCAAGGACTCACGTGGAGATTCCCTTTAGCTCTAGAGCATGGCAAGGTGAGCCCCACCCTGGCCTATATAGCTCCGTGTGTACCCAGGGAAAACTCATTTTCTTCCCAGACCCATGCCTACAGTGGCCAGAGGCCTGTCAACAGCAGAGAATTTCAGGGAGCTTCACGGCAGCAAGAAAGGAGGTTTCCAAACGGAAAGCAAGGCTAGTCCCATCATGCCCCCATTTCCATGGACACAGGCAGCATACATCTCTGTGGTTTTTAACGAGTCAAAAGAGACACCGAGTACACACTGGTTGCTTCCCTGAATCAACTTCTCGAGGCAGGGTGTTCTGCATCTAGTGAACGGCCTCACCAAGGAACGCCCTAGCCAGGCCACTGGGCCCGAGGCCTCACCAAGGAACGCCCTAGGCAGGCCTCTGGGCCCCTGCCTTTTCAAAAGCCTGCAGTGCTACAGGAAAAACTGTGCTTTACTTGCAAAAGGAAAGCAAGCCGTCTTTCTCCTGGAAGCAGGGTGACTTCAGGTAGGAGGTCCTGATTGGAAGGAGAAGCCTAGTGTTTTTCTCTGTGCAGCTCAGACTAGGGATTGAGTGCGATTTCCACGGCATGTTGGAACTTGCTTGAACGTTGCTCTTGAACCTGTGCGAGTGCTGTGAATCAAGATATCACAAGAAAGAGTGCAGTGTGTTGCCCATGACTCAGCAGACACAGAGGACCTCCGAGGGACCAATGGGCCTCGTTGTTGCTCAGCAGGCCTACAGGGGTGTGGAGGTACTCAGAGACCTTGGAACAAAAATGATGCTCAACCGAGGGGCCTAGAGGTCCTGAAAAGGGTACTTCCTTTAAAGTAAACCAGAACAGCGACTAAGAGCTAATGGAAAGAGCTGCATGCCTCTTTTTCTGTAGGGCTACTCAGGGCCTTACCTCGAGGCAAGGACTCACGTGGAGATTCCCTTTAGCTCTAGAGCATGGCAAGGTGAGCCCCACCCTGGCCTATATAGCTCCGTGTGTACCCAGGGAAAACTCATTTTCTTCCCAGACCCATGCCTACAGTGGCCAGAGGCCTGTCAACAGCAGAGAATTTCAGGGAGCTTCACGGCAGCAAGAAAGGAGGTTTCCAAACGGAAAGCAAGGCTAGTCCCATCATGCCCCCATTTCCATGGACACAGGCAGCATACATCTCTGTGGTTTTTAACGAGTCAAAAGAGACACCGAGTACACACTGGTTGCTTCCCTGAATCAACTTCTCGAGGCAGGGTGTTCTGCATCTAGTGAACGGCCTCACCAAGGAACGCCCTAGCCAGGCCACTGGGCCCGAGGCCTCACCAAGGAACGCCCTAGGCAGGCCTCTGGGCCCCTGCCTTTTCAAAAGCCTGCAGTGCTACAGGAAAAACTGTGCTTTACTTGCAAAAGGAAAGCAAGCCGTCTTTCTCCTGGAAGCAGGGTGACTTCAGGTAGGAGGTCCTGATTGGAAGGAGAAGCCTAGTGTTTTTCTCTGTGCAGCTCAGACTAGGGATTGAGTGCGATTTCCACGGCATGTTGGAACTTGCTTGAACGTTGCTCTTGAACCTGTGCGAGTGCTGTGAATCAAGATATCACAAGAAAGAGTGCAGTGTGTTGCCCATGACTCAGCAGACACAGAGGACCTCCGAGGGACCAATGGGCCTCGTTGTTGCTCAGCAGGCCTACAGGGGTGTGGAGGTACTCAGAGACCTTGGAACAAAAATGATGCTCAACCGAGGGGCCTAGAGGTCCTGAAAAGGGTACTTCCTTTAAAGTAAACCAGAACAGCGACTAAGAGCTAATGGAAAGAGCTGCATGCCTCTTTTTCTGTAGGGCTACTCAGGGCCTTACCTCGAGGCAAGGACTCACGTTGAGATTCCCTTTAGCTCTAGAGCATGGCAAGGTGAGCCCCACCCTGGCCTATATAGCTCCGTGTGTACCCAGGGAAAACTCATTTTCTTCCCAGACCCATGCCTACAGTGGCCAGAGGCCTGTCAACAGCAGAGAATTTCAGGGAGCTTCACGGCAGCAAGAAAGGAGGTTTCCAAACGGAAAGCAAGGCTAGTCCCATCATGCCCCCATTTCCATGGACACAGGCAGCATACATCTCTGTGGTTTTTAACGAATCAAAAGAGACACCGAGTACACACTGGTTGCTTCCCTGAATCAACTTCTCGAGGCAGGGTGTCCTGAATGTAGTGAACGGCCTCACCAAGGAAAGCCCTAGCTATGCCTCTGGGCCCGTGCCTCTTCAAAAGCCTGCCCTGCTACAGGAACAACTGTGCTTTAGTTGCAAT
This sequence comes from Balaenoptera physalus, assembly GCF_965194825.1. NCBI lineage: Eukaryota > Metazoa > Chordata > Mammalia > Artiodactyla > Balaenopteridae > Balaenoptera > Balaenoptera physalus. The sequence goes on from NW_028126006.1 coordinate 7,417, forward strand.
AGAAACGAGGTCGTCTTTCTTCAGGAGGCAGGGTGACTTCAGGTAGGAGGTCCTGAATGGAAGGAGAAGCTTACTGTTTGTCTCTGTACAGCTCAAACTAGGGAATGAGAGCGACTTCCACGGCCTGTTGGAACTTGCTTAACGGTGCTCGTGAACCTGTGCGATGCTGGCTAAATCAAGATGTTCCAATAAGAGTGCACTGTGTTGCCCTACACTCGGCATACACACTGTGAGTCGGAAAGCTCCTTCCCTGGATAGTGCTTAGAAGGGCCAGGGGAGCCTGAGGGTACTCAGTGTTTTTGCAGGGAATAGGGTTTCCAGGCGAGGCACCTAGGTGTCCTGAAAAGCGTACTGGCTTTAAAATGCTGAAGATAAGCGACTACGGCCTCATGGAAACTGCTACACGCCTCTGCTTCTGCATAGCATTTCATGGCCTTACCTCGAGGCAAGTTCTCACGTTTCTTGCCCTGTGAGCGACACAGCATGGTAAGATGCTGTATTTCTCCTTGAATAGAGTGACTTCAGGAACGAGGTCTTTGATAAATTCTAAGCAGACTGTTTTCTCAGGGCAGCTCAGACGAGGGCAATGTCGAAGACTTCCAGGGCATGTTGGACTGCCTAGAAATGTGGTTCTGATGCTGTTCGAGTGCTCTGGAAACGGAGCTCTCCTGAAGTAACGTACAGTGTGTTGCCCGAGACTCTGCAGACACAGAGGGCCTCCGTGGGACGTATGGGACTCAATGCTGCTCAGCAGGCCCACAGGGGTGCGGAGGGAGTCAGTGATCTTGGAATAAAAATGATGCTCACCCGAAGACCGTAGGAGTCCTGAAAAGGGTACTTCCTTTAAAATAAAACAGACCTCCACTAAGAGCTCATGGAAAGAGCTGCATGCCTCCCTTTCTGCAGGGCTACTCAGGGCCTTACCTCGAGGCAAGGACTCACGTGGAGATTCCCTTTAGCTCTAGAGCATGGCAAGGTGAGCCCCACCCTGGCCTATATAGCTCCGTGTGTACCCAGGGAAAACTCATTTTCTTCCCAGACCCATGCCTACAGTGGCCAGAGGCCTGTCAACAGCAGAGAATTTCAGGGAGCTTCACGGCAGCAAGAAAGGAGGTTTCCAAACGGAAAGCAAGGCTAGTCCCATCATGCCCCCATTTCCATGGACACAGGCAGCATACATCTCTGTGGTTTTTAACGAGTCAAAAGAGACACCGAGTACACACTGGTTGCTTCCCTGAATCAACTTCTCGAGGCAGGGTGTTCTGCATCTAGTGAACGGCCTCACCAAGGAACGCCCTAGCCAGGCCACTGGGCCCGAGGCCTCACCAAGGAACGCCCTAGGCAGGCCTCTGGGCCCCTGCCTTTTCAAAAGCCTGCAGTGCTACAGGAAAAACTGTGCTTTACTTGCAAAAGGAAAGCAAGCCGTCTTTCTCCTGGAAGCAGGGTGACTTCAGGTAGGAGGTCCTGATTGGAAGGAGAAGCCTAGTGTTTTTCTCTGTGCAGCTCAGACTAGGGATTGAGTGCGATTTCCACGGCATGTTGGAACTTGCTTGAACGTTGCTCTTGAACCTGTGCGAGTGCTGTGAATCAAGATATCACAAGAAAGAGTGCAGTGTGTTGCCCATGACTCAGCAGACACAGAGGACCTCCGAGGGACCAATGGGCCTCGTTGTTGCTCAGCAGGCCTACAGGGGTGTGGAGGTACTCAGAGACCTTGGAACAAAAATGATGCTCAACCGAGGGGCCTAGAGGTCCTGAAAAGGGTACTTCCTTTAAAGTAAACCAGAACAGCGACTAAGAGCTAATGGAAAGAGCTGCATGCCTCTTTTTCTGTAGGGCTACTCAGGGCCTTACCTCGAGGCAAGGACTCACGTGGAGATTCCCTTTAGCTCTAGAGCATGGCAAGGTGAGCCCCACCCTGGCCTATATAGCTCCGTGTGTACCCAGGGAAAACTCATTTTCTTCCCAGACCCATGCCTACAGTGGCCAGAGGCCTGTCAACAGCAGAGAATTTCAGGGAGCTTCACGAAAGCAAGAAAGGAGGTTTCCAAACGGAAAGCAAGGCTAGTCCCATCATGCCCCCATTTCCATGGACACAGGCAGCATACATCTCTGTGGTTTTTAACGAGTCAAAAGAGACACCGAGTACACACTGGTTGCTTCCCTGAATCAACTTCTCGAGGCAGGGTGTCCTGAATGTAGTGAACGGCCTCACCAAGGAAAGCCCTAGCTATGCCTCTGGGCCCGTGCCTCTTCAAAAGCCTGCCCTGCTACAGGAACAACTGTGCTTTAGTTGCAATAGAAACGAGGTCGTCTTTCTTCAGGAGGCAGGGTGACTTCAGGTAGGAGGTCCTGAATGGAAGGAGAAGCTTACTGTTTGTCTCTGTACAGCTCAAACTAGGGAATGAGAGCGACTTCCACGGCCTGTTGGAACTTGCTTAACGGTGCTCGTGAACCTGTGCGATGCTGGCTAAATCAAGATGTTCCAATAAGAGTGCACTGTGTTGCCCTACACTCGGCATACACACTGTGAGTCGGAAAGCTCCTTCCCTGGATAGTGCTTAGAAGGGCCAGGGGAGCCTGAGGGTACTCAGTGTTTTTGCAGGGAATAGGGTTTCCAGGCGAGGCACCTAGGTGTCCTGAAAAGCGTACTGGCTTTAAAATGCTGAAGATAAGCGACTACGGCCTCATGGAAACTGCTACACGCCTCTGCTTCTGCATAGCATTTCATGGCCTTACCTCGAGGCAAGTTCTCACGTTTCTTGCCCTGTGAGCGACACAGCATGGTAAGATGCTGTATTTCTCCTTGAATAGAGTGACTTCAGGAACGAGGTCTTTGATAAATTCTAAGCAGACTGTTTTCTCAGGGCAGCTCAGACGAGGGCAATGTCGAAGACTTCCAGGGCATGTTGGACTGCCTAGAAATGTGGTTCTGATGCTGTTCGAGTGCTCTGGAAACGGAGCTCTCCTGAAGTAACGTACAGTGTGTTGCCCGAGACTCTGCAGACACAGAGGGCCTCCGTGGGACGTATGGGACTCAATGCTGCTCAGCAGGCCCACAGGGGTGCGGAGGGAGTCAGTGATCTTGGAATAAAAATGATGCTCACCCAGAGGGCGTAGGAGTCCGGAAAAGGGTACTTCCTTTAAAATAAAACAGACCTCCACTAAGAGCTCATGGAAAGAGCTGCATGCCTCCCTTTCTGCAGGGCTACTCAGGGCCTTACCTCGAGGCAAGGACTCACGTGGAGATTCCCTTTAGCTCTAGAGCATGGCAAGGTGAGCCCCACCCTGGCCTATATAGCTCCGTGTGTACCCAGGGAAAACTCATTTTCTTCCCAGACCCATGCCTACAGTGGCCAGAGGCCTGTCAACAGCAGAGAATTTCAGGGAGCTTCACGGCAGCAAGAAAGGAGGTTTCCAAACGGAAAGCAAGGCTAGTCCCATCATGCCCCCATTTCCATGGACACAGGCAGCATACATCTCTGTGGTTTTTAACGAGTCAAAAGAGACACCGAGTACACACTGGTTGCTTCCCTGAATCAACTTCTCGAGGCAGGGTGTTCTGCATCTAGTGAACGGCCTCACCAAGGAACGCCCTAGCCAGGCCACTGGGCCCGAGGCCTCACCAAGGAACGCCCTAGGCAGGCCTCTGGGCCCCTGCCTTTTCAAAAGCCTGCAGTGCTACAGGAAAAACTGTGCTTTACTTGCAAAAGGAAAGCAAGCCGTCTTTCTCCTGGAAGCAGGGTGACTTCAGGTAGGAGGTCCTGATTGGAAGGAGAAGCCTAGTGTTTTTCTCTGTGCAGCTCAGACTAGGGATTGAGTGCGATTTCCACGGCATGTTGGAACTTGCTTGAACGTTGCTCTTGAACCTGTGCGAGTGCTGTGAATCAAGATATCACAAGAAAGAGTGCAGTGTGTTGCCCATGACTCAGCAGACACAGAGGACCTCCGAGGGACCAATGGGCCTCGTTGTTGCTCAGCAGGCCTACAGGGGTGTGGAGGTACTCAGAGACCTTGGAACAAAAATGATGCTCAACCGAGGGGCCTAGAGGTCCTGAAAAGGGTACTTCCTTTAAAGTAAACCAGAACAGCGACTAAGAGCTAATGGAAAGAGCTGCATGCCTCTTTTTCTGTAGGGCTACTCAGGGCCTTACCTCGAGGCAAGGACTCACGTGGAGATTCCCTTTAGCTCTAGAGCATGGCAAGGTGAGCCCCACCCTGGCCTATATAGCTCCGTGTGTACCCAGGGAAAACTCATTTTCTTCCCAGACCCATGCCTACAGTGGCCAGAGGCCTGTCAACAGCAGAGAATTTCAGGGAGCTTCACGAAAGCAAGAAAGGAGGTTTCCAAACGGAAAGCAAGGCTAGTCCCATCATGCCCCCATTTCCATGGACACAGGCAGCATACATCTCTGTGGTTTTTAACGAGTCAAAAGAGACACCGAGTACACACTGGTTGCTTCCCTGAATCAACTTCTCGAGGCAGGGTGTCCTGAATGTAGTGAACGGCCTCACCAAGGAAAGCCCTAGCTATGCCTCTGGGCCCGTGCCTCTTCAAAAGCCTGCCCTGCTACAGGAACAACTGTGCTTTAGTTGCAATAGAAACGAGGTCGTCTTTCTTCAGGAGGCAGGGTGACTTCAGGTAGGAGGTCCTGAATGGAAGGAGAAGCTTACTGTTTGTCTCTGTACAGCTCAAACTAGGGAATGAGAGCGACTTCCACGGCCTGTTGGAACTTGCTTAACTGTGCTCGTGAACCTGTGCGATGCTGGCTAAATCAAGATGTTCCAATAAGAGTGCACTGTGTTGCCCTACACTCGGCATACACACTGTGAGTCGGAAAGCTCCTTCCCTGGATAGTGCTTAGAAGGGCCAGGGGAGCCTGAGGGTACTCAGTGTTTTTGCAGGGAATAGGGTTTCCAGGCGAGGCACCTAGGTGTCCTGAAAAGCGTACTGGCTTTAAAATGCTGAAGATAAGCGACTACGGCCTCATGGAAACTGCTACACGCCTCTGCTTCTGCATAGCATTTCATGGCCTTACCTCGAGGCAAGTTCTCACGTTTCTTGCCCTGTGAGCGACACAGCATGGTAAGATGCTGTATTTCTCCTTGAATAGAGTGACTTCAGGAACGAGGTCTTTGATAAATTCTAAGCAGACTGTTTTCTCAGGGCAGCTCAGACGAGGGCAATGTCGAAGACTTCCAGGGCATGTTGGACTGCCTAGAAATGTGGTTCTGATGCTGTTCGAGTGCTCTGGAAACGGAGCTCTCCTGAAGTAACGTACAGTGTGTTGCCCGAGACTCTGCAGACACAGAGGGCCTCCGTGGGACGTATGGGACTCAATGCTGCTCAGCAGGCCCACAGGGGTGCGGAGGGAGTCAGTGATCTTGGAATAAAAATGATGCTCACCCAGAGGGCGTAGGAGTCCGGAAAAGGGTACTTCCTTTAAAATAAAACAGACCTCCACTAAGAGCTCATGGCAAGAGCTGCATGCCTCCCTTTCTGCAGGGCTACTCAGGGCCTTACCTCGAGGCAAGGACTCACGTGGAGATTCCCTTTAGCTCTAGAGCATGGCAAGGTGAGCCCCACCCTGGCCTATATAGCTCCGTGTGTACCCAGGGAAAACTCATTTTCTTCCCAGACCCATGCCTACAGTGGCCAGAGGCCTGTCAACAGCAGAGAATTTCAGGGAGCTTCACGGCAGCAAGAAAGGAGGTTTCCAAACGGAAAGCAAGGCTAGTCCCATCATGCCCCCATTTCCATGGACACAGGCAGCATACATCTCTGTGGTTTTTAACGAGTCAAAAGAGACACCGAGTACACACTGGTTGCTTCCCTGAATCAACTTCTCGAGGCAGGGTGTTCTGCATCTAGTGAACGGCCTCACCAAGGAACGCCCTAGCCAGGCCACTGGGCCCGAGGCCTCACCAAGGAACGCCCTAGGCAGGCCTCTGGGCCCCTGCCTTTTCAAAAGCCTGCAGTGCTACAGGAAAAACTGTGCTTTACTTGCAAAAGGAAAGCAAGCCGTCTTTCTCCTGGAAGCAGGGTGACTTCAGGTAGGAGGTCCTGATTGGAAGGAGAAGCCTAGTGTTTTTCTCTGTGCAGCTCAGACTAGGGATTGAGTGCGATTTCCACGGCATGTTGGAACTTGCTTGAACGTTGCTCTTGAACCTGTGCGAGTGCTGTGAATCAAGATATCACAAGAAAGAGTGCAGTGTGTTGCCCATGACTCAGCAGACACAGAGGACCTCCGAGGGACCAATGGGCCTCGTTGTTGCTCAGCAGGCCTACAGGGGTGTGGAGGTACTCAGAGACCTTGGAACAAAAATGATGCTCAACCGAGGGGCCTAGAGGTCCTGAAAAGGGTACTTCCTTTAAAGTAAACCAGAACAGCGACTAAGAGCTAATGGAAAGAGCTGCATGCCTCCTTTTCTGTAGGGCTACTCAGGGCCTTACCTCGAGGCAAGGACTCACGTTGAGATTCCCTTTAGCTGTAGAGCATGGCAAGGTGCGGCCCACCGCGGCCAATGAAGCTCCGTGTGTAGACAGAGAAAACTCATTTTCTTCCCAGACCCAAGCCTACAGTGGCCAGGGGCCTGTCAACAGCAGAGAATTTCAGGGAGCTTCACGAAAGCAAGAATGGAGCTTTCCAAATGGAAAGCAAGGCTAGTCCCATCATGCCCCAATTTCCATGGGCACAGGTAGCATACATCTCTGTGGTTTCTAACAAGGCAAAAGAGACACAGAGTACACACTGGTTGTTTCCCTGAATCAACTTCTCGAGGCAGGGTGTCCTGAATGTAGTGAACGGCCTCACCAAGGAAAGCCCTAGCTATGCCTCTGGGCCCGTGCCTCTTCAAAAGCCTGCCCTGCTACAGGAACAACTGTGCTTTAGTTGCAATAGAAACGAGGTCGTCTTTCTTCAGGAGGCAGGGTGACTTCAGGTAGGAGGTCCTGAATGGAAGGAGAAGCTTACTGTTTGTCTCTGTACAGCTCAAACTAGGGAATGAGAGCGACTTCCACGGCCTGTTGGAACTTGCTTAACGGTGCTCGTGAACCTGTGCGATGCTGGCTAAATCAAGATGTTCCAATAAGAGTGCACTGTGTTGCCCTACACTCGGCATACACACTGTGAGTCGGAAAGCTCCTTCCCTGGATAGTGCTTAGAAGGGCCAGGGGAGCCTGAGGGTACTCAGTGTTTTTGCAGGGAATAGGGTTTCCAGGCGAGGCACCTAGGTGTCCTGAAAAGCGTACTGGCTTTAAAATGCTGAAGATAAGCGACTACGGCCTCATGGAAACTGCTACACGCCTCTGCTTCTGCATAGCATTTCATGGCCTTACCTCGAGGCAAGTTCTCACGTTTCTTGCCCTGTGAGCGACACAGCATGGTAAGATGCTGTATTTCTCCTTGAATAGAGTGACTTCAGGAACGAGGTCTTTGATAAATTCTAAGCAGACTGTTTTCTCAGGGCAGCTCAGACGAGGGCAATGTCGAAGACTTCCAGGGCATGTTGGACTGCCTAGAAATGTGGTTCTGATGCTGTTCGAGTGCTCTGGAAACGGAGCTCTCCTGAAGTAACGTACAGTGTGTTGCCCGAGACTCTGCAGACACAGAGGGCCTCCGTGGGACGTATGGGACTCAATGCTGCTCAGCAGGCCCACAGGGGTGCGGAGGGAGTCAGTGATCTTGGAATAAAAATGATGCTCACCCGAAGACCGTAGGAGTCCTGAAAAGGGTACTTCCTTTAAAATAAAACAGACCTCCACTAAGAGCTCATGGAAAGAGCTGCATGCCTCCCTTTCTGCAGGGCTACTCAGGGCCTTACCTCGAGGCAAGGACTCACGTGGAGATTCCCTTTAGCTCTAGAGCATGGCAAGGTGAGCCCCACCCTGGCCTATATAGCTCCGTGTGTACCCAGGGAAAACTCATTTTCTTCCCAGACCCATGCCTACAGTGGCCAGAGGCCTGTCAACAGCAGAGAATTTCAGGGAGCTTCACGGCAGCAAGAAAGGAGGTTTCCAAACGGAAAGCAAGGCTAGTCCCATCATGCCCCCATTTCCATGGACACAGGCAGCATACATCTCTGTGGTTTTTAACGAGTCAAAAGAGACACCGAGTACACACTGGTTGCTTCCCTGAATCAACTTCTCGAGGCAGGGTGTTCTGCATCTAGTGAACGGCCTCACCAAGGAACGCCCTAGCCAGGCCACTGGGCCCGAGGCCTCACCAAGGAACGCCCTAGGCAGGCCTCTGGGCCCCTGCCTTTTCAAAAGCCTGCAGTGCTACAGGAAAAACTGTGCTTTACTTGCAAAAGGAAAGCAAGCCGTCTTTCTCCTGGAAGCAGGGTGACTTCAGGTAGGAGGTCCTGATTGGAAGGAGAAGCCTAGTGTTTTTCTCTGTGCAGCTCAGACTAGGGATTGAGTGCGATTTCCACGGCATGTTGGAACTTGCTTGAACGTTGCTCTTGAACCTGTGCGAGTGCTGTGAATCAAGATATCACAAGAAAGAGTGCAGTGTGTTGCCCATGACTCAGCAGACACAGAGGACCTCCGAGGGACCAATGGGCCTCGTTGTTGCTCAGCAGGCCTACAGGGGTGTGGAGGTACTCAGAGACCTTGGAACAAAAATGATGCTCAACCGAGGGGCCTAGAGGTCCTGAAAAGGGTACTTCCTTTAAAGTAAACCAGAACAGCGACTAAGAGCTAATGGAAAGAGCTGCATGCCTCTTTTTCTGTAGGGCTACTCAGGGCCTTACCTCGAGGCAAGGACTCACGTGGAGATTCCCTTTAGCTCTAGAGCATGGCAAGGTGAGCCCCACCCTGGCCTATATAGCTCCGTGTGTACCCAGGGAAAACTCATTTTCTTCCCAGACCCATGCCTACAGTGGCCAGAGGCCTGTCAACAGCAGAGAATTTCAGGGAGCTTCACGAAAGCAAGAAAGGAGGTTTCCAAACGGAAAGCAAGGCTAGTCCCATCATGCCCCCATTTCCATGGACACAGGCAGCATACATCTCTGTGGTTTTTAACGAGTCAAAAGAGACACCGAGTACACACTGGTTGCTTCCCTGAATCAACTTCTCGAGGCAGGGTGTCCTGAATGTAGTGAACGGCCTCACCAAGGAAAGCCCTAGCTATGCCTCTGGGCCCGTGCCTCTTCAAAAGCCTGCCCTGCTACAGGAACAACTGTGCTTTAGTTGCAATAGAAACGAGGTCGTCTTTCTTCAGGAGGCAGGGTGACTTCAGGTAGGAGGTCCTGAATGGAAGGAGAAGCTTACTGTTTGTCTCTGTACAGCTCAAACTAGGGAATGAGAGCGACTTCCACGGCCTGTTGGAACTTGCTTAACGGTGCTCGTGAACCTGTGCGATGCTGGCTAAATCAAGATGTTCCAATAAGAGTGCACTGTGTTGCCCTACACTCGGCATACACACTGTGAGTCGGAAAGCTCCTTCCCTGGATAGTGCTTAGAAGGGCCAGGGGAGCCTGAGGGTACTCAGTGTTTTTGCAGGGAATAGGGTTTCCAGGCGAGGCACCTAGGTGTCCTGAAAAGCGTACTGGCTTTAAAATGCTGAAGATAAGCGACTACGGCCTCATGGAAACTGCTACACGCCTCTGCTTCTGCATAGCATTTCATGGCCTTACCTCGAGGCAAGTTCTCACGTTTCTTGCCCTGTGAGCGACACAGCATGGTAAGATGCTGTATTTCTCCTTGAATAGAGTGACTTCAGGAACGAGGTCTTTGATAAATTCTAAGCAGACTGTTTTCTCAGGGCAGCTCAGACGAGGGCAATGTCGAAGACTTCCAGGGCATGTTGGACTGCCTAGAAATGTGGTTCTGATGCTGTTCGAGTGCTCTGGAAACGGAGCTCTCCTGAAGTAACGTACAGTGTGTTGCCCGAGACTCTGCAGACACAGAGGGCCTCCGTGGGACGTATGGGACTCAATGCTGCTCAGCAGGCCCACAGGGGTGCGGAGGGAGTCAGTGATCTTGGAATAAAAATGATGCTCACCCAGAGGGCGTAGGAGTCCGGAAAAGGGTACTTCCTTTAAAATAAAACAGACCTCCACTAAGAGCTCATGGCAAGAGCTGCATGCCTCCCTTTCTGCAGGGCTACTCAGGGCCTTACCTCGAGGCAAGGACTCACGTGGAGATTCCCTTTAGCTCTAGAGCATGGCAAGGTGAGCCCCACCCTGGCCTATATAGCTCCGTGTGTACCCAGGGAAAACTCATTTTCTTCCCAGACCCATGCCTACAGTGGCCAGAGGCCTGTCAACAGCAGAGAATTTCAGGGAGCTTCACGGCAGCAAGAAAGGAGGTTTCCAAACGGAAAGCAAGGCTAGTCCCATCATGCCCCCATTTCCATGGACACAGGCAGCATACATCTCTGTGGTTTTTAACGAGTCAAAAGAGACACCGAGTACACACTGGTTGCTTCCCTGAATCAACTTCTCGAGGCAGGGTGTTCTGCATCTAGTGAACGGCCTCACCAAGGAACGCCCTAGCCAGGCCACTGGGCCCGAGGCCTCACCAAGGAACGCCCTAGGCAGGCCTCTGGGCCCCTGCCTTTTCAAAAGCCTGCAGTGCTACAGGAAAAACTGTGCTTTACTTGCAAAAGGAAAGCAAGCCGTCTTTCTCCTGGAAGCAGGGTGACTTCAGGTAGGAGGTCCTGATTGGAAGGAGAAGCCTAGTGTTTTTCTCTGTGCAGCTCAGACTAGGGATTGAGTGCGATTTCCACGGCATGTTGGAACTTGCTTGAACGTTGCTCTTGAACCTGTGCGAGTGCTGTGAATCAAGATATCACAAGAAAGAGTGCAGTGTGTTGCCCATGACTCAGCAGACACAGAGGACCTCCGAGGGACCAATGGGCCTCGTTGTTGCTCAGCAGGCCTACAGGGGTGTGGAGGTACTCAGAGACCTTGGAACAAAAATGATGCTCAACCGAGGGGCCTAGAGGTCCTGAAAAGGGTACTTCCTTTAAAGTAAACCAGAACAGCGACTAAGAGCTAATGGAAAGAGCTGCATGCCTCCTTTTCTGTAGGGCTACTCAGGGCCTTACCTCGAGGCAAGGACTCACGTTGAGATTCCCTTTAGCTGTAGAGCATGGCAAGGTGCGGCCCACCGCGGCCAATGAAGCTCCGTGTGTAGACAGAGAAAACTCATTTTCTTCCCAGACCCAAGCCTACAGTGGCCAGGGGCCTGTCAACAGCAGAGAATTTCAGGGAGCTTCACGAAAGCAAGAATGGAGCTTTCCAAATGGAAAGCAAGGCTAGTCCCATCATGCCCCAATTTCCATGGGCACAGGTAGCATACATCTCTGTGGTTTCTAACAAGGCAAAAGAGACACAGAGTACACACTGGTTGTTTCCCTGAATCAACTTCTCGAGGCAGGGTGTCCTGAATGTAGTGAACGGCCTCACCAAGGAAAGCCCTAGCTATGCCTCTGGGCCCGTGCCTCTTCAAAAGCCTGCCCTGCTACAGGAACAACTGTGCTTTAGTTGCAATAGAAACGAGGTCGTCTTTCTTCAGGAGGCAGGGTGACTTCAGGTAGGAGGTCCTGAATGGAAGGAGAAGCTTACTGTTTGTCTCTGTACAGCTCAAACTAGGGAATGAGAGCGACTTCCACGGCCTGTTGGAACTTGCTTAACGGTGCTCGTGAACCTGTGCGATGCTGGCTAAATCAAGATGTTCCAATAAGAGTGCACTGTGTTGCCCTACACTCGGCATACACACTGTGAGTCGGAAAGCTCCTTCCCTGGATAGTGCTTAGAAGGGCCAGGGGAGCCTGAGGGTACTCAGTGTTTTTGCAGGGAATAGGGTTTCCAGGCGAGGCACCTAGGTGTCCTGAAAAGCGTACTGGCTTTAAAATGCTGAAGATAAGCGACTACGGCCTCATGGAAACTGCTACACGCCTCTGCTTCTGCATAGCATTTCATGACCTTACCTCGAGGCAAGTTCTCACGTTTCTTGCCCTGTGAGCGACACAGCATGGTAAGATGCTGTATTTCTCCTTGAATAGAGTGACTTCAGGAACGAGGTCTTTGATAAATTCTAAGCAGACTGTTTTCTCAGGGCAGCTCAGACGAGGGCAATGTCGAAGACTTCCAGGGCATGTTGGACTGCCTAGAAATGTGGTTCTGATGCTGTTCGAGTGCTCTGGAAACGGAGCTCTCCTGAAGTAACGTACAGTGTGTTGCCCGAGACTCTGCAGACACAGAGGGCCTCCGTGGGACGTATGGGACTCAATGCTGCTCAGCAGGCCCACAGGGGTGCGGAGGGAGTCAGTGATCTTGGAATAAAAATGATGCTCACCCGAAGACCGTAGGAGTCCTGAAAAGGGTACTTCCTTTAAAATAAAACAGACCTCCACTAAGAGCTCATGGAAAGAGCTGCATGCCTCCCTTTCTGCAGGGCTACTCAGGGCCTTACCTCGAGGCAAGGACTCACGTGGAGATTCCCTTTAGCTCTAGAGCATGGCAAGGTGAGCCCCACCCTGGCCTATATAGCTCCGTGTGTACCCAGGGAAAACTCATTTTCTTCCCAGACCCATGCCTACAGTGGCCAGAGGCCTGTCAACAGCAGAGAATTTCAGGGAGCTTCACGGCAGCAAGAAAGGAGGTTTCCAAACGGAAAGCAAGGCTAGTCCCATCATGCCCCCATTTCCATGGACACAGGCAGCATACATCTCTGTGGTTTTTAACGAGTCAAAAGAGACACCGAGTACACACTGGTTGCTTCCCTGAATCAACTTCTCGAGGCAGGGTGTTCTGCATCTAGTGAACGGCCTCACCAAGGAACGCCCTAGCCAGGCCACTGGGCCCGAGGCCTCACCAAGGAACGCCCTAGGCAGGCCTCTGGGCCCCTGCCTTTTCAAAAGCCTGCAGTGCTACAGGAAAAACTGTGCTTTACTTGCAAAAGGAAAGCAAGCCGTCTTTCTCCTGGAAGCAGGGTGACTTCAGGTAGGAGGTCCTGATTGGAAGGAGAAGCCTAGTGTTTTTCTCTGTGCAGCTCAGACTAGGGATTGAGTGCGATTTCCACGGCATGTTGGAACTTGCTTGAACGTTGCTCTTGAACCTGTGCGAGTGCTGTGAATCAAGATATCACAAGAAAGAGTGCAGTGTGTTGCCCATGACTCAGCAGACACAGAGGACCTCCGAGGGACCAATGGGCCTCGTTGTTGCTCAGCAGGCCTACAGGGGTGTGGAGGTACTCAGAGACCTTGGAACAAAAATGATGCTCAACCGAGGGGCCTAGAGGTCCTGAAAAGGGTACTTCCTTTAAAGTAAACCAGAACAGCGACTAAGAGCTAATGGAAAGAGCTGCATGCCTCTTTTTCTGTAGGGCTACTCAGGGCCTTACCTCGAGGCAAGGACTCACGTGGAGATTCCCTTTAGCTCTAGAGCATGGCAAGGTGAGCCCCACCCTGGCCTATATAGCTCCGTGTGTACCCAGGGAAAACTCATTTTCTTCCCAGACCCATGCCTACAGTGGCCAGAGGCCTGTCAACAGCAGAGAATTTCAGGGAGCTTCACGAAAGCAAGAAAGGAGGTTTCCAAACGGAAAGCAAGGCTAGTCCCATCATGCCCCCATTTCCATGGACACAGGCAGCATACATCTCTGTGGTTTTTAACGAGTCAAAAGAGACACCGAGTACACACTGGTTGCTTCCCTGAATCAACTTCTCGAGGCAGGGTGTCCTGAATGTAGTGAACGGCCTCACCAAGGAAAGCCCTAGCTATGCCTCTGGGCCCGTGCCTCTTCAAAAGCCTGCCCTGCTACAGGAACAACTGTGCTTTAGTTGCAATAGAAACGAGGTCGTCTTTCTTCAGGAGGCAGGGTGACTTCAGGTAGGAGGTCCTGAATGGAAGGAGAAGCTTACTGTTTGTCTCTGTACAGCTCAAACTAGGGAATGAGAGCGACTTCCACGGCCTGTTGGAACTTGCTTAACGGTGCTCGTGAACCTGTGCGATGCTGGCTAAATCAAGATGTTCCAATAAGAGTGCACTGTGTTGCCCTACACTCGGCATACACACTGTGAGTCGGAAAGCTCCTTCCCTGGATAGTGCTTAGAAGGGCCAGGGGAGCCTGAGGGTACTCAGTGTTTTTGCAGGGAATAGGGTTTCCAGGCGAGGCACCTAGGTGTCCTGAAAAGCGTACTGGCTTTAAAATGCTGAAGATAAGCGACTACGGCCTCATGGAAACTGCTACACGCCTCTGCTTCTGCATAGCATTTCATGGCCTTACCTCGAGGCAAGTTCTCACGTTTCTTGCCCTGTGAGCGACACAGCATGGTAAGATGCTGTATTTCTCCTTGAATAGAGTGACTTCAGGAACGAGGTCTTTGATAAATTCTAAGCAGACTGTTTTCTCAGGGCAGCTCAGACGAGGGCAATGTCGAAGACTTCCAGGGCATGTTGGACTGCCTAGAAATGTGGTTCTGATGCTGTTCGAGTGCTCTGGAAACGGAGCTCTCCTGAAGTAACGTACAGTGTGTTGCCCGAGACTCTGCAGACACAGAGGGCCTCCGTGGGACGTATGGGACTCAATGCTGCTCAGCAGGCCCACAGGGGTGCGGAGGGAGTCAGTGATCTTGGAATAAAAATGATGCTCACCCAGAGGGCGTAGGAGTCCGGAAAAGGGTACTTCCTTTAAAATAAAACAGACCTCCACTAAGAGCTCATGGAAAGAGCTGCATGCCTCCCTTTCTGCAGGGCTACTCAGGGCCTTACCTCGAGGCAAGGACTCACGTGGAGATTCCCTTTAGCTCTAGAGCATGGCAAGGTGAGCCCCACCCTGGCCTATATAGCTCCGTGTGTACCCAGGGAAAACTCATTTTCTTCCCAGACCCATGCCTACAGTGGCCAGAGGCCTGTCAACAGCAGAGAATTTCAGGGAGCTTCACGGCAGCAAGAAAGGAGGTTTCCAAACGGAAAGCAAGGCTAGTCCCATCATGCCCCCATTTCCATGGACACAGGCAGCATACATCTCTGTGGTTTTTAACGAGTCAAAAGAGACACCGAGTACACACTGGTTGCTTCCCTGAATCAACTTCTCGAGGCAGGGTGTTCTGCATCTAGTGAACGGCCTCACCAAGGAACGCCCTAGCCAGGCCACTGGGCCCGAGGCCTCACCAAGGAACGCCCTAGGCAGGCCTCTGGGCCCCTGCCTTTTCAAAAGCCTGCAGTGCTACAGGAAAAACTGTGCTTTACTTGCAAAAGGAAAGCAAGCCGTCTTTCTCCTGGAAGCAGGGTGACTTCAGGTAGGAGGTCCTGATTGGAAGGAGAAGCCTAGTGTTTTTCTCTGTGCAGCTCAGACTAGGGATTGAGTGCGATTTCCACGGCATGTTGGAACTTGCTTGAACGTTGCTCTTGAACCTGTGCGAGTGCTGTGAATCAAGATATCACAAGAAAGAGTGCAGTGTGTTGCCCATGACTCAGCAGACACAGAGGACCTCCGAGGGACCAATGGGCCTCGTTGTTGCTCAGCAGGCCTACAGGGGTGTGGAGGTACTCAGAGACCTTGGAACAAAAATGATGCTCAACCGAGGGGCCTAGAGGTCCTGAAAAGGGTACTTCCTTTAAAGTAAACCAGAACAGCGACTAAGAGCTAATGGAAAGAGCTGCATGCCTCTTTTTCTGTAGGGCTACTCAGGGCCTTACCTCGAGGCAAGGACTCACGTGGAGATTCCCTTTAGCTCTAGAGCATGGCAAGGTGAGCCCCACCCTGGCCTATATAGCTCCGTGTGTACCCAGGGAAAACTCATTTTCTTCCCAGACCCATGCCTACAGTGGCCAGAGGCCTGTCAACAGCAGAGAATTTCAGGGAGCTTCACGAAAGCAAGAAAGGAGGTTTCCAAACGGAAAGCAAGGCTAGTCCCATCATGCCCCCATTTCCATGGACACAGGCAGCATACATCTCTGTGGTTTTTAACGAGTCAAAAGAGACACCGAGTACACACTGGTTGCTTCCCTGAATCAACTTCTCGAGGCAGGGTGTCCTGAATGTAGTGAACGGCCTCACCAAGGAAAGCCCTAGCTATGCCTCTGGGCCCGTGCCTCTTCAAAAGCCTGCCCTGCTACAGGAACAACTGTGCTTTAGTTGCAATAGAAACGAGGTCGTCTTTCTTCAGGAGGCAGGGTGACTTCAGGTAGGAGGTCCTGAATGGAAGGAGAAGCTTACTGTTTGTCTCTGTACAGCTCAAACTAGGGAATGAGAGCGACTTCCACGGCCTGTTGGAACTTGCTTAACGGTGCTCGTGAACCTGTGCGATGCTGGCTAAATCAAGATGTTCCAATAAGAGTGCACTGTGTTGCCCTACACTCGGCATACACACTGTGAGTCGGAAAGCTCCTTCCCTGGATAGTGCTTAGAAGGGCCAGGGGAGCCTGAGGGTACTCAGTGTTTTTGCAGGGAATAGGGTTTCCAGGCGAGGCACCTAGGTGTCCTGAAAAGCGTACTGGCTTTAAAATGCTGAAGATAAGCGACTACGGCCTCATGGAAACTGCTACACGCCTCTGCTTCTGCATAGCATTTCATGGCCTTACCTCGAGGCAAGTTCTCACGTTTCTTGCCCTGTGAGCGACACAGCATGGTAAGATGCTGTATTTCTCCTTGAATAGAGTGACTTCAGGAACGAGGTCTTTGATAAATTCTAAGCAGACTGTTTTCTCAGGGCAGCTCAGACGAGGGCAATGTCGAAGACTTCCAGGGCATGTTGGACTGCCTAGAAATGTGGTTCTGATGCTGTTCGAGTGCTCTGGAAACGGAGCTCTCCTGAAGTAACGTACAGTGTGTTGCCCGAGACTCTGCAGACACAGAGGGCCTCCGTGGGACGTATGGGACTCAATGCTGCTCAGCAGGCCCACAGGGGTGCGGAGGGAGTCAGTGATCTTGGAATAAAAATGATGCTCACCCAGAGGGCGTAGGAGTCCGGAAAAGGGTACTTCCTTTAAAATAAAACAGACCTCCACTAAGAGCTCATGGAAAGAGCTGCATGCCTCCCTTTCTGCAGGGCTACTCAGGGCCTTACCTCGAGGCAAGGACTCACGTGGAGATTCCCTTTAGCTCTAGAGCATGGCAAGGTGAGCCCCACCCTGGCCTATATAGCTCCGTGTGTACCCAGGGAAAACTCATTTTCTTCCCAGACCCATGCCTACAGTGGCCAGAGGCCTGTCAACAGCAGAGAATTTCAGGGAGCTTCACGGCAGCAAGAAAGGAGGTTTCCAAACGGAAAGCAAGGCTAGTCCCATCATGCCCCCATTTCCATGGACACAGGCAGCATACATCTCTGTGGTTTTTAACGAGTCAAAAGAGACACCGAGTACACACTGGTTGCTTCCCTGAATCAACTTCTCGAGGCAGGGTGTTCTGCATCTAGTGAACGGCCTCACCAAGGAACGCCCTAGCCAGGCCACTGGGCCCGAGGCCTCACCAAGGAACGCCCTAGGCAGGCCTCTGGGCCCCTGCCTTTTCAAAAGCCTGCAGTGCTACAGGAAAAACTGTGCTTTACTTGCAAAAGGAAAGCAAGCCGTCTTTCTCCTGGAAGCAGGGTGACTTCAGGTAGGAGGTCCTGATTGGAAGGAGAAGCCTAGTGTTTTTCTCTGTGCAGCTCAGACTAGGGATTGAGTGCGATTTCCACGGCATGTTGGAACTTGCTTGAACGTTGCTCTTGAACCTGTGCGAGTGCTGTGAATCAAGATATCACAAGAAAGAGTGCAGTGTGTTGCCCATGACTCAGCAGACACAGAGGACCTCCGAGGGACCAATGGGCCTCGTTGTTGCTCAGCAGGCCTACAGGGGTGTGGAGGTACTCAGAGACCTTGGAACAAAAATGATGCTCAACCGAGGGGCCTAGAGGTCCTGAAAAGGGTACTTCCTTTAAAGTAAACCAGAACAGCGACTAAGAGCTAATGGAAAGAGCTGCATGCCTCTTTTTCTGTAGGGCTACTCAGGGCCTTACCTCGAGGCAAGGACTCACGTTGAGATTCCCTTTAGCTCTAGAGCATGGCAAGGTGAGCCCCACCCTGGCCTATATAGCTCCGTGTGTACCCAGGGAAAACTCATTTTCTTCCCAGACCCATGCCTACAGTGGCCAGAGGCCTGTCAACAGCAGAGAATTTCAGGGAGCTTCACGGCAGCAAGAAAGGAGGTTTTCAAACGGAAAGCAAGGCTAGTCCCATCATGCCCCCATTTCCATGGACACAGGCAGCATACATCTCTGTGGTTTTTAACGAATCAAAAGAGACACCGAGTACACACTGGTTGCTTCCCTGAATCAACTTCTCGAGGCAGGGTGTCCTGAATGTAGTGAACGGCCTCACCAAGGAAAGCCCTAGCTATGCCTCTGGGCCCGTGCCTCTTCAAAAGCCTGCCCTGCTACAGGAACAACTGTGCTTTAGTTGCAATAGAAACGAGGTCGTCTTTCTTCAGGAGGCAGGGTGACTTCAGGTAGGAGGTCCTGAATGGAAGGAGAAGCTTACTGTTTGTCTCTGTACAGCTCAAACTAGGGAATGAGAGCGACTTCCACGGCCTGTTGGAACTTGCTTAACGGTGCTCGTGAACCTGTGCGATGCTGGCTAAATCAAGATGTTCCAATAAGAGTGCACTGTGTTGCCCTACACTCGGCATACACACTGTGAGTCGGAAAGCTCCTTCCCTGGATAGTGCTTAGAAGGGCCAGGGGAGCCTGAGGGTACTCAGTGTTTTTGCAGGGAATAGGGTTTCCAGGCGAGGCACCTAGGTGTCCTGAAAAGCGTACTGGCTTTAAAATGCTGAAGATAAGCGACTACGGCCTCATGGAAACTGCTACACGCCTCTGCTTCTGCATAGCATTTCATGGCCTTACCTCGAGGCAAGTTCTCACGTTTCTTGCCCTGTGAGCGACACAGCATGGTAAGATGCTGTATTTCTCCTTGAATAGAGTGACTTCAGGAACGAGGTCTTTGATAAATTCTAAGCAGACTGTTTTCTCAGGGCAGCTCAGACGAGGGCAATGTCGAAGACTTCCAGGGCATGTTGGACTGCCTAGAAATGTGGTTCTGATGCTGTTCGAGTGCTCTGGAAACGGAGCTCTCCTGAAGTAACGTACAGTGTGTTGCCCGAGACTCTGCAGACACAGAGGGCCTCCGTGGGACGTATGGGACTCAATGCTGCTCAGCAGGCCCACAGGGGTGCGGAGGGAGTCAGTGATCTTGGAATAAAAATGATGCTCACCCAGAGGGCGTAGGAGTCCGGAAAAGGGTACTTCCTTTAAAATAAAACAGACCTCCACTAAGAGCTCATGGAAAGAGCTGCATGCCTCCCTTTCTGCAGGGCTACTCAGGGCCTTACCTCGAGGCAAGGACTCACGTGGAGATTCCCTTTAGCTCTAGAGCATGGCAAGGTGAGCCCCACCCTGGCCTATATAGCTCCGTGTGTACCCAGGGAAAACTCATTTTCTTCCCAGACCCATGCCTACAGTGGTCAGAGGCCTGTCAACAGCAGAGAATTTCAGGGAGCTTCACGGCAGCAAGAAAGGAGGTTTCCAAACGGAAAGCAAGGCTAGTCCCATCATGCCCCCATTTCCATGGACACAGGCAGCATACATCTCTGTGGTTTTTAACGAGTCAAAAGAGACACCGAGTACACACTGGTTGCTTCCCTGAATCAACTTCTCGAGGCAGGGTGTTCTGCATCTAGTGAACGGCCTCACCAAGGAACGCCCTAGCCAGGCCACTGGGCCCGAGGCCTCACCAAGGAAC
Organism: Balaenoptera physalus; assembly: GCF_965194825.1. Classification (NCBI taxonomy): domain Eukaryota; kingdom Metazoa; phylum Chordata; class Mammalia; order Artiodactyla; family Balaenopteridae; genus Balaenoptera; species Balaenoptera physalus. The sequence goes on from NW_028126006.1 coordinate 27,151, forward strand.
GCCCTAGGCAGGCCTCTGGGCCCCTGCCTTTTCAAAAGCCTGCAGTGCTACAGGAAAAACTGTGCTTTACTTGCAAAAGGAAAGCAAGCCGTCTTTCTCCTGGAAGCAGGGTGACTTCAGGTAGGAGGTCCTGATTGGAAGGAGAAGCCTAGTGTTTTTCTCTGTGCAGCTCAGACTAGGGATTGAGTGCGATTTCCACGGCATGTTGGAACTTGCTTGAACGTTGCTCTTGAACCTGTGCGAGTGCTGTGAATCAAGATATCACAAGAAAGAGTGCAGTGTGTTGCCCATGACTCAGCAGACACAGAGGACCTCCGAGGGACCAATGGGCCTCGTTGTTGCTCAGCAGGCCTACAGGGGTGTGGAGGTACTCAGAGATCTTGGAACAAAATTGATGCTCAACCGAGGGGCCTAGGAGTCCTGAAAAGGGTACTTCCTTTAAAGTAAACCAGAACAGCGACTAAGAGCTAATGGAAAGAGCTGCATGCCTCCTTTTCTGTAGGGCTACTCAGGGCCTTACCTCGAGGCAAGGACTCACGTTGAGATTCCCTTTAGCTCTAGAGCATGGCAAGGTGCGCCCCACCGCGGCCAATGAAGCTCCGTGTGTAGACAGAGAAAACTCATTTTCTTCCCAGACCCAAGCCTACAGTGGCCAGGGGCCTGTCAACAGCAGAGAATTTCAGGGAGCTTCACGAAAGCAAGAATGGAGCTTTCCAAATGGAAAGCAAGGCTAGTCCCATCATGCCCCAATTTCCATGGGCACAGGCAGCATACATCTCTGTGGTTTCTAACAAGGCAAAAGAGACACAGAGTACACACTGGTTGTTTCCCTGAATCAACTTCTCGAGGCAGGGTGTCCTGAATGTAGTGAACGGCCTCACCAAGGAAAGCCCTAGCTATGCCTCTGGGCCCGTGCCTCTTCAAAAGCCTGCCCTGCTACAGGAACAACTGTGCTTTAGTTGCAATAGAAACGAGGTCGTCTTTCTTCAGGAGGCAGGGTGACTTCAGGTAGGAGGTCCTGAATGGAAGGAGAAGCTTACTGTTTGTCTCTGTACAGCTCAAACTAGGGAATGAGAGCGACTTCCACGGCCTGTTGGAACTTGCTTAACGGTGCTCGTGAACCTGTGCGATGCTGGCTAAATCAAGATGTTCCAATAAGAGTGCACTGTGTTGCCCTACACTCGGCATACACACTGTGAGTCGGAAAGCTCCTTCCCTGGATAGTGCTTAGAAGGGCCAGGGGAGCCTGAGGGTACTCAGTGTTTTTGCAGGGAATAGGGTTTCCAGGCGAGGCACCTAGGTGTCCTGAAAAGCGTACTGGCTTTAAAATGCTGAAGATAAGCGACTACGGCCTCATGGAAACTGCTACACGCCTCTGCTTCTGCATAGCATTTCATGGCCTTACCTCGAGGCAAGTTCTCACGTTTCTTGCCCTGTGAGCGACACAGCATGGTAAGATGCTGTATTTCTCCTTGAATAGAGTGACTTCAGGAACGAGGTCTTTGATAAATTCTAAGCAGACTGTTTTCTCAGGGCAGCTCAGACGAGGGCAATGTCGAAGACTTCCAGGGCATGTTGGACTGCCTAGAAATGTGGTTCTGATGCTGTTCGAGTGCTCTGGAAACGGAGCTCTCCTGAAGTAACGTACAGTGTGTTGCCCGAGACTCTGCAGACACAGAGGGCCTCCGTGGGACGTATGGGACTCAATGCTGCTCAGCAGGCCCACAGGGGTGCGGAGGGAGTCAGTGATCTTGGAATAAAAATGATGCTCACCCAGAGGGCGTAGGAGTCCGGAAAAGGGTACTTCCTTTAAAATAAAACAGACCTCCACTAAGAGCTCATGGCAAGAGCTGCATGCCTCCCTTTCTGCAGGGCTACTCAGGGCCTTACCTCGAGGCAAGGACTCACGTGGAGATTCCCTTTAGCTCTAGAGCATGGCAAGGTGAGCCCCACCCTGGCCTATATAGCTCCGTGTGTACCCAGGGAAAACTCATTTTCTTCCCAGACCCATGCCTACAGTGGCCAGAGGCCTGTCAACAGCAGAGAATTTCAGGGAGCTTCACGGCAGCAAGAAAGGAGGTTTCCAAACGGAAAGCAAGGCTAGTCCCATCATGCCCCCATTTCCATGGACACAGGCAGCATACATCTCTGTGGTTTTTAACGAGTCAAAAGAGACACCGAGTACACACTGGTTGCTTCCCTGAATCAACTTCTCGAGGCAGGGTGTTCTGCATCTAGTGAACGGCCTCACCAAGGAACGCCCTAGCCAGGCCACTGGGCCCGAGGCCTCACCAAGGAACGCCCTAGGCAGGCCTCTGGGCCCCTGCCTTTTCAAAAGCCTGCAGTGCTACAGGAAAAACTGTGCTTTACTTGCAAAAGGAAAGCAAGCCGTCTTTCTCCTGGAAGCAGGGTGACTTCAGGTAGGAGGTCCTGATTGGAAGGAGAAGCCTAGTGTTTTTCTCTGTGCAGCTCAGACTAGGGATTGAGTGCGATTTCCACGGCATGTTGGAACTTGCTTGAACGTTGCTCTTGAACCTGTGCGAGTGCTGTGAATCAAGATATCACAAGAAAGAGTGCAGTGTGTTGCCCATGACTCAGCAGACACAGAGGACCTCCGAGGGACCAATGGGCCTCGTTGTTGCTCAGCAGGCCTACAGGGGTGTGGAGGTACTCAGAGACCTTGGAACAAAAATGATGCTCAACCGAGGGGCCTAGAGGTCCTGAAAAGGGTACTTCCTTTAAAGTAAACCAGAACAGCGACTAAGAGCTAATGGAAAGAGCTGCATGCCTCCTTTTCTGTAGGGCTACTCAGGGCCTTACCTCGAGGCAAGGACTCACGTTGAGATTCCCTTTAGCTGTAGAGCATGGCAAGGTGCGGCCCACCGCGGCCAATGAAGCTCCGTGTGTAGACAGAGAAAACTCATTTTCTTCCCAGACCCAAGCCTACAGTGGCCAGGGGCCTGTCAACAGCAGAGAATTTCAGGGAGCTTCACGAAAGCAAGAATGGAGCTTTCCAAATGGAAAGCAAGGCTAGTCCCATCATGCCCCAATTTCCATGGGCACAGGTAGCATACATCTCTGTGGTTTCTAACAAGGCAAAAGAGACACAGAGTACACACTGGTTGTTTCCCTGAATCAACTTCTCGAGGCAGGGTGTCCTGAATGTAGTGAACGGCCTCACCAAGGAAAGTCCTAGCTATGCCTCTGGGCCCGTGCCTCTTCAAAAGCCTGCCCTGCTACAGGAACAACTGTGCTTTAGTTGCAATAGAAACGAGGTCGTCTTTCTTCAGGAGGCAGGGTGACTTCAGGTAGGAGGTCCTGAATGGAAGGAGAAGCTTACTGTTTGTCTCTGTACAGCTCAAACTAGGGAATGAGAGCGACTTCCACGGCCTGTTGGAACTTGCTTAACGGTGCTCGTGAACCTGTGCGATGCTGGCTAAATCAAGATGTTCCAATAAGAGTGCACTGTGTTGCCCTACACTCGGCATACACACTGTGAGTCGGAAAGCTCCTTCCCTGGATAGTGCTTAGAAGGGCCAGGGGAGCCTGAGGGTACTCAGTGTTTTTGCAGGGAATAGGGTTTCCAGGCGAGGCACCTAGGTGTCCTGAAAAGCGTACTGGCTTTAAAATGCTGAAGATAAGCGACTACGGCCTCATGGAAACTGCTACACGCCTCTGCTTCTGCATAGCATTTCATGGCCTTACCTCGAGGCAAGTTCTCACGTTTCTTGCCCTGTGAGCGACACAGCATGGTAAGATGCTGTATTTCTCCTTGAATAGAGTGACTTCAGGAACGAGGTCTTTGATAAATTCTAAGCAGACTGTTTTCTCAGGGCAGCTCAGACGAGGGCAATGTCGAAGACTTCCAGGGCATGTTGGACTGCCTAGAAATGTGGTTCTGATGCTGTTCGAGTGCTCTGGAAACGGAGCTCTCCTGAAGTAACGTACAGTGTGTTGCCCGAGACTCTGCAGACACAGAGGGCCTCCGTGGGACGTATGGGACTCAATGCTGCTCAGCAGGCCCACAGGGGTGCGGAGGGAGTCAGTGATCTTGGAATAAAAATGATGCTCACCCAGAGGGCGTAGGAGTCCGGAAAAGGGTACTTCCTTTAAAATAAAACAGACCTCCACTAAGAGCTCATGGCAAGAGCTGCATGCCTCCCTTTCTGCAGGGCTACTCAGGGCCTTACCTCGAGGCAAGGACTCACGTGGAGATTCCCTTTAGCTCTAGAGCATGGCAAGGTGAGCCCCACCCTGGCCTATATAGCTCCGTGTGTACCCAGGGAAAACTCATTTTCTTCCCAGACCCATGCCTACAGTGGCCAGAGGCCTGTCAACAGCAGAGAATTTCAGGGAGCTTCACGGCAGCAAGAAAGGAGGTTTCCAAACGGAAAGCAAGGCTAGTCCCATCATGCCCCCATTTCCATGGACACAGGCAGCATACATCTCTGTGGTTTTTAACGAGTCAAAAGAGACACCGAGTACACACTGGTTGCTTCCCTGAATCAACTTCTCGAGGCAGGGTGTTCTGCATCTAGTGAACGGCCTCACCAAGGAACGCCCTAGCCAGGCCACTGGGCCCGAGGCCTCACCAAGGAACGCCCTAGGCAGGCCTCTGGGCCCCTGCCTTTTCAAAAGCCTGCAGTGCTACAGGAAAAACTGTGCTTTACTTGCAAAAGGAAAGCAAGCCGTCTTTCTCCTGGAAGCAGGGTGACTTCAGGTAGGAGGTCCTGATTGGAAGGAGAAGCCTAGTGTTTTTCTCTGTGCAGCTCAGACTAGGGATTGAGTGCGATTTCCACGGCATGTTGGAACTTGCTTGAACGTTGCTCTTGAACCTGTGCGAGTGCTGTGAATCAAGATATCACAAGAAAGAGTGCAGTGTGTTGCCCATGACTCAGCAGACACAGAGGACCTCCGAGGGACCAATGGGCCTCGTTGTTGCTCAGCAGGCCTACAGGGGTGTGGAGGTACTCAGAGACCTTGGAACAAAAATGATGCTCAACCGAGGGGCCTAGAGGTCCTGAAAAGGGTACTTCCTTTAAAGTAAACCAGAACAGCGACTAAGAGCTAATGGAAAGAGCTGCATGCCTCCTTTTCTGTAGGGCTACTCAGGGCCTTACCTCGAGGCAAGGACTCACGTTGAGATTCCCTTTAGCTGTAGAGCATGGCAAGGTGCGGCCCACCGCGGCCAATGAAGCTCCGTGTGTAGACAGAGAAAACTCATTTTCTTCCCAGACCCAAGCCTACAGTGGCCAGGGGCCTGTCAACAGCAGAGAATTTCAGGGAGCTTCACGAAAGCAAGAATGGAGCTTTCCAAATGGAAAGCAAGGCTAGTCCCATCATGCCCCAATTTCCATGGGCACAGGTAGCATACATCTCTGTGGTTTCTAACAAGGCAAAAGAGACACAGAGTACACACTGGTTGTTTCCCTGAATCAACTTCTCGAGGCAGGGTGTCCTGAATGTAGTGAACGGCCTCACCAAGGAAAGCCCTAGCTATGCCTCTGGGCCCGTGCCTCTTCAAAAGCCTGCCCTGCTACAGGAACAACTGTGCTTTAGTTGCAATAGAAACGAGGTCGTCTTTCTTCAGGAGGCAGGGTGACTTCAGGTAGGAGGTCCTGAATGGAAGGAGAAGCTTACTGTTTGTCTCTGTACAGCTCAAACTAGGGAATGAGAGCGACTTCCACGGCCTGTTGGAACTTGCTTAACGGTGCTCGTGAACCTGTGCGATGCTGGCTAAATCAAGATGTTCCAATAAGAGTGCACTGTGTTGCCCTACACTCGGCATACACACTGTGAGTCGGAAAGCTCCTTCCCTGGATAGTGCTTAGAAGGGCCAGGGGAGCCTGAGGGTACTCAGTGTTTTTGCAGGGAATAGGGTTTCCAGGCGAGGCACCTAGGTGTCCTGAAAAGCGTACTGGCTTTAAAATGCTGAAGATAAGCGACTACGGCCTCATGGAAACTGCTACACGCCTCTGCTTCTGCATAGCATTTCATGGCCTTACCTCGAGGCAAGTTCTCACGTTTCTTGCCCTGTGAGCGACACAGCATGGTAAGATGCTGTATTTCTCCTTGAATAGAGTGACTTCAGGAACGAGGTCTTTGATAAATTCTAAGCAGACTGTTTTCTCAGGGCAGCTCAGACGAGGGCAATGTCGAAGACTTCCAGGGCATGTTGGACTGCCTAGAAATGTGGTTCTGATGCTGTTCGAGTGCTCTGGAAACGGAGCTCTCCTGAAGTAACGTACAGTGTGTTGCCCGAGACTCTGCAGACACAGAGGGCCTCCGTGGGACGTATGGGACTCAATGCTGCTCAGCAGGCCCACAGGGGTGCGGAGGGAGTCAGTGATCTTGGAATAAAAATGATGCTCACCCGAAGACCGTAGGAGTCCTGAAAAGGGTACTTCCTTTAAAATAAAACAGACCTCCACTAAGAGCTCATGGAAAGAGCTGCATGCCTCCCTTTCTGCAGGGCTACTCAGGGCCTTACCTCGAGGCAAGGACTCACGTGGAGATTCCCTTTAGCTCTAGAGCATGGCAAGGTGAGCCCCACCCTGGCCTATATAGCTCCGTGTGTACCCAGGGAAAACTCATTTTCTTCCCAGACCCATGCCTACAGTGGCCAGAGGCCTGTCAACAGCAGAGAATTTCAGGGAGCTTCACGGCAGCAAGAAAGGAGGTTTCCAAACGGAAAGCAAGGCTAGTCCCATCATGCCCCCATTTCCATGGACACAGGCAGCATACATCTCTGTGGTTTTTAACGAGTCAAAAGAGACACCGAGTACACACTGGTTGCTTCCCTGAATCAACTTCTCGAGGCAGGGTGTTCTGCATCTAGTGAACGGCCTCACCAAGGAACGCCCTAGCCAGGCCACTGGGCCCGAGGCCTCACCAAGGAACGCCCTAGGCAGGCCTCTGGGCCCCTGCCTTTTCAAAAGCCTGCAGTGCTACAGGAAAAACTGTGCTTTACTTGCAAAAGGAAAGCAAGCCGTCTTTCTCCTGGAAGCAGGGTGACTTCAGGTAGGAGGTCCTGATTGGAAGGAGAAGCCTAGTGTTTTTATCTGTGCAGCTCAGACTAGGGATTGAGTGCGATTTCCACGGCATGTTGGAACTTGCTTGAACGTTGCTCTTGAACCTGTGCGAGTGCTGTGAATCAAGATATCACAAGAAAGAGTGCAGTGTGTTGCCCATGACTCAGCAGACACAGAGGACCTCCGAGGGACCAATGGGCCTCGTTGTTGCTCAGCAGGCCTACAGGGGTGTGGAGGTACTCAGAGACCTTGGAACAAAAATGATGCTCAACCGAGGGGCCTAGAGGTCCTGAAAAGGGTACTTCCTTTAAAGTAAACCAGAACAGCGACTAAGAGCTAATGGAAAGAGCTGCATGCCTCTTTTTCTGTAGGGCTACTCAGGGCCTTACCTCGAGGCAAGGACTCACGTGGAGATTCCCTTTAGCTCTAGAGCATGGCAAGGTGAGCCCCACCCTGGCCTATATAGCTCCGTGTGTACCCAGGGAAAACTCATTTTCTTCCCAGACCCATGCCTACAGTGGCCAGAGGCCTGTCAACAGCAGAGAATTTCAGGGAGCTTCACGGCAGCAAGAAAGGAGGTTTCCAAACGGAAAGCAAGGCTAGTCCCATCATGCCCCCATTTCCATGGACACAGGCAGCATACATCTCTGTGGTTTTTAACGAATCAAAAGAGACACCGAGTACACACTGGTTGCTTCCCTGAATCAACTTCTCGAGGCAGGGTGTCCTGAATGTAGTGAACGGCCTCACCAAGGAAAGCCCTAGCTATGCCTCTGGGCCCGTGCCTCTTCAAAAGCCTGCCCTGCTACAGGAACAACTGTGCTTTAGTTGCAATAGAAACGAGGTCGTCTTTCTTCAGGAGGCAGGGTGACTTCAGGTAGGAGGTCCTGAATGGAAGGAGAAGCTTACTGTTTGTCTCTGTACAGCTCAAACTAGGGAATGAGAGCGACTTCCACGGCCTGTTGGAACTTGCTTAACGGTGCTCGTGAACCTGTGCGATGCTGGCTAAATCAAGATGTTCCAATAAGAGTGCACTGTGTTGCCCTACACTCGGCATACACACTGTGAGTCGGAAAGCTCCTTCCCTGGATAGTGCTTAGAAGGGCCAGGGGAGCCTGAGGGTACTCAGTGTTTTTGCAGGGAATAGGGTTTCCAGGCGAGGCACCTAGGTGTCCTGAAAAGCGTACTGGCTTTAAAATGCTGAAGATAAGCGACTACGGCCTCATGGAAACTGCTACACGCCTCTGCTTCTGCATAGCATTTCATGGCCTTACCTCGAGGCAAGTTCTCACGTTTCTTGCCCTGTGAGCGACACAGCATGGTAAGATGCTGTATTTCTCCTTGAATAGAGTGACTTCAGGAACGAGGTCTTTGATAAATTCTAAGCAGACTGTTTTCTCAGGGCAGCTCAGACGAGGGCAATGTCGAAGACTTCCAGGGCATGTTGGACTGCCTAGAAATGTGGTTCTGATGCTGTTCGAGTGCTCTGGAAACGGAGCTCTCCTGAAGTAACGTACAGTGTGTTGCCCGAGACTCTGCAGACACAGAGGGCCTCCGTGGGACGTATGGGACTCAATGCTGCTCAGCAGGCCCACAGGGGTGCGGAGGGAGTCAGTGATCTTGGAATAAAAATGATGCTCACCCGAAGACCGTAGGAGTCCTGAAAAGGGTACTTCCTTTAAAATAAAACAGACCTCCACTAAGAGCTCATGGAAAGAGCTGCATGCCTCCCTTTCTGCAGGGCTACTCAGGGCCTTACCTCGAGGCAAGGACTCACGTGGAGATTCCCTTTAGCTCTAGAGCATGGCAAGGTGAGCCCCACCCTGGCCTATATAGCTCCGTGTGTACCCAGGGAAAACTCATTTTCTTCCCAGACCCATGCCTACAGTGGCCAGAGGCCTGTCAACAGCAGAGAATTTCAGGGAGCTTCACGGCAGCAAGAAAGGAGGTTTCCAAACGGAAAGCAAGGCTAGTCCCATCATGCCCCCATTTCCATGGACACAGGCAGCATACATCTCTGTGGTTTTTAACGAGTCAAAAGAGACACCGAGTACACACTGGTTGCTTCCCTGAATCAACTTCTCGAGGCAGGGTGTTCTGCATCTAGTGAACGGCCTCACCAAGGAACGCCCTAGCCAGGCCACTGGGCCCGAGGCCTCACCAAGGAACGCCCTAGGCAGGCCTCTGGGCCCCTGCCTTTTCAAAAGCCTGCAGTGCTACAGGAAAAACTGTGCTTTACTTGCAAAAGGAAAGCAAGCCGTCTTTCTCCTGGAAGCAGGGTGACTTCAGGTAGGAGGTCCTGATTGGAAGGAGAAGCCTAGTGTTTTTCTCTGTGCAGCTCAGACTAGGGATTGAGTGCGATTTCCACGGCATGTTGGAACTTGCTTGAACGTTGCTCTTGAACCTGTGCGAGTGCTGTGAATCAAGATATCACAAGAAAGAGTGTAGTGTGTTGCCCATGACTCAGCAGACACAGAGGACCTCCGAGGGACCAATGGGCCTCGTTGTTGCTCAGCAGGCCTACAGGGGTGTGGAGGTACTCAGAGACCTTGGAACAAAAATGATGCTCAACCGAGGGGCCTAGAGGTCCTGAAAAGGGTACTTCCTTTAAAGTAAACCAGAACAGCGACTAAGAGCTAATGGAAAGAGCTGCATGCCTCTTTTTCTGTAGGGCTACTCAGGGCCTTACCTCGAGGCAAGGACTCACGTGGAGATTCCCTTTAGCTCTAGAGCATGGCAAGGTGAGCCCCACCCTGGCCTATATAGCTCCGTGTGTACCCAGGGAAAACTCATTTTCTTCCCAGACCCATGCCTACAGTGGCCAGAGGCCTGTCAACAGCAGAGAATTTCAGGGAGCTTCACGAAAGCAAGAAAGGAGGTTTCCAAACGGAAAGCAAGGCTAGTCCCATCATGCCCCCATTTCCATGGACACAGGCAGCATACATCTCTGTGGTTTTTAACGAGTCAAAAGAGACACCGAGTACACACTGGTTGCTTCCCTGAATCAACTTCTCGAGGCAGGGTGTCCTGAATGTAGTGAACGGCCTCACCAAGGAAAGCCCTAGCTATGCCTCTGGGCCCGTGCCTCTTCAAAAGCCTGCCCTGCTACAGGAACAACTGTGCTTTAGTTGCAATAGAAACGAGGTCGTCTTTCTTCAGGAGGCAGGGTGACTTCAGGTAGGAGGTCCTGAATGGAAGGAGAAGCTTACTGTTTGTCTCTGTACAGCTCAAACTAGGGAATGAGAGTGACTTCCACGGCCTGTTGGAACTTGCTTAACGGTGCTCGTGAACCTGTGCGATGCTGGCTAAATCAAGATGTTCCAATAAGAGTGCACTGTGTTGCCCTACACTCGGCATACACACTGTGAGTCGGAAAGCTCCTTCCCTGGATAGTGCTTAGAAGGGCCAGGGGAGCCTGAGGGTACTCAGTGTTTTTGCAGGGAATAGGGTTTCCAGGCGAGGCATCTAGGTGTCCTGAAAAGCGTACTGGCTTTAAAATGCTGAAGATAAGCGACTACGGCCTCATGGAAACTGCTACACGCCTCTGCTTCTGCATAGCATTTCATGGCCTTACCTCGAGGCAAGTTCTCACGTTTCTTGCCCTGTGAGCGACACAGCATGGTAAGATGCTGTATTTCTCCTTGAATAGAGTGACTTCAGGAACGAGGTCTTTGATAAATTCTAAGCAGACTGTTTTCTCAGGGCAGCTCAGACGAGGGCAATGTCGAAGACTTCCAGGGCATGTTGGACTGCCTAGAAATGTGGTTCTGATGCTGTTCGAGTGCTCTGGAAACGGAGCTCTCCTGAAGTAACGTACAGTGTGTTGCCCGAGACTCTGCAGACACAGAGGGCCTCCGTGGGACGTATGGGACTCAATGCTGCTCAGCAGGCCCACAGGGGTGCGGAGGGAGTCAGTGATCTTGGAATAAAAATGATGCTCACCCAGAGGGCGTAGGAGTCCGGAAAAGGGTACTTCCTTTAAAATAAAACAGACCTCCACTAAGAGCTCATGGCAAGAGCTGCATGCCTCCCTTTCTGCAGGGCTACTCAGGGCCTTACCTCGAGGCAAGGACTCACGTGGAGATTCCCTTTAGCTCTAGAGCATGGCAAGGTGAGCCCCACCCTGGCCTATATAGCTCCGTGTGTACCCAGGGAAAACTCATTTTCTTCCCAGACCCATGCCTACAGTGGCCAGAGGCCTGTCAACAGCAGAGAATTTCAGGGAGCTTCACGGCAGCAAGAAAGGAGGTTTCCAAACGGAAAGCAAGGCTAGTCCCATCATGCCCCCATTTCCATGGACACAGGCAGCATACATCTCTGTGGTTTTTAACGAGTCAAAAGAGACACCGAGTACACACTGGTTGCTTCCCTGAATCAACTTCTCGAGGCAGGGTGTTCTGCATCTAGTGAACGGCCTCACCAAGGAACGCCCTAGCCAGGCCACTGGGCCCGAGGCCTCACCAAGGAACGCCCTAGGCAGGCCTCTGGGCCCCTGCCTTTTCAAAAGCCTGCAGTGCTACAGGAAAAACTGTGCTTTACTTGCAAAAGGAAAGCAAGCCGTCTTTCTCCTGGAAGCAGGGTGACTTCAGGTAGGAGGTCCTGATTGGAAGGAGAAGCCTAGTGTTTTTCTCTGTGCAGCTCAGACTAGGGATTGAGTGCGATTTCCACGGCATGTTGGAACTTGCTTGAACGTTGCTCTTGAACCTGTGCGAGTGCTGTGAATCAAGATATCACAAGAAAGAGTGCAGTGTGTTGCCCATGACTCAGCAGACACAGAGGACCTCCGAGGGACCAATGGGCCTCGTTGTTGCTCAGCAGGCCTACAGGGGTGTGGAGGTACTCAGAGATCTTGGAACAAAATTGATGCTCAACCGAGGGGCCTAGGAGTCCTGAAAAGGGTACTTCCTTTAAAGTAAACCAGAACAGCGACTAAGAGCTAATGGAAAGAGCTGCATGCCTCCTTTTCTGTAGGGCTACTCAGGGCCTTACCTCGAGGCAAGGACTCACGTTGAGATTCCCTTTAGCTCTAGAGCATGGCAAGGTGCGCCCCACCGCGGCCAATGAAGCTCCGTGTGTAGACAGAGAAAACTCATTTTCTTCCCAGACCCAAGCCTACAGTGGCCAGGGGCCTGTCAACAGCAGAGAATTTCAGGGAGCTTCACGAAAGCAAGAATGGAGCTTTCCAAATGGAAAGCAAGGCTAGTCCCATCATGCCCCAATTTCCATGGGCACAGGCAGCATACATCTCTGTGGTTTCTAACAAGGCAAAAGAGACACAGAGTACACACTGGTTGTTTCCCTGAATCAACTTCTCGAGGCAGGGTGTCCTGAATGTAGTGAACGGCCTCACCAAGGAAAGCCCTAGCTATGCCTCTGGGCCCGTGCCTCTTCAAAAGCCTGCCCTGCTACAGGAACAACTGTGCTTTAGTTGCAATAGAAACGAGGTCGTCTTTCTTCAGGAGGCAGGGTGACTTCAGGTAGGAGGTCCTGAATGGAAGGAGAAGCTTACTGTTTGTCTCTGTACAGCTCAAACTAGGGAATGAGAGCGACTTCCACGGCCTGTTGGAACTTGCTTAACGGTGCTCGTGAACCTGTGCGATGCTGGCTAAATCAAGATGTTCCAATAAGAGTGCACTGTGTTGCCCTACACTCGGCATACACACTGTGAGTCGGAAAGCTCCTTCCCTGGATAGTGCTTAGAAGGGCCAGGGGAGCCTGAGGGTACTCAGTGTTTTTGCAGGGAATAGGGTTTCCAGGCGAGGCACCTAGGTGTCCTGAAAAGCGTACTGGCTTTAAAATGCTGAAGATAAGCGACTACGGCCTCATGGAAACTGCTACACGCCTCTGCTTCTGCATAGCATTTCATGGCCTTACCTCGAGGCAAGTTCTCACGTTTCTTGCCCTGTGAGCGACACAGCATGGTAAGATGCTGTATTTCTCCTTGAATAGAGTGACTTCAGGAACGAGGTCTTTGATAAATTCTAAGCAGACTGTTTTCTCAGGGCAGCTCAGACGAGGGCAATGTCGAAGACTTCCAGGGCATGTTGGACTGCCTAGAAATGTGGTTCTGATGCTGTTCGAGTGCTCTGGAAACGGAGCTCTCCTGAAGTAACGTACAGTGTGTTGCCCGAGACTCTGCAGACACAGAGGGCCTCCGTGGGACGTATGGGACTCAATGCTGCTCAGCAGGCCCACAGGGGTGCGGAGGGAGTCAGTGATCTTGGAATAAAAATGATGCTCACCCGAAGACCGTAGGAGTCCTGAAAAGGGTACTTCCTTTAAAATAAAACAGACCTCCACTAAGAGCTCATGGAAAGAGCTGCATGCCTCCCTTTCTGCAGGGCTACTCAGGGCCTTACCTCGAGGCAAGGACTCACGTGGAGATTCCCTTTAGCTCTAGAGCATGGCAAGGTGAGCCCCACCCTGGCCTATATAGCTCCGTGTGTACCCAGGGAAAACTCATTTTCTTCCCAGACCCATGCCTACAGTGGCCAGAGGCCTGTCAACAGCAGAGAATTTCAGGGAGCTTCACGGCAGCAAGAAAGGAGGTTTCCAAACGGAAAGCAAGGCTAGTCCCATCATGCCCCCATTTCCATGGACACAGGCAGCATACATCTCTGTGGTTTTTAACGAGTCAAAAGAGACACCGAGTACACACTGGTTGCTTCCCTGAATCAACTTCTCGAGGCAGGGTGTTCTGCATCTAGTGAACGGCCTCACCAAGGAACGCCCTAGCCAGGCCACTGGGCCCGAGGCCTCACCAAGGAACGCCCTAGGCAGGCCTCTGGGCCCCTGCCTTTTCAAAAGCCTGCAGTGCTACAGGAAAAACTGTGCTTTACTTGCAAAAGGAAAGCAAGCCGTCTTTCTCCTGGAAGCAGGGTGACTTCAGGTAGGAGGTCCTGATTGGAAGGAGAAGCCTAGTGTTTTTCTCTGTGCAGCTCAGACTAGGGATTGAGTGCGATTTCCACGGCATGTTGGAACTTGCTTGAACGTTGCTCTTGAACCTGTGCGAGTGCTGTGAATCAAGATATCACAAGAAAGAGTGCAGTGTGTTGCCCATGACTCAGCAGACACAGAGGACCTCCGAGGGACCAATGGGCCTCGTTGTTGCTCAGCAGGCCTACAGGGGTGTGGAGGTACTCAGAGACCTTGGAACAAAAATGATGCTCAACCGAGGGGCCTAGAGGTCCTGAAAAGGGTACTTCCTTTAAAGTAAACCAGAACAGCGACTAAGAGCTAATGGAAAGAGCTGCATGCCTCCTTTTCTGTAGGGCTACTCAGGGCCTTACCTCGAGGCAAGGACTCACGTTGAGATTCCCTTTAGCTGTAGAGCATGGCAAGGTGCGGCCCACCGCGGCCAATGAAGCTCCGTGTGTAGACAGAGAAAACTCATTTTCTTCCCAGACCCAAGCCTACAGTGGCCAGGGGCCTGTCAACAGCAGAGAATTTCAGGGAGCTTCACGAAAGCAAGAATGGAGCTTTCCAAATGGAAAGCAAGGCTAGTCCCATCATGCCCCAATTTCCATGGGCACAGGTAGCATACATCTCTGTGGTTTCTAACAAGGCAAAAGAGACACAGAGTACACACTGGTTGTTTCCCTGAATCAACTTCTCGAGGCAGGGTGTCCTGAATGTAGTGAACGGCCTCACCAAGGAAAGCCCTAGCTATGCCTCTGGGCCCGTGCCTCTTCAAAAGCCTGCCCTGCTACAGGAACAACTGTGCTTTAGTTGCAATAGAAACGAGGTCGTCTTTCTTCAGGAGGCAGGGTGACTTCAGGTAGGAGGTCCTGAATGGAAGGAGAAGCTTACTGTTTGTCTCTGTACAGCTCAAACTAGGGAATGAGAGCGACTTCCACGGCCTGTTGGAACTTGCTTAACGGTGCTCGTGAACCTGTGCGATGCTGGCTAAATCAAGATGTTCCAATAAGAGTGCACTGTGTTGCCCTACACTCGGCATACACACTGTGAGTCGGAAAGCTCCTTCCCTGGATAGTGCTTAGAAGGGCCAGGGGAGCCTGAGGGTACTCAGTGTTTTTGCAGGGAATAGGGTTTCCAGGCGAGGCACCTAGGTGTCCTGAAAAGCGTACTGGCTTTAAAATGCTGAAGATAAGCGACTACGGCCTCATGGAAACTGCTACACGCCTCTGCTTCTGCATAGCATTTCATGGCCTTACCTCGAGGCAAGTTCTCACGTTTCTTGCCCTGTGAGCGACACAGCATGGTAAGATGCTGTATTTCTCCTTGAATAGAGTGACTTCAGGAACGAGGTCTTTGATAAATTCTAAGCAGACTGTTTTCTCAGGGCAGCTCAGACGAGGGCAATGTCGAAGACTTCCAGGGCATGTTGGACTGCCTAGAAATGTGGTTCTGATGCTGTTCGAGTGCTCTGGAAACGGAGCTCTCCTGAAGTAACGTACAGTGTGTTGCCCGAGACTCTGCAGACACAGAGGGCCTCCGTGGGACGTATGGGACTCAATGCTGCTCAGCAGGCCCACAGGGGTGCGGAGGGAGTCAGTGATCTTGGAATAAAAATGATGCTCACCCGAAGACCGTAGGAGTCCTGAAAAGGGTACTTCCTTTAAAATAAAACAGACCTCCACTAAGAGCTCATGGAAAGAGCTGCATGCCTCCCTTTCTGCAGGGCTACTCAGGGCCTTACCTCGAGGCAAGGACTCACGTGGAGATTCCCTTTAGCTCTAGAGCATGGCAAGGTGAGCCCCACCCTGGCCTATATAGCTCCGTGTGTACCCAGGGAAAACTCATTTTCTTCCCAGACCCATGCCTACAGTGGCCAGAGGCCTGTCAACAGCAGAGAATTTCAGGGAGCTTCACGGCAGCAAGAAAGGAGGTTTCCAAACGGAAAGCAAGGCTAGTCCCATCATGCCCCCATTTCCATGGACACAGGCAGCATACATCTCTGTGGTTTTTAACGAGTCAAAAGAGACACCGAGTACACACTGGTTGCTTCCCTGAATCAACTTCTCGAGGCAGGGTGTTCTGCATCTAGTGAACGGCCTCACCAAGGAACGCCCTAGCCAGGCCACTGGGCCCGAGGCCTCACCAAGGAACGCCCTAGGCAGGCCTCTGGGCCCCTGCCTTTTCAAAAGCCTGCAGTGCTACAGGAAAAACTGTGCTTTACTTGCAAAAGGAAAGCAAGCCGTCTTTCTCCTGGAAGCAGGGTGACTTCAGGTAGGAGGTCCTGATTGGAAGGAGAAGCCTAGTGTTTTTCTCTGTGCAGCTCAGACTAGGGATTGAGTGCGATTTCCACGGCATGTTGGAACTTGCTTGAACGTTGCTCTTGAACCTGTGCGAGTGCTGTGAATCAAGATATCACAAGAAAGAGTGCAGTGTGTTGCCCATGACTCAGCAGACACAGAGGACCTCCGAGGGACCAATGGGCCTCGTTGTTGCTCAGCAGGCCTACAGGGGTGTGGAGGTACTCAGAGACCTTGGAACAAAAATGATGCTCAACCGAGGGGCCTAGAGGTCCTGAAAAGGGTACTTCCTTTAAAGTAAACCAGAACAGCGACTAAGAGCTAATGGAAAGAGCTGCATGCCTCCTTTTCTGTAGGGCTACTCAGGGCCTTACCTCGAGGCAAGGACTCACGTTGAGATTCCCTTTAGCTGTAGAGCATGGCAAGGTGCGGCCCACCGCGGCCAATGAAGCTCCGTGTGTAGACAGAGAAAACTCATTTTCTTCCCAGACCCAAGCCTACAGTGGCCAGGGGCCTGTCAACAGCAGAGAATTTCAGGGAGCTTCACGAAAGCAAGAATGGAGCTTTCCAAATGGAAAGCAAGGCTAGTCCCATCATGCCCCAATTTCCATGGGCACAGGTAGCATACATCTCTGTGGTTTCTAACAAGGCAAAAGAGACACAGAGTACACACTGGTTGTTTCCCTGAATCAACTTCTCGAGGCAGGGTGTCCTGAATGTAGTGAACGGCCTCACCAAGGAAAGCCCTAGCTATGCCTCTGGGCCCGTGCCTCTTCAAAAGCCTGCCCTGCTACAGGAACAACTGTGCTTTAGTTGCAATAGAAACGAGGTCGTCTTTCTTCAGGAGGCAGGGTGACTTCAGGTAGGAGGTCCTGAATGGAAGGAGAAGCTTACTGTTTGTCTCTGTACAGCTCAAACTAGGGAATGAGAGCGACTTCCACGGCCTGTTGGAACTTGCTTAACGGTGCTCGTGAACCTGTGCGATGCTGGCTAAATCAAGATGTTCCAATAAGAGTGCACTGTGTTGCCCTACACTCGGCATACACACTGTGAGTCGGAAAGCTCCTTCCCTGGATAGTGCTTAGAAGGGCCAGGGGAGCCTGAGGGTACTCAGTGTTTTTGCAGGGAATAGGGTTTCCAGGCGAGGCACCTAGGTGTCCTGAAAAGCGTACTGGCTTTAAAATGCTGAAGATAAGCGACTACGGCCTCATGGAAACTGCTACACGCCTCTGCTTCTGCATAGCATTTCATGGCCTTACCTCGAGGCAAGTTCTCACGTTTCTTGCCCTGTGAGCGACACAGCATGGTAAGATGCTGTATTTCTCCTTGAATAGAGTGACTTCAGGAACGAGGTCTTTGATAAATTCTAAGCAGACTGTTTTCTCAGGGCAGCTCAGACGAGGGCAATGTCGAAGACTTCCAGGGCATGTTGGACTGCCTAGAAA
The DNA here is from genome assembly GCF_965194825.1 of Balaenoptera physalus. Taxonomy (NCBI): domain Eukaryota; kingdom Metazoa; phylum Chordata; class Mammalia; order Artiodactyla; family Balaenopteridae; genus Balaenoptera; species Balaenoptera physalus. The sequence goes on from NW_028126006.1 coordinate 44,842, forward strand.
TGTGGTTCTGATGCTGTTCGAGTGCTCTGGAAACGGAGCTCTCCTGAAGTAACGTACAGTGTGTTGCCCGAGACTCTGCAGACACAGAGGGCCTCCGTGGGACGTATGGGACTCAATGCTGCTCAGCAGGCCCACAGGGGTGCGGAGGGAGTCAGTGATCTTGGAATAAAAATGATGCTCACCCGAAGACCGTAGGAGTCCTGAAAAGGGTACTTCCTTTAAAATAAAACAGACCTCCACTAAGAGCTCATGGAAAGAGCTGCATGCCTCCCTTTCTGCAGGGCTACTCAGGGCCTTACCTCGAGGCAAGGACTCACGTGGAGATTCCCTTTAGCTCTAGAGCATGGCAAGGTGAGCCCCACCCTGGCCTATATAGCTCCGTGTGTACCCAGGGAAAACTCATTTTCTTCCCAGACCCATGCCTACAGTGGCCAGAGGCCTGTCAACAGCAGAGAATTTCAGGGAGCTTCACGGCAGCAAGAAAGGAGGTTTCCAAACGGAAAGCAAGGCTAGTCCCATCATGCCCCCATTTCCATGGACACAGGCAGCATACATCTCTGTGGTTTTTAACGAGTCAAAAGAGACACCGAGTACACACTGGTTGCTTCCCTGAATCAACTTCTCGAGGCAGGGTGTTCTGCATCTAGTGAACGGCCTCACCAAGGAACGCCCTAGCCAGGCCACTGGGCCCGAGGCCTCACCAAGGAACGCCCTAGGCAGGCCTCTGGGCCCCTGCCTTTTCAAAAGCCTGCAGTGCTACAGGAAAAACTGTGCTTTACTTGCAAAAGGAAAGCAAGCCGTCTTTCTCCTGGAAGCAGGGTGACTTCAGGTAGGAGGTCCTGATTGGAAGGAGAAGCCTAGTGTTTTTCTCTGTGCAGCTCAGACTAGGGATTGAGTGCGATTTCCACGGCATGTTGGAACTTGCTTGAACGTTGCTCTTGAACCTGTGCGAGTGCTGTGAATCAAGATATCACAAGAAAGAGTGCAGTGTGTTGCCCATGACTCAGCAGACACAGAGGACCTCCGAGGGACCAATGGGCCTCGTTGTTGCTCAGCAGGCCTACAGGGGTGTGGAGGTACTCAGAGACCTTGGAACAAAAATGATGCTCAACCGAGGGGCCTAGAGGTCCTGAAAAGGGTACTTCCTTTAAAGTAAACCAGAACAGCGACTAAGAGCTAATGGAAAGAGCTGCATGCCTCTTTTTCTGTAGGGCTACTCAGGGCCTTACCTCGAGGCAAGGACTCACGTGGAGATTCCCTTTAGCTCTAGAGCATGGCAAGGTGAGCCCCACCCTGGCCTATATAGCTCCGTGTGTACCCAGGGAAAACTCATTTTCTTCCCAGACCCATGCCTACAGTGGCCAGAGGCCTGTCAACAGCAGAGAATTTCAGGGAGCTTCACGAAAGCAAGAAAGGAGGTTTCCAAACGGAAAGCAAGGCTAGTCCCATCATGCCCCCATTTCCATGGACACAGGCAGCATACATCTCTGTGGTTTTTAACGAGTCAAAAGAGACACCGAGTACACACTGGTTGCTTCCCTGAATCAACTTCTCGAGGCAGGGTGTCCTGAATGTAGTGAACGGCCTCACCAAGGAAAGCCCTAGCTATGCCTCTGGGCCCGTGCCTCTTCAAAAGCCTGCCCTGCTACAGGAACAACTGTGCTTTAGTTGCAATAGAAACGAGGTCGTCTTTCTTCAGGAGGCAGGGTGACTTCAGGTAGGAGGTCCTGAATGGAAGGAGAAGCTTACTGTTTGTCTCTGTACAGCTCAAACTAGGGAATGAGAGCGACTTCCACGGCCTGTTGGAACTTGCTTAACGGTGCTCGTGAACCTGTGCGATGCTGGCTAAATCAAGATGTTCCAATAAGAGTGCACTGTGTTGCCCTACACTCGGCATACACACTGTGAGTCGGAAAGCTCCTTCCCTGGATAGTGCTTAGAAGGGCCAGGGGAGCCTGAGGGTACTCAGTGTTTTTGCAGGGAATAGGGTTTCCAGGCGAGGCACCTAGGTGTCCTGAAAAGCGTACTGGCTTTAAAATGCTGAAGATAAGCGACTACGGCCTCATGGAAACTGCTACACGCCTCTGCTTCTGCATAGCATTTCATGGCCTTACCTCGAGGCAAGTTCTCACGTTTCTTGCCCTGTGAGCGACACAGCATGGTAAGATGCTGTATTTCTCCTTGAATAGAGTGACTTCAGGAACGAGGTCTTTGATAAATTCTAAGCAGACTGTTTTCTCAGGGCAGCTCAGACGAGGGCAATGTCGAAGACTTCCAGGGCATGTTGGACTGCCTAGAAATGTGGTTCTGATGCTGTTCGAGTGCTCTGGAAACGGAGCTCTCCTGAAGTAACGTACAGTGTGTTGCCCGAGACTCTGCAGACACAGAGGGCCTCCGTGGGACGTATGGGACTCAATGCTGCTCAGCAGGCCCACAGGGGTGCGGAGGGAGTCAGTGATCTTGGAATAAAAATGATGCTCACCCAGAGGGCGTAGGAGTCCGGAAAAGGGTACTTCCTTTAAAATAAAACAGACCTCCACTAAGAGCTCATGGAAAGAGCTGCATGCCTCCCTTTCTGCAGGGCTACTCAGGGCCTTACCTCGAGGCAAGGACTCACGTGGAGATTCCCTTTAGCTCTAGAGCATGGCAAGGTGAGCCCCACCCTGGCCTATATAGCTCCGTGTGTACCCAGGGAAAACTCATTTTCTTCCCAGACCCATGCCTACAGTGGCCAGAGGCCTGTCAACAGCAGAGAATTTCAGGGAGCTTCACGGCAGCAAGAAAGGAGGTTTCCAAACGGAAAGCAAGGCTAGTCCCATCATGCCCCCATTTCCATGGACACAGGCAGCATACATCTCTGTGGTTTTTAACGAGTCAAAAGAGACACCGAGTACACACTGGTTGCTTCCCTGAATCAACTTCTCGAGGCAGGGTGTTCTGCATCTAGTGAACGGCCTCACCAAGGAACGCCCTAGCCAGGCCACTGGGCCCGAGGCCTCACCAAGGAACGCCCTAGGCAGGCCTCTGGGCCCCTGCCTTTTCAAAAGCCTGCAGTGCTACAGGAAAAACTGTGCTTTACTTGCAAAAGGAAAGCAAGCCGTCTTTCTCCTGGAAGCAGGGTGACTTCAGGTAGGAGGTCCTGATTGGAAGGAGAAGCCTAGTGTTTTTCTCTGTGCAGCTCAGACTAGGGATTGAGTGCGATTTCCACGGCATGTTGGAACTTGCTTGAACGTTGCTCTTGAACCTGTGCGAGTGCTGTGAATCAAGATATCACAAGAAAGAGTGCAGTGTGTTGCCCATGACTCAGCAGACACAGAGGACCTCCGAGGGACCAATGGGCCTCGTTGTTGCTCAGCAGGCCTACAGGGGTGTGGAGGTACTCAGAGACCTTGGAACAAAAATGATGCTCAACCGAGGGGCCTAGAGGTCCTGAAAAGGGTACTTCCTTTAAAGTAAACCAGAACAGCGACTAAGAGCTAATGGAAAGAGCTGCATGCCTCTTTTTCTGTAGGGCTACTCAGGGCCTTACCTCGAGGCAAGGACTCACGTGGAGATTCCCTTTAGCTCTAGAGCATGGCAAGGTGAGCCCCACCCTGGCCTATATAGCTCCGTGTGTACCCAGGGAAAACTCATTTTCTTCCCAGACCCATGCCTACAGTGGCCAGAGGCCTGTCAACAGCAGAGAATTTCAGGGAGCTTCACGAAAGCAAGAAAGGAGGTTTCCAAACGGAAAGCAAGGCTAGTCCCATCATGCCCCCATTTCCATGGACACAGGCAGCATACATCTCTGTGGTTTTTAACGAGTCAAAAGAGACACCGAGTACACACTGGTTGCTTCCCTGAATCAACTTCTCGAGGCAGGGTGTCCTGAATGTAGTGAACGGCCTCACCAAGGAAAGCCCTAGCTATGCCTCTGGGCCCGTGCCTCTTCAAAAGCCTGCCCTGCTACAGGAACAACTGTGCTTTAGTTGCAATAGAAACGAGGTCGTCTTTCTTCAGGAGGCAGGGTGACTTCAGGTAGGAGGTCCTGAATGGAAGGAGAAGCTTACTGTTTGTCTCTGTACAGCTCAAACTAGGGAATGAGAGCGACTTCCACGGCCTGTTGGAACTTGCTTAACGGTGCTCGTGAACCTGTGCGATGCTGGCTAAATCAAGATGTTCCAATAAGAGTGCACTGTGTTGCCCTACACTCGGCATACACACTGTGAGTCGGAAAGCTCCTTCCCTGGATAGTGCTTAGAAGGGCCAGGGGAGCCTGAGGGTACTCAGTGTTTTTGCAGGGAATAGGGTTTCCAGGCGAGGCACCTAGGTGTCCTGAAAAGCGTACTGGCTTTAAAATGCTGAAGATAAGCGACTACGGCCTCATGGAAACTGCTACACGCCTCTGCTTCTGCATAGCATTTCATGGCCTTACCTCGAGGCAAGTTCTCACGTTTCTTGCCCTGTGAGCGACACAGCATGGTAAGATGCTGTATTTCTCCTTGAATAGAGTGACTTCAGGAACGAGGTCTTTGATAAATTCTAAGCAGACTGTTTTCTCAGGGCAGCTCAGACGAGGGCAATGTCGAAGACTTCCAGGGCATGTTGGACTGCCTAGAAATGTGGTTCTGATGCTGTTCGAGTGCTCTGGAAACGGAGCTCTCCTGAAGTAACGTACAGTGTGTTGCCCGAGACTCTGCAGACACAGAGGGCCTCCGTGGGACGTATGGGACTCAATGCTGCTCAGCAGGCCCACAGGGGTGCGGAGGGAGTCAGTGATCTTGGAATAAAAATGATGCTCACCCGAAGACCGTAGGAGTCCGGAAAAGGGTACTTCCTTTAAAATAAAACAGACCTCCACTAAGAGCTCATGGAAAGAGCTGCATGCCTCCCTTTCTGCAGGGCTACTCAGGGCCTTACCTCGAGGCAAGGACTCACGTGGAGATTCCCTTTAGCTCTAGAGCATGGCAAGGTGAGCCCCACCCTGGCCTATATAGCTCCGTGTGTACCCAGGGAAAACTCATTTTCTTCCCAGACCCATGCCTACAGTGGCCAGAGGCCTGTCAACAGCAGAGAATTTCAGGGAGCTTCACGGCAGCAAGAAAGGAGGTTTCCAAACGGAAAGCAAGGCTAGTCCCATCATGCCCCCATTTCCATGGACACAGGCAGCATACATCTCTGTGGTTTTTAACGAGTCAAAAGAGACACCGAGTACACACTGGTTGCTTCCCTGAATCAACTTCTCGAGGCAGGGTGTTCTGCATCTAGTGAACGGCCTCACCAAGGAACGCCCTAGCCAGGCCACTGGGCCCGAGGCCTCACCAAGGAACGCCCTAGGCAGGCCTCTGGGCCCCTGCCTTTTCAAAAGCCTGCAGTGCTACAGGAAAAACTGTGCTTTACTTGCAAAAGGAAAGCAAGCCGTCTTTCTCCTGGAAGCAGGGTGACTTCAGGTAGGAGGTCCTGATTGGAAGGAGAAGCCTAGTGTTTTTCTCTGTGCAGCTCAGACTAGGGATTGAGTGCGATTTCCACGGCATGTTGGAACTTGCTTGAACGTTGCTCTTGAACCTGTGCGAGTGCTGTGAATCAAGATATCACAAGAAAGAGTGCAGTGTGTTGCCCATGACTCAGCAGACACAGAGGACCTCCGAGGGACCAATGGGCCTCGTTGTTGCTCAGCAGGCCTACAGGGGTGTGGAGGTACTCAGAGACCTTGGAACAAAAATGATGCTCAACCGAGGGGCCTAGAGGTCCTGAAAAGGGTACTTCCTTTAAAGTAAACCAGAACAGCGACTAAGAGCTAATGGAAAGAGCTGCATGCCTCTTTTTCTGTAGGGCTACTCAGGGCCTTACCTCGAGGCAAGGACTCACGTGGAGATTCCCTTTAGCTCTAGAGCATGGCAAGGTGAGCCCCACCCTGGCCTATATAGCTCCGTGTGTACCCAGGGAAAACTCATTTTCTTCCCAGACCCATGCCTACAGTGGCCAGAGGCCTGTCAACAGCAGAGAATTTCAGGGAGCTTCACGAAAGCAAGAAAGGAGGTTTCCAAACGGAAAGCAAGGCTAGTCCCATCATGCCCCCATTTCCATGGACACAGGCAGCATACATCTCTGTGGTTTTTAACGAGTCAAAAGAGACACCGAGTACACACTGGTTGCTTCCCTGAATCAACTTCTCGAGGCAGGGTGTCCTGAATGTAGTGAACGGCCTCACCAAGGAAAGCCCTAGCTATGCCTCTGGGCCCGTGCCTCTTCAAAAGCCTGCCCTGCTACAGGAACAACTGTGCTTTAGTTGCAATAGAAACGAGGTCGTCTTTCTTCAGGAGGCAGGGTGACTTCAGGTAGGAGGTCCTGAATGGAAGGAGAAGCTTACTGTTTGTCTCTGTACAGCTCAAACTAGGGAATGAGAGCGACTTCCACGGCCTGTTGGAACTTGCTTAACGGTGCTCGTGAACCTGTGCGATGCTGGCTAAATCAAGATGTTCCAATAAGAGTGCACTGTGTTGCCCTACACTCGGCATACACACTGTGAGTCGGAAAGCTCCTTCCCTGGATAGTGCTTAGAAGGGCCAGGGGAGCCTGAGGGTACTCAGTGTTTTTGCAGGGAATAGGGTTTCCAGGCGAGGCACCTAGGTGTCCTGAAAAGCGTACTGGCTTTAAAATGCTGAAGATAAGCGACTACGGCCTCATGGAAACTGCTACACGCCTCTGCTTCTGCATAGCATTTCATGGCCTTACCTCGAGGCAAGTTCTCACGTTTCTTGCCCTGTGAGCGACACAGCATGGTAAGATGCTGTATTTCTCCTTGAATAGAGTGACTTCAGGAACGAGGTCTTTGATAAATTCTAAGCAGACTGTTTTCTCAGGGCAGCTCAGACGAGGGCAATGTCGAAGACTTCCAGGGCATGTTGGACTGCCTAGAAATGTGGTTCTGATGCTGTTCGAGTGCTCTGGAAACGGAGCTCTCCTGAAGTAACGTACAGTGTGTTGCCCGAGACTCTGCAGACACAGAGGGCCTCCGTGGGACGTATGGGACTCAATGCTGCTCAGCAGGCCCACAGGGGTGCGGAGGGAGTCAGTGATCTTGGAATAAAAATGATGCTCACCCAGAGGGCGTAGGAGTCCGGAAAAGGGTACTTCCTTTAAAATAAAACAGACCTCCACTAAGAGCTCATGGAAAGAGCTGCATGCCTCCCTTTCTGCAGGGCTACTCAGGGCCTTACCTCGAGGCAAGGACTCACGTGGAGATTCCCTTTAGCTCTAGAGCATGGCAAGGTGAGCCCCACCCTGGCCTATATAGCTCCGTGTGTACCCAGGGAAAACTCATTTTCTTCCCAGACCCATGCCTACAGTGGCCAGAGGCCTGTCAACAGCAGAGAATTTCAGGGAGCTTCACGGCAGCAAGAAAGGAGGTTTCCAAACGGAAAGCAAGGCTAGTCCCATCATGCCCCCATTTCCATGGACACAGGCAGCATACATCTCTGTGGTTTTTAACGAGTCAAAAGAGACACCGAGTACACACTGGTTGCTTCCCTGAATCAACTTCTCGAGGCAGGGTGTTCTGCATCTAGTGAACGGCCTCACCAAGGAACGCCCTAGCCAGGCCACTGGGCCCGAGGCCTCACCAAGGAACGCCCTAGGCAGGCCTCTGGGCCCCTGCCTTTTCAAAAGCCTGCAGTGCTACAGGAAAAACTGTGCTTTACTTGCAAAAGGAAAGCAAGCCGTCTTTCTCCTGGAAGCAGGGTGACTTCAGGTAGGAGGTCCTGATTGGAAGGAGAAGCCTAGTGTTTTTCTCTGTGCAGCTCAGACTAGGGATTGAGTGCGATTTCCACGGCATGTTGGAACTTGCTTGAACGTTGCTCTTGAACCTGTGCGAGTGCTGTGAATCAAGATATCACAAGAAAGAGTGCAGTGTGTTGCCCATGACTCAGCAGACACAGAGGACCTCCGAGGGACCAATGGGCCTCGTTGTTGCTCAGCAGGCCTACAGGGGTGTGGAGGTACTCAGAGACCTTGGAACAAAAATGATGCTCAACCGAGGGGCCTAGAGGTCCTGAAAAGGGTACTTCCTTTAAAGTAAACCAGAACAGCGACTAAGAGCTAATGGAAAGAGCTGCATGCCTCTTTTTCTGTAGGGCTACTCAGGGCCTTACCTCGAGGCAAGGACTCACGTGGAGATTCCCTTTAGCTCTAGAGCATGGCAAGGTGAGCCCCACCCTGGCCTATATAGCTCCGTGTGTACCCAGGGAAAACTCATTTTCTTCCCAGACCCATGCCTACAGTGGCCAGAGGCCTGTCAACAGCAGAGAATTTCAGGGAGCTTCACGAAAGCAAGAAAGGAGGTTTCCAAACGGAAAGCAAGGCTAGTCCCATCATGCCCCCATTTCCATGGACACAGGCAGCATACATCTCTGTGGTTTTTAACGAGTCAAAAGAGACACCGAGTACACACTGGTTGCTTCCCTGAATCAACTTCTCGAGGCAGGGTGTCCTGAATGTAGTGAACGGCCTCACCAAGGAAAGCCCTAGCTATGCCTCTGGGCCCGTGCCTCTTCAAAAGCCTGCCCTGCTACAGGAACAACTGTGCTTTAGTTGCAATAGAAACGAGGTCGTCTTTCTTCAGGAGGCAGGGTGACTTCAGGTAGGAGGTCCTGAATGGAAGGAGAAGCTTACTGTTTGTCTCTGTACAGCTCAAACTAGGGAATGAGAGCGACTTCCACGGCCTGTTGGAACTTGCTTAACGGTGCTCGTGAACCTGTGCGATGCTGGCTAAATCAAGATGTTCCAATAAGAGTGCACTGTGTTGCCCTACACTCGGCATACACACTGTGAGTCGGAAAGCTCCTTCCCTGGATAGTGCTTAGAAGGGCCAGGGGAGCCTGAGGGTACTCAGTGTTTTTGCAGGGAATAGGGTTTCCAGGCGAGGCACCTAGGTGTCCTGAAAAGCGTACTGGCTTTAAAATGCTGAAGATAAGCGACTACGGCCTCATGGAAACTGCTACACGCCTCTGCTTCTGCATAGCATTTCATGGCCTTACCTCGAGGCAAGTTCTCACGTTTCTTGCCCTGTGAGCGACACAGCATGGTAAGATGCTGTATTTCTCCTTGAATAGAGTGACTTCAGGAACGAGGTCTTTGATAAATTCTAAGCAGACTGTTTTCTCAGGGCAGCTCAGACGAGGGCAATGTCGAAGACTTCCAGGGCATGTTGGACTGCCTAGAAATGTGGTTCTGATGCTGTTCGAGTGCTCTGGAAACGGAGCTCTCCTGAAGTAACGTACAGTGTGTTGCCCGAGACTCTGCAGACACAGAGGGCCTCCGTGGGACGTATGGGACTCAATGCTGCTCAGCAGGCCCACAGGGGTGCGGAGGGAGTCAGTGATCTTGGAATAAAAATGATGCTCACCCAGAGGGCGTAGGAGTCCGGAAAAGGGTACTTCCTTTAAAATAAAACAGACCTCCACTAAGAGCTCATGGCAAGAGCTGCATGCCTCCCTTTCTGCAGGGCTACTCAGGGCCTTACCTCGAGGCAAGGACTCACGTGGAGATTCCCTTTAGCTCTAGAGCATGGCAAGGTGAGCCCCACCCTGGCCTATATAGCTCCGTGTGTACCCAGGGAAAACTCATTTTCTTCCCAGACCCATGCCTACAGTGGCCAGAGGCCTGTCAACAGCAGAGAATTTCAGGGAGCTTCACGGCAGCAAGAAAGGAGGTTTCCAAACGGAAAGCAAGGCTAGTCCCATCATGCCCCCATTTCCATGGACACAGGCAGCATACATCTCTGTGGTTTTTAACGAGTCAAAAGAGACACCGAGTACACACTGGTTGCTTCCCTGAATCAACTTCTCGAGGCAGGGTGTTCTGCATCTAGTGAACGGCCTCACCAAGGAACGCCCTAGCCAGGCCACTGGGCCCGAGGCCTCACCAAGGAACGCCCTAGGCAGGCCTCTGGGCCCCTGCCTTTTCAAAAGCCTGCAGTGCTACAGGAAAAACTGTGCTTTACTTGCAAAAGGAAAGCAAGCCGTCTTTCTCCTGGAAGCAGGGTGACTTCAGGTAGGAGGTCCTGATTGGAAGGAGAAGCCTAGTGTTTTTCTCTGTGCAGCTCAGACTAGGGATTGAGTGCGATTTCCACGGCATGTTGGAACTTGCTTGAACGTTGCTCTTGAACCTGTGCGAGTGCTGTGAATCAAGATATCACAAGAAAGAGTGCAGTGTGTTGCCCATGACTCAGCAGACACAGAGGACCTCCGAGGGACCAATGGGCCTCGTTGTTGCTCAGCAGGCCTACAGGGGTGTGGAGGTACTCAGAGACCTTGGAACAAAAATGATGCTCAACCGAGGGGCCTAGAGGTCCTGAAAAGGGTACTTCCTTTAAAGTAAACCAGAACAGCGACTAAGAGCTAATGGAAAGAGCTGCATGCCTCTTTTTCTGTAGGGCTACTCAGGGCCTTACCTCGAGGCAAGGACTCACGTGGAGATTCCCTTTAGCTCTAGAGCATGGCAAGGTGAGCCCCACCCTGGCCTATATAGCTCCGTGTGTACCCAGGGAAAACTCATTTTCTTCCCAGACCCATGCCTACAGTGGCCAGAGGCCTGTCAACAGCAGAGAATTTCAGGGAGCTTCACGAAAGCAAGAAAGGAGGTTTCCAAACGGAAAGCAAGGCTAGTCCCATCATGCCCCCATTTCCATGGACACAGGCAGCATACATCTCTGTGGTTTTTAACGAGTCAAAAGAGACACCGAGTACACAGTGGTTGCTTCCCTGAATCAACTTCTCGAGGCAGGGTGTCCTGAATGTAGTGAACGGCCTCACCAAGGAAAGCCCTAGCTATGCCTCTGGGCCCGTGCCTCTTCAAAAGCCTGCCCTGCTACAGGAACAACTGTGCTTTAGTTGCAATAGAAACGAGGTCGTCTTTCTTCAGGAGGCAGGGTGACTTCAGGTAGGAGGTCCTGAATGGAAGGAGAAGCTTACTGTTTGTCTCTGTACAGCTCAAACTAGGGAATGAGAGCGACTTCCACGGCCTGTTGGAACTTGCTTAACGGTGCTCGTGAACCTGTGCGATGCTGGCTAAATCAAGATGTTCCAATAAGAGTGCACTGTGTTGCCCTACACTCGGCATACACACTGTGAGTCGGAAAGCTCCTTCCCTGGATAGTGCTTAGAAGGGCCAGGGGAGCCTGAGGGTACTCAGTGTTTTTGCAGGGAATAGGGTTTCCAGGCGAGGCACCTAGGTGTCCTGAAAAGCGTACTGGCTTTAAAATGCTGAAGATAAGCGACTACGGCCTCATGGAAACTGCTACACGCCTCTGCTTCTGCATAGCATTTCATGGCCTTACCTCGAGGCAAGTTCTCACGTTTCTTGCCCTGTGAGCGACACAGCATGGTAAGATGCTGTATTTCTCCTTGAATAGAGTGACTTCAGGAACGAGGTCTTTGATAAATTCTAAGCAGACTGTTTTCTCAGGGCAGCTCAGACGAGGGCAATGTCGAAGACTTCCAGGGCATGTTGGACTGCCTAGAAATGTGGTTCTGATGCTGTTCGAGTGCTCTGGAAACGGAGCTCTCCTGAAGTAACGTACAGTGTGTTGCCCGAGACTCTGCAGACACAGAGGGCCTCCGTGGGACGTATGGGACTCAATGCTGCTCAGCAGGCCCACAGGGGTGCGGAGGGAGTCAGTGATCTTGGAATAAAAATGATGCTCACCCAGAGGGCGTAGGAGTCCGGAAAAGGGTACTTCCTTTAAAATAAAACAGACCTCCACTAAGAGCTCATGGCAAGAGCTGCATGCCTCCCTTTCTGCAGGGCTACTCAGGGCCTTACCTCGAGGCAAGGACTCACGTGGAGATTCCCTTTAGCTCTAGAGCATGGCAAGGTGAGCCCCACCCTGGCCTATATAGCTCCGTGTGTACCCAGGGAAAACTCATTTTCTTCCCAGACCCATGCCTACAGTGGCCAGAGGCCTGTCAACAGCAGAGAATTTCAGGGAGCTTCACGGCAGCAAGAAAGGAGGTTTCCAAACGGAAAGCAAGGCTAGTCCCATCATGCCCCCATTTCCATGGACACAGGCAGCATACATCTCTGTGGTTTTTAACGAGTCAAAAGAGACACCGAGTACACACTGGTTGCTTCCCTGAATCAACTTCTCGAGGCAGGGTGTTCTGCATCTAGTGAACGGCCTCACCAAGGAACGCCCTAGCCAGGCCACTGGGCCCGAGGCCTCACCAAGGAACGCCCTAGGCAGGCCTCTGGGCCCCTGCCTTTTCAAAAGCCTGCAGTGCTACAGGAAAAACTGTGCTTTACTTGCAAAAGGAAAGCAAGCCGTCTTTCTCCTGGAAGCAGGGTGACTTCAGGTAGGAGGTCCTGATTGGAAGGAGAAGCCTAGTGTTTTTCTCTGTGCAGCTCAGACTAGGGATTGAGTGCGATTTCCACGGCATGTTGGAACTTGCTTGAACGTTGCTCTTGAACCTGTGCGAGTGCTGTGAATCAAGATATCACAAGAAAGAGTGCAGTGTGTTGCCCATGACTCAGCAGACACAGAGGACCTCCGAGGGACCAATGGGCCTCGTTGTTGCTCAGCAGGCCTACAGGGGTGTGGAGGTACTCAGAGATCTTGGAACAAAATTGATGCTCAACCGAGGGGCCTAGGAGTCCTGAAAAGGGTACTTCCTTTAAAGTAAACCAGAACAGCGACTAAGAGCTAATGGAAAGAGCTGCATGCCTCCTTTTCTGTAGGGCTACTCAGGGCCTTACCTCGAGGCAAGGACTCACGTTGAGATTCCCTTTAGCTCTAGAGCATGGCAAGGTGCGCCCCACCGCGGCCAATGAAGCTCCGTGTGTAGACAGAGAAAACTCATTTTCTTCCCAGACCCAAGCCTACAGTGGCCAGGGGCCTGTCAACAGCAGAGAATTTCAGGGAGCTTCACGAAAGCAAGAATGGAGCTTTCCAAATGGAAAGCAAGGCTAGTCCCATCATGCCCCAATTTCCATGGGCACAGGCAGCATACATCTCTGTGGTTTCTAACAAGGCAAAAGAGACACAGAGTACACACTGGTTGTTTCCCTGAATCAACTTCTCGAGGCAGGGTGTCCTGAATGTAGTGAACGGCCTCACCAAGGAAAGCCCTAGCTATGCCTCTGGGCCCGTGCCTCTTCAAAAGCCTGCCCTGCTACAGGAACAACTGTGCTTTAGTTGCAATAGAAACGAGGTCGTCTTTCTTCAGGAGGCAGGGTGACTTCAGGTAGGAGGTCCTGAATGGAAGGAGAAGCTTACTGTTTGTCTCTGTACAGCTCAAACTAGGGAATGAGAGCGACTTCCACGGCCTGTTGGAACTTGCTTAACGGTGCTCGTGAACCTGTGCGATGCTGGCTAAATCAAGATGTTCCAATAAGAGTGCACTGTGTTGCCCTACACTCGGCATACACACTGTGAGTCGGAAAGCTCCTTCCCTGGATAGTGCTTAGAAGGGCCAGGGGAGCCTGAGGGTACTCAGTGTTTTTGCAGGGAATAGGGTTTCCAGGCGAGGCACCTAGGTGTCCTGAAAAGCGTACTGGCTTTAAAATGCTGAAGATAAGCGACTACGGCCTCATGGAAACTGCTACACGCCTCTGCTTCTGCATAGCATTTCATGGCCTTACCTCGAGGCAAGTTCTCACGTTTCTTGCCCTGTGAGCGACACAGCATGGTAAGATGCTGTATTTCTCCTTGAATAGAGTGACTTCAGGAACGAGGTCTTTGATAAATTCTAAGCAGACTGTTTTCTCAGGGCAGCTCAGACGAGGGCAATGTCGAAGACTTCCAGGGCATGTTGGACTGCCTAGAAATGTGGTTCTGATGCTGTTCGAGTGCTCTGGAAACGGAGCTCTCCTGAAGTAACGTACAGTGTGTTGCCCGAGACTCTGCAGACACAGAGGGCCTCCGTGGGACGTATGGGACTCAATGCTGCTCAGCAGGCCCACAGGGGTGCGGAGGGAGTCAGTGATCTTGGAATAAAAATGATGCTCACCCAGAGGGCGTAGGAGTCCGGAAAAGGGTACTTCCTTTAAAATAAAACAGACCTCCACTAAGAGCTCATGGCAAGAGCTGCATGCCTCCCTTTCTGCAGGGCTACTCAGGGCCTTACCTCGAGGCAAGGACTCACGTGGAGATTCCCTTTAGCTCTAGAGCATGGCAAGGTGAGCCCCACCCTGGCCTATATAGCTCCGTGTGTACCCAGGGAAAACTCATTTTCTTCCCAGACCCATGCCTACAGTGGCCAGAGGCCTGTCAACAGCAGAGAATTTCAGGGAGCTTCACGGCAGCAAGAAAGGAGGTTTCCAAACGGAAAGCAAGGCTAGTCCCATCATGCCCCCATTTCCATGGACACAGGCAGCATACATCTCTGTGGTTTTTAACGAGTCAAAAGAGACACCGAGTACACACTGGTTGCTTCCCTGAATCAACTTCTCGAGGCAGGGTGTTCTGCATCTAGTGAACGGCCTCACCAAGGAACGCCCTAGCCAGGCCACTGGGCCCGAGGCCTCACCAAGGAACGCCCTAGGCAGGCCTCTGGGCCCCTGCCTTTTCAAAAGCCTGCAGTGCTACAGGAAAAACTGTGCTTTACTTGCAAAAGGAAAGCAAGCCGTCTTTCTCCTGGAAGCAGGGTGACTTCAGGTAGGAGGTCCTGATTGGAAGGAGAAGCCTAGTGTTTTTCTCTGTGCAGCTCAGACTAGGGATTGAGTGCGATTTCCACGGCATGTTGGAACTTGCTTGAACGTTGCTCTTGAACCTGTGCGAGTGCTGTGAATCAAGATATCACAAGAAAGAGTGCAGTGTGTTGCCCATGACTCAGCAGACACAGAGGACCTCCGAGGGACCAATGGGCCTCGTTGTTGCTCAGCAGGCCTACAGGGGTGTGGAGGTACTCAGAGACCTTGGAACAAAAATGATGCTCAACCGAGGGGCCTAGAGGTCCTGAAAAGGGTACTTCCTTTAAAGTAAACCAGAACAGCGACTAAGAGCTAATGGAAAGAGCTGCATGCCTCCTTTTCTGTAGGGCTACTCAGGGCCTTACCTCGAGGCAAGGACTCACGTTGAGATTCCCTTTAGCTGTAGAGCATGGCAAGGTGCGGCCCACCGCGGCCAATGAAGCTCCGTGTGTAGACAGAGAAAACTCATTTTCTTCCCAGACCCAAGCCTACAGTGGCCAGGGGCCTGTCAACAGCAGAGAATTTCAGGGAGCTTCACGAAAGCAAGAATGGAGCTTTCCAAATGGAAAGCAAGGCTAGTCCCATCATGCCCCAATTTCCATGGGCACAGGTAGCATACATCTCTGTGGTTTCTAACAAGGCAAAAGAGACACAGAGTACACACTGGTTGTTTCCCTGAATCAACTTCTCGAGGCAGGGTGTCCTGAATGTAGTGAACGGCCTCACCAAGGAAAGCCCTAGCTATGCCTCTGGGCCCGTGCCTCTTCAAAAGCCTGCCCTGCTACAGGAACAACTGTGCTTTAGTTGCAATAGAAACGAGGTCGTCTTTCTTCAGGAGGCAGGGTGACTTCAGGTAGGAGGTCCTGAATGGAAGGAGAAGCTTACTGTTTGTCTCTGTACAGCTCAAACTAGGGAATGAGAGCGACTTCCACGGCCTGTTGGAACTTGCTTAACGGTGCTCGTGAACCTGTGCGATGCTGGCTAAATCAAGATGTTCCAATAAGAGTGCACTGTGTTGCCCTACACTCGGCATACACACTGTGAGTCGGAAAGCTCCTTCCCTGGATAGTGCTTAGAAGGGCCAGGGGAGCCTGAGGGTACTCAGTGTTTTTGCAGGGAATAGGGTTTCCAGGCGAGGCACCTAGGTGTCCTGAAAAGCGTACTGGCTTTAAAATGCTGAAGATAAGCGACTACGGCCTCATGGAAACTGCTACACGCCTCTGCTTCTGCATAGCATTTCATGGCCTTACCTCGAGGCAAGTTCTCACGTTTCTTGCCCTGTGAGCGACACAGCATGGTAAGATGCTGTATTTCTCCTTGAATAGAGTGACTTCAGGAACGAGGTCTTTGATAAATTCTAAGCAGACTGTTTTCTCAGGGCAGCTCAGACGAGGGCAATGTCGAAGACTTCCAGGGCATGTTGGACTGCCTAGAAATGTGGTTCTGATGCTGTTCGAGTGCTCTGGAAACGGAGCTCTCCTGAAGTAACGTACAGTGTGTTGCCCGAGACTCTGCAGACACAGAGGGCCTCCGTGGGACGTATGGGACTCAATGCTGCTCAACAGGCCCACAGGGGTGCGGAGGGAGTCAGTGATCTTGGAATAAAAATGATGCTCACCCGAAGACCGTAGGAGTCCTGAAAAGGGTACTTCCTTTAAAATAAAACAGACCTCCACTAAGAGCTCATGGAAAGAGCTGCATGCCTCCCTTTCTGCAGGGCTACTCAGGGCCTTACCTCGAGGCAAAGACTCACGTGGAGATTCCCTTTAGCTCTAGAGCATGGCAAGGTGAGCCCCACCCTGGCCTATATAGCTCCGTGTGTACCCAGGGAAAACTCATTTTCTTCCCAGACCCATGCCTACAGTGGCCAGAGGCCTGTCAACAGCAGAGAATTTCAGGGAGCTTCACGGCAGCAAGAAAGGAGGTTTCCAAACGGAAAGCAAGGCTAGTCCCATCATGCCCCCATTTCCATGGACACAGGCAGCATACATCTCTGTGGTTTTTAACGAGTCAAAAGAGACACCGAGTACACACTGGTTGCTTCCCTGAATCAACTTCTCGAGGCAGGGTGTTCTGCATCTAGTGAACGGCCTCACCAAGGAACGCCCTAGCCAGGCCACTGGGCCCGAGGCCTCACCAAGGAACGCCCTAGGCAGGCCTCTGGGCCCCTGCCTTTTCAAAAGCCTGCAGTGCTACAGGAAAAACTGTGCTTTACTTGCAAAAGGAAAGCAAGCCGTCTTTCTCCTGGAAGCAGGGTGACTTCAGGTAGGAGGTCCTGATTGGAAGGAGAAGCCTAGTGTTTTTCTCTGTGCAGCTCAGACTAGGGATTGAGTGCGATTTCCACGGCATGTTGGAACTTGCTTGAACGTTGCTCTTGAACCTGTGCGAGTGCTGTGAATCAAGATATCACAAGAAAGAGTGCAGTGTGTTGCCCATGACTCAGCAGACACAGAGGACCTCCGAGGGACCAATGGGCCTCGTTGTTGCTCAGCAGGCCTACAGGGGTGTGGAGGTACTCAGAGACCTTGGAACAAAAATGATGCTCAACCGAGGGGCCTAGAGGTCCTGAAAAGGGTACTTCCTTTAAAGTAAACCAGAACAGCGACTAAGAGCTAATGGAAAGAGCTGCATGCCTCTTTTTCTGTAGGGCTACTCAGGGCCTTACCTCGAGGCAAGGACTCACGTGGAGATTCCCTTTAGCTCTAGAGCATGGCAAGGTGAGCCCCACCCTGGCCTATATAGCTCCGTGTGTACCCAGGGAAAACTCATTTTCTTCCCAGACCCATGCCTACAGTGGCCAGAGGCCTGTCAACAGCAGAGAATTTCAGGGAGCTTCACGAAAGCAAGAAAGGAGGTTTCCAAACGGAAAGCAAGGCTAGTCCCATCATGCCCCCATTTCCATGGACACAGGCAGCATACATCTCTGTGGTTTTTAACGAGTCAAAAGAGACACCGAGTACACACTGGTTGCTTCCCTGAATCAACTTCTCGAGGCAGGGTGTCCTGAATGTAGTGAACGGCCTCACCAAGGAAAGCCCTAGCTATGCCTCTGGGCCCGTGCCTCTTCAAAAGCCTGCCCTGCTACAGGAACAACTGTGCTTTAGTTGCAATAGAAACGAGGTCGTCTTTCTTCAGGAGGCAGGGTGACTTCAGGTAGGAGGTCCTGAATGGAAGGAGAAGCTTACTGTTTGTCTCTGTACAGCTCAAACTAGGGAATGAGAGCGACTTCCACGGCCTGTTGGAACTTGCTTAACGGTGCTCGTGAACCTGTGCGATGCTGGCTAAATCAAGATGTTCCAATAAGAGTGCACTGTGTTGCCCTACACTCGGCATACACACTGTGAGTCGGAAAGCTCCTTCCCTGGATAGTGCTTAGAAGGGCCAGGGGAGCCTGAGGGTACTCAGTGTTTTTGCAGGGAATAGGGTTTCCAGGCGAGGCACCTAGGTGTCCTGAAAAGCGTACTGGCTTTAAAATGCTGAAGATAAGCGACTACGGCCTCATGGAAACTGCTACACGCCTCTGCTTCTGCATAGCATTTCATGGCCTTACCTCGAGGCAAGTTCTCACGTTTCTTGCCCTGTGAGCGACACAGCATGGTAAGATGCTGTATTTCTCCTTGAATAGAGTGACTTCAGGAACGAGGTCTTTGATAAATTCTAAGCAGACTGTTTTCTCAGGGCAGCTCAGACGAGGGCAATGTCGAAGACTTCCAGGGCATGTTGGACTGCCTAGAAATGTGGTTCTGATGCTGTTCGAGTGCTCTGGAAACGGAGCTCTCCTGAAGTAACGTACAGTGTGTTGCCCGAGACTCTGCAGACACAGAGGGCCTCCGTGGGACGTATGGGACTCAATGCTGCTCAGCAGGCCCACAGGGGTGCGGAGGGAGTCAGTGATCTTGGAATAAAAATGATGCTCACCCAGAGGGCGTAGGAGTCCGGAAAAGGGTACTTCCTTTAAAATAAAACAGACCTCCACTAAGAGCTCATGGAAAGAGCTGCATGCCTCCCTTTCTGCAGGGCTACTCAGGGCCTTACCTCGAGGCAAGGACTCACGTGGAGATTCCCTTTAGCTCTAGAGCATGGCAAGGTGAGCCCCACCCTGGCCTATATAGCTCCGTGTGTACCCAGGGAAAACTCATTTTCTTCCCAGACCCATGCCTACAGTGGCCAGAGGCCTGTCAACAGCAGAGAATTTCAGGGAGCTTCACGGCAGCAAGAAAGGAGGTTTCCAAACGGAAAGCAAGGCTAGTCCCATCATGCCCCCATTTCCATGGACACAGGCAGCATACATCTCTGTGGTTTTTAACGAGTCAAAAGAGACACCGAGTACACACTGGTTGCTTCCCTGAATCAACTTCTCGAGGCAGGGTGTTCTGCATCTAGTGAACGGCCTCACCAAGGAACGCCCTAGCCAGGCCACTGGGCCCGAGGCCTCACCAAGGAACGCCCTAGGCAGGCCTCTGGGCCCCTGCCTTTTCAAAAGCCTGCAGTGCTACAGGAAAAACTGTGCTTTACTTGCAAAAGGAAAGCAAGCCGTCTTTCTCCTGGAATCAGGGTGACTTCAGGTAGGAGGTCCTGATTGGAAGGAGAAGCCTAGTGTTTTTCTCTGTGCAGCTCAGACTAGGGATTGAGTGCGATTTCCACGGCATGTTGGAACTTGCTTGAACGTTGCTCTTGAACCTGTGCGAGTGCTGTGAATCAAGATATCACAAGAAAGAGTGCAGTGTGTTGCCCATGACTCAGCAGACACAGAGGACCTCCGAGGGACCAATGGGCCTCGTTGTTGCTCAGCAGGCCTACAGGGGTGTGGAGGTACTCAGAGACCTTGGAACAAAAATGATGCTCAACCGAGGGGCCTAGAGGTCCTGAAAAGGGTACTTCCTTTAAAGTAAACCAGAACAGCGACTAAGAGCTAATGGAAAGAGCTGCATGCCTCTTTTTCTGTAGGGCTACTCAGGGCCTTACCTCGAGGCAAGGACTCACGTTGAGATTCCCTTTAGCTCTAGAGCATGGCAAGGTGAGCCCCACCCTGGCCTATATAGCTCCGTGTGTACCCAGGGAAAACTCATTTTCTTCCCAGACCCATGCCTACAGTGGCCAGAGGCCTGTCAACAGCAGAGAATTTCAGGGAGCTTCACGGCAGCAAGAAAGGAGGTTTCCAAACGGAAAGCAAGGCTAGTCCCATCATGCCCCCATTTCCATGGACACAGGCAGCATACATCTCTGTGGTTTTTAACGAATCAAAAGAGACACCGAGTACACACTGGTTGCTTCCCTGAATCAACTTCTCGAGGCAGGGTGTCCTGAATGTAGTGAACGGCCTCACCAAGGAAAGCCCTAGCTATGCCTCTGGGCCCGTGCCTCTTCAAAAGCCTGCCCTGCTACAGGAACAACTGTGCTTTAGTTGCAATAGAAACGAGGTCGTCTTTCTTCAGGAGGCAGGGTGACTTCAGGTAGGAGGTCCTGAATGGAAGGAGAAGCTTACTGTTTGTCTCTGTACAGCTCAAACTAGGGAATGAGAGCGACTTCCACGGCCTGTTGGAACTTGCTTAACGGTGCTCGTGAACCTGTGCGATGCTGGCTAAATCAAGATGTTCCAATAAGAGTGCACTGTGTTGCCCTACACTCGGCATACACACTGTGAGTCGGAAAGCTCCTTCCCTGGATAGTGCTTAGAAGGGCCAGGGGAGCCTGAGGGTACTCAGTGTTTTTGCAGGGAATAGGGTTTCCAGGCGAGGCACCTAGGTGTCCTGAAAAGCGTACTGGCTTTAAAATGCTGAAGATAAGCGACTACGGCCTCATGGAAACTGCTACACGCCTCTGCTTCTGCATAGCATTTCATGGCCTTACCTCGAGGCAAGTTCTCACGTTTCTTGCCCTGTGAGCGACACAGCATGGTAAGATGCTGTATTTCTCCTTGAATAGAGTGACTTCAGGAACGAGGTCTTTGATAAATTCTAAGCAGACTGTTTTCTCAGGGCAGCTCAGACGAGGGCAATGTCGAAGACTTCCAGGGCATGTTGGACTGCCTAGAAATGTGGTTCTGATGCTGTTCGAGTGCTCTGGAAACGGAGCTCTCCTGAAGTAACGTACAGTGTGTTGCCCGAGACTCTGCAGACACAGAGGGCCTCCGTGGGACGTATGGGACTCAATGCTGCTCAGCAGGCCCACAGGGGTGCGGAGGGAGTCAGTGATCTTGGAATAAAAATGATGCTCACCCGAAGACCGTAGGAGTCCTGAAAAGGGTACTTCCTTTAAAATAAAACAGACCTCCACTAAGAGCTCATGGAAAGAGCTGCATGCCTCCCTTTCTGCAGGGCTACTCAGGGCCTTACCTCGAGGCAAGGACTCACGTGGAGATTCCCTTTAGCTCTAGAGCATGGCAAGGTGAGCCCCACCCTGGCCTATATAGCTCCGTGTGTACCCAGGGAAAACTCATTTTCTTCCCAGACCCATGCCTACAGTGGCCAGAGGCCTGTCAACAGCAGAGAATTTCAGGGAGCTTCACGGCAGCAAGAAAGGAGGTTTCCAAACGGAAAGCAAGGCTAGTCCCATCATGCCCCCATTTCCATGGACACAGGCAGCATACATCTCTGTGGTTTTTAACGAGTCAAAAGAGACACCGAGTACACACTGGTTGCTTCCCTGAATCAACTTCTCGAGGCAGGGTGTTCTGCATCTAGTGAACGGCCTCACCAAGGAACGCCCTAGCCAGGCCACTGGGCCCGAGGCCTCACCAAGGAACGCCCTAGGCAGGCCTCTGGGCCCCTGCCTTTTCAAAAGCCTGCAGTGCTACAGGAAAAACTGTGCTTTACTTGCAAAAGGAAAGCAAGCCGTCTTTCTCCTGGAAGCAGGGTGACTTCAGGTAGGAGGTCCTGATTGGAAGGAGAAGCCTAGTGTTTTTCTCTGTGCAGCTCAGACTAGGGATTGAGTGCGATTTCCACGGCATGTTGGAACTTGCTTGAACGTTGCTCTTGAACCTGTGCGAGTGCTGTGAATCAAGATATCACAAGAAAGAGTGCAGTGTGTTGCCCATGACTCAGCAGACACAGAGGACCTCCGAGGGACCAATGGGCCTCGTTGTTGCTCAGCAGGCCTACAGGGGTGTGGAGGTACTCAGAGACCTTGGAACAAAAATGATGCTCAACCGAGGGGCCTAGAGGTCCTGAAAAGGGTACTTCCTTTAAAGTAAACCAGAACAGCGACTAAGAGCTAATGGAAAGAGCTGCATGCCTCTTTTTCTGTAGGGCTACTCAGGGCCTTACCTCGAGGCAAGGACTCACGTGGAGATTCCCTTTAGCTCTAGAGCATGGCAAGGTGAGCCCCACCCTGGCCTATATAGCTCCGTGTGTACCCAGGGAAAACTCATTTTCTTCCCAGACCCATGCCTACAGTGGCCAGAGGCCTGTCAACAGCAGAGAATTTCAGGGAGCTTCACGAAAGCAAGAAAGGAGGTTTCCAAACGGAAAGCAAGGCTAGTCCCATCATGCCCCCATTTCCATGGACACAGGCAGCATACATCTCTGTGGTTTTTAACGAGTCAAAAGAGACACCGAGTACACACTGGTTGCTTCCCTGAATCAACTTCTCGAGGCAGGGTGTCCTGAATGTAGTGAACGGCCTCACCAAGGAAAGCCCTAGCTATGCCTCTGGGCCCGTGCCTCTTCAAAAGCCTGCCCTGCTACAGGAACAACTGTGCTTTAGTTGCAATAGAAACGAGGTCGTCTTTCTTCAGGAGGCAGGGTGACTTCAGGTAGGAGGTCCTGAATGGAAGGAGAAGCTTACTGTTTGTCTCTGTACAGCTCAAACTAGGGAATGAGAGCGACTTCCACGGCCTGTTGGAACTTGCTTAACGGTGCTCGTGAACCTGTGCGATGCTGGCTAAATCAAGATGTTCCAATAAGAGTGCACTGTGTTGCCCTACACTCGGCATACACACTGTGAGTCGGAAAGCTCCTTCCCTGGATAGTGCTTAGAAGGGCCAGGGGAGCCTGAGGGTACTCAGTGTTTTTGCAGGGAATAGGGTTTCCAGGCGAGGCACCTAGGTGTCCTGAAAAGCGTACTGGCTTTAAAATGCTGAAGATAAGCGACTACGGCCTCATGGAAACTGCTACACGCCTCTGCTTCTGCATAGCATTTCATGGCCTTACCTCGAGGCAAGTTCTCACGTTTCTTGCCCTGTGAGCGACACAGCATGGTAAGATGCTGTATTTCTCCTTGAATAGAGTGACTTCAGGAACGAGGTCTTTGATAAATTCTAAGCAGACTGTTTTCTCAGGGCAGCTCAGACGAGGGCAATGTCGAAGACTTCCAGGGCATGTTGGACTGCCTAGAAATGTGGTTCTGATGCTGTTCGAGTGCTCTGGAAACGGAGCTCTCCTGAAGTAACGTACAGTGTGTTGCCCGAGACTCTGCAGACACAGAGGGCCTCCGTGGGACGTATGGGACTCAATGCTGCTCAGCAGGCCCACAGGGGTGCGGAGGGAGTCAGTGATCTTGGAATAAAAATGATGCTCACCCAGAGGGCGTAGGAGTCCGGAAAAGGGTACTTCCTTTAAAATAAAACAGACCTCCACTAAGAGCTCATGGAAAGAGCTGCATGCCTCCCTTTCTGCAGGGCTACTCAGGGCCTTACCTCGAGGCAAGGACTCACGTGGAGATTCCCTTTAGCTCTAGAGCATGGCAAGGTGAGCCCCACCCTGGCCTATATAGCTCCGTGTGTACCCAGGGAAAACTCATTTTCTTCCCAGACCCATGCCTACAGTGGCCAGAGGCCTGTCAACAGCAGAGAATTTCAGGGAGCTTCACGGCAGCAAGAAAGGAGGTTTCCAAACGGAAAGCAAGGCTAGTCCCATCATGCCCCCATTTCCATGGACACAGGCAGCATACATCTCTGTGGTTTTTAACGAGTCAAAAGAGACACCGAGTACACACTGGTTGCTTCCCTGAATCAACTTCTCGAGGCAGGGTGTTCTGCATCTAGTGAACGGCCTCACCAAGGAACGCCCTAGCCAGGCCACTGGGCCCGAGGCCTCACCAAGGAACGCCCTAGGCAGGCCTCTGGGCCCCTGCCTTTTCAAAAGCCTGCAGTGCTACAGGAAAAACTGTGCTTTACTTGCAAAAGGAAAGCAAGCCGTCTTTCTCCTGGAAGCAGGGTGACTTCAGGTAGGAGGTCCTGATTGGAAGGAGAAGCCTAGTGTTTTTCTCTGTGCAGCTCAGACTAGGGATTGAGTGCGATTTCCACGGCATGTTGGAACTTGCTTGAACGTTGCTCTTGAACCTGTGCGAGTGCTGTGAATCAAGATATCACAAGAAAGAGTGCAGTGTGTTGCCCATGACTCAGCAGACACAGAGGACCTCCGAGGGACCAATGGGCCTCGTTGTTGCTCAGCAGGCCTACAGGGGTGTGGAGGTACTCAGAGATCTTGGAACAAAATTGATGCTCAACCGAGGGGCCTAGGAGTCCTGAAAAGGGTACTTCCTTTAAAGTAAACCAGAACAGCGACTAAGAGCTAATGGAAAGAGCTGCATGCCTCCTTTTCTGTAGGGCTACTCAGGGCCTTACCTCGAGGCAAGGACTCACGTTGAGATTCCCTTTAGCTCTAGAGCATGGCAAGGTGCGCCCCACCGCGGCCAATGAAGCTCCGTGTGTAGACAGAGAAAACTCATTTTCTTCCCAGACCCAAGCCTACAGTGGCCAGGGGCCTGTCAACAGCAGAGAATTTCAGGGAGCTTCACGAAAGCAAGAATGGAGCTTTCCAAATGGAAAGCAAGGCTAGTCCCATCATGCCCCAATTTCCATGGGCACAGGCAGCATACATCTCTGTGGTTTCTAACAAGGCAAAAGAGACACAGAGTACACACTGGTTGTTTCCCTGAATCAACTTCTCGAGGCAGGGTGTCCTGAATGTAGTGAACGGCCTCACCAAGGAAAGCCCTAGCTATGCCTCTGGGCCCGTGCCTCTTCAAAAGCCTGCCCTGCTACAGGAACAACTGTGCTTTAGTTGCAATAGAAACGAGGTCGTCTTTCTTCAGGAGGCAGGGTGACTTCAGGTAGGAGGTCCTGAATGGAAGGAGAAGCTTACTGTTTGTCTCTGTACAGCTCAAACTAGGGAATGAGAGCGACTTCCACGGCCTGTTGGAACTTGCTTAACGGTGCTCGTGAACCTGTGCGATGCTGGCTAAATCAAGATGTTCCAATAAGAGTGCACTGTGTTGCCCTACACTCGGCATACACACTGTGAGTCGGAAAGCTCCTTCCCTGGATAGTGCTTAGAAGGGCCAGGGGAGCCTGAGGGTACTCAGTGTTTTTGCAGGGAATAGGGTTTCCAGGCGAGGCACCTAGGTGTCCTGAAAAGCGTACTGGCTTTAAAATGCTGAAGATAAGCGACTACGGCCTCATGGAAACTGCTACACGCCTCTGCTTCTGCATAGCATTTCATGGCCTTACCTCGAGGCAAGTTCTCACGTTTCTTGCCCTGTGAGCGACACAGCATGGTAAGATGCTGTATTTCTCCTTGAATAGAGTGACTTCAGGAACGAGGTCTTTGATAAATTCTAAGCAGACTGTTTTCTCAGGGCAGCTCAGACGAGGGCAATGTCGAAGACTTCCAGGGCATGTTGGACTGCCTAGAAATGTGGTTCTGATGCTGTTCGAGTGCTCTGGAAACGGAGCTCTCCTGAAGTAACGTACAGTGTGTTGCCCGAGACTCTGCAGACACAGAGGGCCTCCGTGGGACGTATGGGACTCAATGCTGCTCAGCAGGCCCACAGGGGTGCGGAGGGAGTCAGTGATCTTGGAATAAAAATGATGCTCACCCAGAGGGCGTAGGAGTCCGGAAAAGGGTACTTCCTTTAAAATAAAACAGACCTCCACTAAGAGCTCATGGAAAGAGCTGCATGCCTCCCTTTCTGCAGGGCTACTCAGGGCCTTACCTCGAGGCAAGGACTCACGTGGAGATTCCCTTTAGCTCTAGAGCATGGCAAGGTGAGCCCCACCCTGGCCTATATAGCTCCGTGTGTACCCAGGGAAAACTCATTTTCTTCCCAGACCCATGCCTACAGTGGCCAGAGGCCTGTCAACAGCAGAGAATTTCAGGGAGCTTCACGGCAGCAAGAAAGGAGGTTTCCAAACGGAAAGCAAGGCTAGTCCCATCATGCCCCCATTTCCATGGACACAGGCAGCATACATCTCTGTGGTTTTTAACGAGTCAAAAGAGACACCGAGTACACACTGGTTGCTTCCCTGAATCAACTTCTCGAGGCAGGGTGTTCTGCATCTAGTGAACGGCCTCACCAAGGAACGCCCTAGCCAGGCCACTGGGCCCGAGGCCTCACCAAGGAACGCCCTAGGCAGGCCTCTGGGCCCCTGCCTTTTCAAAAGCCTGCAGTGCTACAGGAAAAACTGTGCTTTACTTGCAAAAGGAAAGCAAGCCGTCTTTCTCCTGGAAGCAGGGTGACTTCAGGTAGGAGGTCCTGATTGGAAGGAGAAGCCTAGTGTTTTTCTCTGTGCAGCTCAGACTAGGGATTGAGTGCGATTTCCACGGCATGTTGGAACTTGCTTGAACGTTGCTCTTGAACCTGTGCGAGTGCTGTGAATCAAGATATCACAAGAAAGAGTGCAGTGTGTTGCCCATGACTCAGCAGACACAGAGGACCTCCGAGGGACCAATGGGCCTCGTTGTTGCTCAGCAGGCCTACAGGGGTGTGGAGGTACTCAGAGACCTTGGAACAAAAATGATGCTCAACCGAGGGGCCTAGAGGTCCTGAAAAGGGTACTTCCTTTAAAGTAAACCAGAACAGCGACTAAGAGCTAATGGAAAGAGCTGCATGCCTCCTTTTCTGTAGGGCTACTCAGGGCCTTACCTCGAGGCAAGGACTCACGTTGAGATTCCCTTTAGCTGTAGAGCATGGCAAGGTGCGGCCCACCGCGGCCAATGAAGCTCCGTGTATAGACAGAGAAAACTCATTTTCTTCCCAGACCCAAGCCTACAGTGGCCAGGGGCCTGTCAACAGCAGAGAATTTCAGGGAGCTTCACGAAAGCAAGAATGGAGCTTTCCAAATGGAAAGCAAGGCTAGTCCCATCATGCCCCAATTTCCATGGGCACAGGTAGCATACATCTCTGTGGTTTCTAACAAGGCAAAAGAGACACAGAGTACACACTGGTTGTTTCCCTGAATCAACTTCTCGAGGCAGGGTGTCCTGAATGTAGTGAACGGCCTCACCAAGGAAAGCCCTAGCTATGCCTCTGGGCCCGTGCCTCTTCAAAAGCCTGCCCTGCTACAGGAACAACTGTGCTTTAGTTGCAATAGAAACGAGGTCGTCTTTCTTCAGGAGGCAGGGTGACTTCAGGTAGGAGGTCCTGAATGGAAGGAGAAGCTTACTGTTTGTCTCTGTACAGCTCAAACTAGGGAATGAGAGCGACTTCCACGGCCTGTTGGAACTTGCTTAACGGTGCTCGTGAACCTGTGCGATGCTGGCTAAATCAAGATGTTCCAATAAGAGTGCACTGTGTTGCCCTACACTCGGCATACACACTGTGAGTCGGAAAGCTCCTTCCCTGGATAGTGCTTAGAAGGGCCAGGGGAGCCTGAGGGTACTCAGTGTTTTTGCAGGGAATAGGGTTTCCAGGCGAGGCACCTAGGTGTCCTGAAAAGCGTACTGGCTTTAAAATGCTGAAGATAAGCGACTACGGCCTCATGGAAACTGCTACACGCCTCTGCTTCTGCATAGCATTTCATGGCCTTACCTCGAGGCAAGTTCTCACGTTTCTTGCCCTGTGAGCGACACAGCATGGTAAGATGCTGTATTTCTCCTTGAATAGAGTGACTTCAGGAACGAGGTCTTTGATAAATTCTAAGCAGACTGTTTTCTCAGGGCAGCTCAGACGAGGGCAATGTCGAAGACTTCCAGGGCATGTTGGACTGCCTAGAAATGTGGTTCTGATGCTGTTCGAGTGCTCTGGAAACGGAGCTCTCCTGAAGTAACGTACAGTGTGTTGCCCGAGACTCTGCAGACACAGAGGGCCTCCGTGGGACGTATGGGACTCAATGCTGCTCAGCAGGCCCACAGGGGTGCGGAGGGAGTCAGTGATCTTGGAATAAACATGATGCTCACCCAGAGGGCGTAGGAGTCCGGAAAAGGGTACTTCCTTTAAAATAAAACAGACCTCCACTAAGAGCTCATGGAAAGAGCTGCATGCCTCCCTTTCTGCAGGGCTACTCAGGGCCTTACCTCGAGGCAAGGACTCACGTGGAGATTCCCTTTAGCTCTAGAGCATGGCAAGGTGAGCCCCACCCTGGCCTATATAGCTCCGTGTGTACCCAGGGAAAACTCATTTTCTTCCCAGACCCATGCCTACAGTGGCCAGAGGCCTGTCAACAGCAGAGAATTTCAGGGAGCTTCACGGCAGCAAGAAAGGAGGTTTCCAAACGGAAAGCAAGGCTAGTCCCATCATGCCCCCATTTCCATGGACACAGGCAGCATACATCTCTGTGGTTTTTAACGAGTCAAAAGAGACACCGAGTACACACTGGTTGCTTCCCTGAATCAACTTCTCGAGGCAGGGTGTTCTGCATCTAGTGAACGGCCTCACCAAGGAACGCCCTAGCCAGGCCACTGGGCCCGAGGCCTCACCAAGGAACGCCCTAGGCAGGCCTCTGGGCCCCTGCCTTTTCAAAAGCCTGCAGTGCTACAGGAAAAACTGTGCTTTACTTGCAAAAGGAAAGCAAGCCGTCTTTCTCCTGGAAGCAGGGTGACTTCAGGTAGGAGGTCCTGATTGGAAGGAGAAGCCTAGTGTTTTTCTCTGTGCAGCTCAGACTAGGGATTGAGTGCGATTTCCACGGCATGTTGGAACTTGCTTGAACGTTGCTCTTGAACCTGTGCGAGTGCTGTGAATCAAGATATCACAAGAAAGAGTGCAGTGTGTTGCCCATGACTCAGCAGACACAGAGGACCTCCGAGGGACCAATGGGCCTCGTTGTTGCTCAGCAGGCCTACAGGGGTGTGGAGGTACTCAGAGATCTTGGAACAAAATTGATGCTCAACCGAGGGGCCTAGGAGTCCTGAAAAGGGTACTTCCTTTAAAGTAAACCAGAACAGCGACTAAGAGCTAATGGAAAGAGCTGCATGCCTCCTTTTCTGTAGGGCTACTCAGGGCCTTACCTCGAGGCAAGGACTCACGTTGAGATTCCCTTTAGCTCTAGAGCATGGCAAGGTGCGCCCCACCGCGGCCAATGAAGCTCCGTGTGTAGACAGAGAAAACTCATTTTCTTCCCAGACCCAAGCCTACAGTGGCCAGGGGCCTGTCAACAGCAGAGAATTTCAGGGAGCTTCACGAAAGCAAGAATGGAGCTTTCCAAATGGAAAGCAAGGCTAGTCCCATCATGCCCCAATTTCCATGGGCACAGGCAGCATACATCTCTGTGGTTTCTAACAAGGCAAAAGAGACACAGAGTACACACTGGTTGTTTCCCTGAATCAACTTCTCGAGGCAGGGTGTCCTGAATGTAGTGAACGGCCTCACCAAGGAAAGCCCTAGCTATGCCTCTGGGCCCGTGCCTCTTCAAAAGCCTGCCCTGCTACAGGAACAACTGTGCTTTAGTTGCAATAGAAACGAGGTCGTCTTTCTTCAGGAGGCAGGGTGACTTCAGGTAGGAGGTCCTGAATGGAAGGAGAAGCTTACTGTTTGTCTCTGTACAGCTCAAACTAGGGAATGAGAGCGACTTCCACGGCCTGTTGGAACTTGCTTAACGGTGCTCGTGAACCTGTGCGATGCTGGCTAAATCAAGATGTTCCAATAAGAGTGCACTGTGTTGCCCTACACTCGGCATACACACTGTGAGTCGGAAAGCTCCTTCCCTGGATAGTGCTTAGAAGGGCCAGGGGAGCCTGAGGGTACTCAGTGTTTTTGCAGGGAATAGGGTTTCCAGGCGAGGCACCTAGGTGTCCTGAAAAGCGTACTGGCTTTAAAATGCTGAAGATAAGCGACTACGGCCTCATGGAAACTGCTACACGCCTCTGCTTCTGCATAGCATTTCATGGCCTTACCTCGAGGCAAGTTCTCACGTTTCTTGCCCTGTGAGCGACACAGCATGGTAAGATGCTGTATTTCTCCTTGAATAGAGTGACTTCAGGAACGAGGTCTTTGATAAATTCTAAGCAGACTGTTTTCTCAGGGCAGCTCAGACGAGGGCAATGTCGAAGACTTCCAGGGCATGTTGGACTGCCTAGAAATGTGGTTCTGATGCTGTTCGAGTGCTCTGGAAACGGAGCTCTCCTGAAGTAACGTACAGTGTGTTGCCCGAGACTCTGCAGACACAGAGGGCCTCCGTGGGACGTATGGGACTCAATGCTGCTCAGCAGGCCCACAGGGGTGCGGAGGGAGTCAGTGATCTTGGAATAAAAATGATGCTCACCCAGAGGGCGTAGGAGTCCGGAAAAGGGTACTTCCTTTAAAATAAAACAGACCTCCACTAAGAGCTCATGGCAAGAGCTGCATGCCTCCCTTTCTGCAGGGCTACTCAGGGCCTTACCTCGAGGCAAGGACTCACGTGGAGATTCCCTTTAGCTCTAGAGCATGGCAAGGTGAGCCCCACCCTGGCCTATATAGCTCCGTGTGTACCCAGGGAAAACTCATTTTCTTCCCAGACCCATGCCTACAGTGGCCAGAGGCCTGTCAACAGCAGAGAATTTCAGGGAGCTTCACGGCAGCAAGAAAGGAGGTTTCCAAACGGAAAGCAAGGCTAGTCCCATCATGCCCCCATTTCCATGGACACAGGCAGCATACATCTCTGTGGTTTTTAACGAGTCAAAAGAGACACCGAGTACACACTGGTTGCTTCCCTGAATCAACTTCTCGAGGCAGGGTGTTCTGCATCTAGTGAACGGCCTCACCAAGGAACGCCCTAGGCAGGCCTCTGGGCCCCTGCCTTTTCAAAAGCCTGCAGTGCTACAGGAAAAACTGTGCTTTACTTGCAAAAGGAAAGCAAGCCGTCTTTCTCCTGGAAGCAGGGTGACTTCAGGTAGGAGGTCCTGATTGGAAGGAGAAGCCTAGTGTTTTTCTCTGTGCAGCTCAGACTAGGGATTGAGTGCGATTTCCACGGCATGTTGGAACTTGCTTGAACGTTGCTCTTGAACCTGTGCGAGTGCTGTGAATCAAGATATCACAAGAAAGAGTGCAGTGTGTTGCCCATGACTCAGCAGACACAGAGGACCTCCGAGGGACCAATGGGCCTCGTTGTTGCTCAGCAGGCCTACAGGGGTGTGGAGGTACTCAGAGACCTTGGAACAAAAATGATGCTCAACCGAGGGGCCTAGAGGTCCTGAAAAGGGTACTTCCTTTAAAGTAAACCAGAACAGCGACTAAGAGCTAATGGAAAGAGCTGCATGCCTCCTTTTCTGTAGGGCTACTCAGGGCCTTACCTCGAGGCAAGGACTCACGTTGAGATTCCCTTTAGCTGTAGAGCATGGCAAGGTGCGGCCCACCGCGGCCAATGAAGCTCCGTGTGTAGACAGAGAAAACTCATTTTCTTCCCAGACCCAAGCCTACAGTGGCCAGGGGCCTGTCAACAGCAGAGAATTTCAGGGAGCTTCACGAAAGCAAGAATGGAGCTTTCCAAATGGAAAGCAAGGCTAGTCCCATCATGCCCCAATTTCCATGGGCACAGGTAGCATACATCTCTGTGGTTTCTAACAAGGCAAAAGAGACACAGAGTACACACTGGTTGTTTCCCTGAATCAACTTCTCGAGGCAGGGTGTCCTGAATGTAGTGAACGGCCTCACCAAGGAAAGCCCTAGCTATGCCTCTGGGCCCGTGCCTCTTCAAAAGCCTGCCCTGCTACAGGAACAACTGTGCTTTAGTTGCAATAGAAACGAGGTCGTCTTTCTTCAGGAGGCAGGGTGACTTCAGGTAGGAGGTCCTGAATGGAAGGAGAAGCTTACTGTTTGTCTCTGTACAGCTCAAACTAGGGAATGAGAGCGACTTCCACGGCCTGTTGGAACTTGCTTAACGGTGCTCGTGAACCTGTGCGATGCTGGCTAAATCAAGATGTTCCAATAAGAGTGCACTGTGTTGCCCTACACTCGGCATACACACTGTGAGTCGGAAAGCTCCTTCCCTGGATAGTGCTTAGAAGGGCCAGGGGAGCCTGAGGGTACTCAGTGTTTTTGCAGGGAATAGGGTTTCCAGGCGAGGCACCTAGGTGTCCTGAAAAGCGTACTGGCTTTAAAATGCTGAAGATAAGCGACTACGGCCTCATGGAAACTGCTACACGCCTCTGCTTCTGCATAGCATTTCATGGCCTTACCTCGAGGCAAGTTCTCACGTTTCTTGCCCTGTGAGCGACACAGCATGGTAAGATGCTGTATTTCTCCTTGAATAGAGTGACTTCAGGAACGAGGTCTTTGATAAATTCTAAGCAGACTGTTTTCTCAGGGCAGCTCAGACGAGGGCAATGTCGAAGACTTCCAGGGCATGTTGGACTGCCTAGAAATGTGGTTCTGATGCTGTTCGAGTGCTCTGGAAACGGAGCTCTCCTGAAGTAACGTACAGTGTGTTGCCCGAGACTCTGCAGACACAGAGGGCCTCCGTGGGACGTATGGGACTCAATGCTGCTCAGCAGGCCCACAGGGGTGCGGAGGGAGTCAGTGATCTTGGAATAAAAATGATGCTCACCCAGAGGGCGTAGGAGTCCGGAAAAGGGTACTTCCTTTAAAATAAAACAGACCTCCACTAAGAGCTCATGGCAAGAGCTGCATGCCTCCCTTTCTGCAGGGCTACTCAGGGCCTTACCTCGAGGCAAGGACTCACGTGGAGATTCCCTTTAGCTCTAGAGCATGGCAAGGTGAGCCCCACCCTGGCCTATATAGCTCCGTGTGTACCCAGGGAAAACTCATTTTCTTCCCAGACCCATGCCTACAGTGGCCAGAGGCCTGTCAACAGCAGAGAATTTCAGGGAGCTTCACGGCAGCAAGAAAGGAGGTTTCCAAACGGAAAGCAAGGCTAGTCCCATCATGCCCCCATTTCCATGGACACAGGCAGCATACATCTCTGTGGTTTTTAACGAGTCAAAAGAGACACCGAGTACACACTGGTTGCTTCCCTGAATCAACTTCTCGAGGCAGGGTGTTCTGCATCTAGTGAACGGCCTCACCAAGGAACGCCCTAGGCAGGCCTCTGGGCCCCTGCCTTTTCAAAAGCCTGCAGTGCTACAGGAAAAACTGTGCTTTACTTGCAAAAGGAAAGCAAGCCGTCTTTCTCCTGGAAGCAGGGTGACTTCAGGTAGGAGGTCCTGATTGGAAGGAGAAGCCTAGTGTTTTTCTCTGTGCAGCTCAGACTAGGGATTGAGTGCGATTTCCACGGCATGTTGGAACTTGCTTGAACGTTGCTCTTGAACCTGTGCGAGTGCTGTGAATCAAGATATCACAAGAAAGAGTGCAGTGTGTTGCCCATGACTCAGCAGACACAGAGGACCTCCGAGGGACCAATGGGCCTCGTTGTTGCTCAGCAGGCCTACAGGGGTGTGGAGGTACTCAGAGACCTTGGAACAAAAATGATGCTCAACCGAGGGGCCTAGAGGTCCTGAAAAGGGTACTTCCTTTAAAGTAAACCAGAACAGCGACTAAGAGCTAATGGAAAGAGCTGCATGCCTCCTTTTCTGTAGGGCTACTCAGGGCCTTACCTCGAGGCAAGGACTCACGTTGAGATTCCCTTTAGCTGTAGAGCATGGCAAGGTGCGCCCCACCGCGGCCAATGAAGCTCCGTGTGTAGACAGAGAAAACTCATTTTCTTCCCAGACCCAAGCCTACAGTGGCCAGGGGCCTGTCAACAGCAGAGAATTTCAGGGAGCTTCACGAAAGCAAGAATGGAGCTTTCCAAATGGAAAGCAAGGCTAGTCCCATCATGCCCCAATTTCCATGGGCACAGGTAGCATACATCTCTGTGGTTTCTAACAAGGCAAAAGAGACACAGAGTACACACTGGTTGTTTCCCTGAATCAACTTCTCGAGGCAGGGTGTCCTGAATGTAGTGAACGGCCTCACCAAGGAAAGCCCTAGCTATGCCTCTGGGCCCGTGCCTCTTCAAAAGCCTGCCCTGCTACAGGAACAACTGTGCTTTAGTTGCAATAGAAACGAGGTCGTCTTTCTTCAGGAGGCAGGGTGACTTCAGGTAGGAGGTCCTGAATGGAAGGAGAAGCTTACTGTTTGTCTCTGTACAGCTCAAACTAGGGAATGAGAGCGACTTCCACGGCCTGTTGGAACTTGCTTAACGGTGCTCGTGAACCTGTGCGATGCTGGCTAAATCAAGATGTTCCAATAAGAGTGCACTGTGTTGCCCTACACTCGGCATACACACTGTGAGTCGGAAAGCTCCTTCCCTGGATAGTGCTTAGAAGGGCCAGGGGAGCCTGAGGGTACTCAGTGTTTTTGCAGGGAATAGGGTTT
Organism: Balaenoptera physalus; assembly: GCF_965194825.1. Taxonomy (NCBI): domain Eukaryota; kingdom Metazoa; phylum Chordata; class Mammalia; order Artiodactyla; family Balaenopteridae; genus Balaenoptera; species Balaenoptera physalus. The sequence continues at coordinate 78,952 of NW_028126006.1, forward strand.
CCAGGCGAGGCACCTAGGTGTCCTGAAAAGCGTACTGGCTTTAAAATGCTGAAGATAAGCGACTACGGCCTCATGGAAACTGCTACACGCCTCTGCTTCTGCATAGCATTTCATGGCCTTACCTCGAGGCAAGTTCTCACGTTTCTTGCCCTGTGAGCGACACAGCATGGTAAGATGCTGTATTTCTCCTTGAATAGAGTGACTTCAGGAACGAGGTCTTTGATAAATTCTAAGCAGACTGTTTTCTCAGGGCAGCTCAGACGAGGGCAATGTCGAAGACTTCCAGGGCATGTTGGACTGCCTAGAAATGTGGTTCTGATGCTGTTCGAGTGCTCTGGAAACGGAGCTCTCCTGAAGTAACGTACAGTGTGTTGCCCGAGACTCTGCAGACACAGAGGGCCTCCGTGGGACGTATGGGACTCAATGCTGCTCAGCAGGCCCACAGGGGTGCGGAGGGAGTCAGTGATCTTGGAATAAAAATGATGCTCACCCGAAGACCGTAGGAGTCCTGAAAAGGGTACTTCCTTTAAAATAAAACAGACCTCCACTAAGAGCTCATGGAAAGAGCTGCATGCCTCCCTTTCTGCAGGGCTACTCAGGGCCTTACCTCGAGGCAAGGACTCACGTGGAGATTCCCTTTAGCTCTAGAGCATGGCAAGGTGAGCCCCACCCTGGCCTATATAGCTCCGTGTGTACCCAGGGAAAACTCATTTTCTTCCCAGACCCATGCCTACAGTGGCCAGAGGCCTGTCAACAGCAGAGAATTTCAGGGAGCTTCACGGCAGCAAGAAAGGAGGTTTCCAAACGGAAAGCAAGGCTAGTCCCATCATGCCCCCATTTCCATGGACACAGGCAGCATACCTCTCTGTGGATTTAACAAGTCAAAAGAGACACCGAGTACACACTGGTTGCTTCCCTGAATCAACTTCTCGAGGAAGGGTGTTCTGCATCTAGTGAACGGCCTCACCAAGGAACGCCCTAGGCAGGCCTCTGGGCCCCTGCCTTTTCAAAAGCCTGCAGTGCTACAGGAAAAACTGTGCTTTACTTGCAAAAGGAAAGCAAGCCGTCTTTCTCCTGGAAGCAGGGTGACTTCAGGTAGGAGGTCCTGATTGGAAGGAGAAGCCTAGTGTTTTTCTCTGTGCAGCTCAGACTAGGGATTGAGTGCGATTTCCACGGCATGTTGGAACTTGCTTGAACGTTGCTCTTGAACCTGTGCGAGTGCTGTGAATCAAGATATCACAAGAAAGAGTGCAGTGTGTTGCCCATGACTCAGCAGACACAGAGGACCTCCGAGGGACCAATGGGCCTCGTTGTTGCTCAGCAGGCCTACAGGGGTGTGGAGGTACTCAGAGATCTTGGAACAAAATTGATGCTCAACCGAGGGGCCTAGGAGTCCTGAAAAGGGTACTTCCTTTAAAGTAAACCAGAACAGCGACTAAGAGCTAATGGAAAGAGCTGCATGCCTCCTTTTCTGTAGGGCTACTCAGGGCCTTACCTCGAGGCAAGGACTCACGTTGAGATTCCCTTTAGCTCTAGAGCATGGCAAGGTGCGCCCCACCGCGGCCAATGAAGCTCCGTGTGTAGACAGAGAAAACTCATTTTCTTCCCAGACCCAAGCCTACAGTGGCCAGGGGCCTGTCAACAGCAGAGAATTTCAGGGAGCTTCACGAAAGCAAGAATGGAGCTTTCCAAATGGAAAGCAAGGCTAGTCCCATCATGCCCCAATTTCCATGGGCACAGGCAGCATACATCTCTGTGGTTTCTAACAAGGCAAAAGAGACACCGAGTACACACTGGTTGCTTCCCTGAATCAACTTCTCGAGGCAGGGTGTCCTGAATGTAGTGAACGGCCTCACCAAGGAAAGCCCTAGCTATGCCTCTGGGCCCGTGCCTCTTCAAAAGCCTGCCCTGCTACAGGAACAACTGTGCTTTAGTTGCAATAGAAACGAGGTCGTCTTTCTTCAGGAGGCAGGGTGACTTCAGGTAGGAGGTCCTGAATGGAAGGAGAAGCTTACTGTTTGTCTCTGTACAGCTCAAACTAGGGAATGAGAGCGACTTCCACGGCCTGTTGGAACTTGCTTAACGGTGCTCGTGAACCTGTGCGATGCTGGCTAAATCAAGATGTTCCAATAAGAGTGCACTGTGTTGCCCTACACTCGGCATACACACTGTGAGTCGGAAAGCTCCTTCCCTGGATAGTGCTTAGAAGGGCCAGGGGAGCCTGAGGGTACTCAGTGTTTTTGCAGGGAATAGGGTTTCCAGGCGAGGCACCTAGGTGTCCTGAAAAGCGTACTGGCTTTAAAATGCTGAAGATAAGCGACTACGGCCTCATGGAAACTGCTACACGCCTCTGCTTCTGCATAGCATTTCATGGCCTTACCTCGAGGCAAGTTCTCACGTTTCTTGCCCTGTGAGCGACACAGCATGGTAAGATGCTGTATTTCTCCTTGAATAGAGTGACTTCAGGAACGAGGTCTTTGATAAATTCTAAGCAGACTGTTTTCTCAGGGCAGCTCAGACGAGGGCAATGTCGAAGACTTCCAGGGCATGTTGGACTGCCTAGAAATGTGGTTCTGATGCTGTTCGAGTGCTCTGGAAACGGAGCTCTCCTGAAGTAACGTACAGTGTGTTGCCCGAGACTCTGCAGACACAGAGGGCCTCCGTGGGACGTATGGGACTCAATGCTGCTCAGCAGGCCCACAGGGGTGCGGAGGGAGTCAGTGATCTTGGAATAAAAATGATGCTCACCCGAAGACCGTAGGAGTCCTGAAAAGGGTACTTCCTTTAAAATAAAACAGACCTCCACTAAGAGCTCATGGCAAGAGCTGCATGCCTCCCTTTCTGCAGGGCTACTCAGGGCCTTACCTCGAGGCAAGGACTCACGTGGAGATTCCCTTTAGCTCTAGAGCATGGCAAGGTGAGCCCCACCCTGGCCTATATAGCTCCGTGTGTACCCAGGGAAAACTCATTTTCTTCCCAGACCCATGCCTACAGTGGCCAGAGGCCTGTCAACAGCAGAGAATTTCAGGGAGCTTCACGGCAGCAAGAAAGGAGGTTTCCAAACGGAAAGCAAGGCTAGTCCCATCATGCCCCCATTTCCATGGACACAGGCAGCATACCTCTCTGTGGATTTAACAAGTCAAAAGAGACACCGAGTACACACTGGTTGCTTCCCTGAATCAACTTCTCGAGGAAGGGTGTTCTGCATCTAGAGAACGGCCTCACCAAGGAACGCCCTAGGCAGGCCTCTGGGCCCCTGCCTTTTCAAAAGCCTGCAGTGCTACAGGAAAAACTGTGCTTTACTTGCAAAAGGAAAGCAAGCCGTCTTTCTCCTGGAAGCAGGGTGACTTCAGGTAGGAGGTCCTGATTGGAAGGAGAAGCCTAGTGTTTTTCTCTGTGCAGCTCAGACTAGGGATTGAGTGCGATTTCCACGGCATGTTGGAACTTGCTTGAACGTTGCTCTTGAACCTGTGCGAGTGCTGTGAATCAAGATATCACAAGAAAGAGTGCAGTGTGTTGCCCATGACTCAGCAGACACAGAGGACCTCCGAGGGACCAATGGGCCTCGTTGTTGCTCAGCAGGCCTACAGGGGTGTGGAGGTACTCAGAGATCTTGGAACAAAATTGATGCTCAACCGAGGGGCCTAGGAGTCCTGAAAAGGGTACTTCCTTTAAAGTAAACCAGAACAGCGACTAAGAGCTAATGGAAAGAGCTGCATGCCTCCTTTTCTGTAGGGCTACTCAGGGCCTTACCTCGAGGCAAGGACTCACGTTGAGATTCCCTTTAGCTCTAGAGCATGGCAAGGTGCGCCCCACCGCGGCCAATGAAGCTCCGTGTGTAGACAGAGAAAACTCATTTTCTTCCCAGACCCAAGCCTACAGTGGCCAGGGGCCTGTCAACAGCAGAGAATTTCAGGGAGCTTCACGAAAGCAAGAATGGAGCTTTCCAAATGGAAAGCAAGGCTAGTCCCATCATGCCCCAATTTCCATGGGCACAGGCAGCATACATCTCTGTGGTTTCTAACAAGGCAAAAGAGACACAGAGTACACACTGGTTGTTTCCCTGAATCAACTTCTCGAGGCAGGGTGTCCTGAATGTAGTGAACGGCCTCACCAAGGAAAGCCCTAGCTATGCCTCTGGGCCCGTGCCTCTTCAAAAGCCTGCCCTGCTACAGGAACAACTGTGCTTTAGTTGCAATAGAAACGAGGTCGTCTTTCTTCAGGAGGCAGGGTGACTTCAGGTAGGAGGTCCTGAATGGAAGGAGAAGCTTACTGTTTGTCTCTGTACAGCTCAAACTAGGGAATGAGAGCGACTTCCACGGCCTGTTGGAACTTGCTTAACGGTGCTCGTGAACCTGTGCGATGCTGGCTAAATCAAGATGTTCCAATAAGAGTGCACTGTGTTGCCCTACACTCGGCATACACACTGTGAGTCGGAAAGCTCCTTCCCTGGATAGTGCTTAGAAGGGCCAGGGGAGCCTGAGGGTACTCAGTGTTTTTGCAGGGAATAGGGTTTCCAGGCGAGGCACCTAGGTGTCCTGAAAAGCGTACTGGCTTTAAAATGCTGAAGATAAGCGACTACGGCCTCATGGAAACTGCTACACGCCTCTGCTTCTGCATAGCATTTCATGGCCTTACCTCGAGGCAAGTTCTCACGTTTCTTGCCCTGTGAGCGACACAGCATGGTAAGATGCTGTATTTCTCCTTGAATAGAGTGACTTCAGGAACGAGGTCTTTGATAAATTCTAAGCAGACTGTTTTCTCAGGGCAGCTCAGACGAGGGCAATGTCGAAGACTTCCAGGGCATGTTGGACTGCCTAGAAATGTGGTTCTGATGCTGTTCGAGTGCTCTGGAAACGGAGCTCTCCTGAAGTAACGTACAGTGTGTTGCCCGAGACTCTGCAGACACAGAGGGCCTCCGTGGGACGTATGGGACTCAATGCTGCTCAGCAGGCCCACAGGGGTGCGGAGGGAGTCAGTGATCTTGGAATAAAAATGATGCTCACCCAGAGGGCGTAGGAGTCCGGAAAAGGGTACTTCCTTTAAAATAAAACAGACCTCCACTAAGAGCTCATGGCAAGAGCTGCATGCCTCCCTTTCTGCAGGGCTACTCAGGGCCTTACCTCGAGGCAAGGACTCACGTGGAGATTCCCTTTAGCTCTAGAGCATGGCAAGGTGAGCCCCACCCTGGCCTATATAGCTCCGTGTGTACCCAGGGAAAACTCATTTTCTTCCCAGACCCATGCCTACAGTGGCCAGAGGCCTGTCAACAGCAGAGAATTTCAGGGAGCTTCACGGCAGCAAGAAAGGAGGTTTCCAAACGGAAAGCAAGGCTAGTCCCATCATGCCCCCATTTCCATGGACACAGGCAGCATACATCTCTGTGGTTTTTAACGAGTCAAAAGAGACACCGAGTACACACTGGTTGCTTCCCTGAATCACCTTCTCGAGGCAGGGTGTTCTGCATCTAGTGAACGGCCTCACCAAGGAACGCCCTAGGCAGGCCTCTGGGCCCCTGCCTTTTCAAAAGCCTGCAGTGCTACAGGAAAAACTGTGCTTTACTTGCAAAAGGAAAGCAAGCCGTCTTTCTCCTGGAAGCAGGGTGACTTCAGGTAGGAGGTCCTGATTGGAAGGAGAAGCCTAGTGTTTTTCTCTGTGCAGCTCAGACTAGGGATTGAGTGCGATTTCCACGGCATGTTGGAACTTGCTTGAACGTTGCTCTTGAACCTGTGCGAGTGCTGTGAATCAAGATATCACAAGAAAGAGTGCAGTGTGTTGCCCATGACTCAGCAGACACAGAGGACCTCCGAGGGACCAATGGGCCTCGTTGTTGCTCAGCAGGCCTACAGGGGTGTGGAGGTACTCAGAGACCTTGGAACAAAAATGATGCTCAACCGAGGGGCCTAGAGGTCCTGAAAAGGGTACTTCCTTTAAAGTAAACCAGAACAGCGACTAAGAGCTAATGGAAAGAGCTGCATGCCTCCTTTTCTGTAGGGCTACTCAGGGCCTTACCTCGAGGCAAGGACTCACGTTGAGATTCCCTTTAGCTGTAGAGCATGGCAAGGTGCGCCCCACCGCGGCCAATGAAGCTCCGTGTGTAGACAGAGAAAACTCATTTTCTTCCCAGACCCAAGCCTACAGTGGCCAGGGGCCTGTCAACAGCAGAGAATTTCAGGGAGCTTCACGAAAGCAAGAATGGAGCTTTCCAAATGGAAAGCAAGGCTAGTCCCATCATGCCCCAATTTCCATGGGCACAGGTAGCATACATCTCTGTGGTTTCTAACAAGGCAAAAGAGACACAGAGTACACACTGGTTGTTTCCCTGAATCAACTCCTCGAGGCAGGGTGTCCTGAATGTAGTGAACGGCCTCACCAAGGAAAGCCCTAGCTATGCCTCTGGGCCCGTGCCTCTTCAAAAGCCTGCCCTGCTACAGGAACAACTGTGCTTTAGTTGCAATAGAAACGAGGTCGTCTTTCTTCAGGAGGCAGGGTGACTTCAGGTAGGAGGTCCTGAATGGAAGGAGAAGCTTACTGTTTGTCTCTGTACAGCTCAAACTAGGGAATGAGAGCGACTTCCACGGCCTGTTGGAACTTGCTTAACGGTGCTCGTGAACCTGTGCGATGCTGGCTAAATCAAGATGTTCCAATAAGAGTGCACTGTGTTGCCCTACACTCGGCATACACACTGTGAGTCGGAAAGCTCCTTCCCTGGATAGTGCTTAGAAGGGCCAGGGGAGCCTGAGGGTACTCAGTGTTTTTGCAGGGAATAGGGTTTCCAGGCGAGGCACCTAGGTGTCCTGAAAAGCGTACTGGCTTTAAAATGCTGAAGATAAGCGACTACGGCCTCATGGAAACTGCTACACGCCTCTGCTTCTGCATAGCATTTCATGGCCTTACCTCGAGGCAAGTTCTCACGTTTCTTGCCCTGTGAGCGACACAGCATGGTAAGATGCTGTATTTCTCCTTGAATAGAGTGACTTCAGGAACGAGGTCTTTGATAAAATCTAAGCAGACTGTTTTCTCAGGGCAGCTCAGACGAGGGCAATGTCGAAGACTTCCAGGGCATGTTGGACTGCCTAGAAATGTGGTTCTGATGCTGTTCGAGTGCTCTGGAAACGGAGCTCTCCTGAAGTAACGTACAGTGTGTTGCCCGAGACTCTGCAGACACAGAGGGCCTCCGTGGGACGTATGGGACTCAATGCTGCTCAGCAGGCCCACAGGGGTGCGGAGGGAGTCAGTGATCTTGGAATAAAAATGATGCTCACCCGAAGACCGTAGGAGTCCTGAAAAGGGTACTTCCTTTAAAATAAAACAGACCTCCACTAAGAGCTCATGGAAAGAGCTGCATGCCTCCCTTTCTGCAGGGCTACTCAGGGCCTTACCTCGAGGCAAGGACTCACGTGGAGATTCCCTTTAGCTCTAGAGCATGGCAAGGTGAGCCCCACCCTGGCCTATATAGCTCCGTGTGTACCCAGGGAAAACTCATTTTCTTCCCAGACCCATGCCTACAGTGGCCAGAGGCCTGTCAACAGCAGAGAATTTCAGGGAGCTTCACGGCAGCAAGAAAGGAGGTTTCCAAACGGAAAGCAAGGCTAGTCCCATCATGCCCCCATTTCCATGGACACAGGCAGCATACCTCTCTGTGGATTTAACAAGTCAAAAGAGACACCGAGTACACACTGGTTGCTTCCCTGAATCAACTTCTCGAGGAAGGGTGTTCTGCATCTAGTGAACGGCCTCACCAAGGAACGCCCTAGGCAGGCCTCTGGGCCCCTGCCTTTTCAAAAGCCTGCAGTGCTACAGGAAAAACTGTGCTTTACTTGCAAAAGGAAAGCAAGCCGTCTTTCTCCTGGAAGCAGGGTGACTTCAGGTAGGAGGTCCTGATTGGAAGGAGAAGCCTAGTGTTTTTCTCTGTGCAGCTCAGACTAGGGATTGAGTGCGATTTCCACGGCATGTTGGAACTTGCTTGAACGTTGCTCTTGAACCTGTGCGAGTGCTGTGAATCAAGATATCACAAGAAAGAGTGCAGTGTGTTGCCCATGACTCAGCAGACACAGAGGACCTCCGAGGGACCAATGGGCCTCGTTGTTGCTCAGCAGGCCTACAGGGGTGTGGAGGTACTCAGAGATCTTGGAACAAAATTGATGCTCAACCGAGGGGCCTAGGAGTCCTGAAAAGGGTACTTCCTTTAAAGTAAACCAGAACAGCGACTAAGAGCTAATGGAAAGAGCTGCATGCCTCCTTTTCTGTAGGGCTACTCAGGGCCTTACCTCGAGGCAAGGACTCACGTTGAGATTCCCTTTAGCTCTAGAGCATGGCAAGGTGCGCCCCACCGCGGCCAATGAAGCTCCGTGTGTAGACAGAGAAAACTCATTTTCTTCCCAGACCCAAGCCTACAGTGGCCAGGGGCCTGTCAACAGCAGAGAATTTCAGGGAGCTTCACGAAAGCAAGAATGGAGCTTTCCAAATGGAAAGCAAGGCTAGTCCCATCATGCCCCAATTTCCATGGGCACAGGCAGCATACATCTCTGTGGTTTCTAACAAGGCAAAAGAGACACAGAGTACACACTGGTTGTTTCCCTGAATCAACTTCTCGAGGCAGGGTGTCCTGAATGTAGTGAACGGCCTCACCAAGGAAAGCCCTAGCTATGCCTCTGGGCCCGTGCCTCTTCAAAAGCCTGCCCTGCTACAGGAACAACTGTGCTTTAGTTGCAATAGAAACGAGGTCGTCTTTCTTCAGGAGGCAGGGTGACTTCAGGTAGGAGGTCCTGAATGGAAGGAGAAGCTTACTGTTTGTCTCTGTACAGCTCAAACTAGGGAATGAGAGCGACTTCCACGGCCTGTTGGAACTTGCTTAACGGTGCTCGTGAACCTGTGCGATGCTGGCTAAATCAAGATGTTCCAATAAGAGTGCACTGTGTTGCCCTACACTCGGCATACACACTGTGAGTCGGAAAGCTCCTTCCCTGGATAGTGCTTAGAAGGGCCAGGGGAGCCTGAGGGTACTCAGTGTTTTTGCAGGGAATAGGGTTTCCAGGCGAGGCACCTAGGTGTCCTGAAAAGCGTACTGGCTTTAAAATGCTGAAGATAAGCGACTACGGCCTCATGGAAACTGCTACACGCCTCTGCTTCTGCATAGCATTTCATGGCCTTACCTCGAGGCAAGTTCTCACGTTTCTTGCCCTGTGAGCGACACAGCATGGTAAGATGCTGTATTTCTCCTTGAATAGAGTGACTTCAGGAACGAGGTCTTTGATAAATTCTAAGCAGACTGTTTTCTCAGGGCAGCTCAGACGAGGGCAATGTCGAAGACTTCCAGGGCATGTTGGACTGCCTAGAAATGTGGTTCTGATGCTGTTCGAGTGCTCTGGAAACGGAGCTCTCCTGAAGTAACGTACAGTGTGTTGCCCGAGACTCTGCAGACACAGAGGGCCTCCGTGGGACGTATGGGACTCAATGCTGCTCAGCAGGCCCACAGGGGTGCGGAGGGAGTCAGTGATCTTGGAATAAAAATGATGCTCACCCAGAGGGCGTAGGAGTCCGGAAAAGGGTACTTCCTTTAAAATAAAACAGACCTCCACTAAGAGCTCATGGCAAGAGCTGCATGCCTCCCTTTCTGCAGGGCTACTCAGGGCCTTACCTCGAGGCAAGGACTCACGTGGAGATTCCCTTTAGCTCTAGAGCATGGCAAGGTGAGCCCCACCCTGGCCTATATAGCTCCGTGTGTACCCAGGGAAAACTCATTTTCTTCCCAGACCCATGCCTACAGTGGCCAGAGGCCTGTCAACAGCAGAGAATTTCAGGGAGCTTCACGGCAGCAAGAAAGGAGGTTTCCAAACGGAAAGCAAGGCTAGTCCCATCATGCCCCCATTTCCATGGACACAGGCAGCATACATCTCTGTGGTTTTTAACGAGTCAAAAGAGACACCGAGTACACACTGGTTGCTTCCCTGAATCAACTTCTCGAGGCAGGGTGTTCTGCATCTAGTGAACGGCCTCACCAAGGAACGCCCTAGCCAGGCCACTGGGCCCGAGGCCTCACCAAGGAACGCCCTAGGCAGGCCTCTGGGCCCCTGCCTTTTCAAAAGCCTGCAGTGCTACAGGAAAAACTGTGCTTTACTTGCAAAAGGAAAGCAAGCCGTCTTTCTCCTGGAAGCAGGGTGACTTCAGGTAGGAGGTCCTGATTGGAAGGAGAAGCCTAGTGTTTTTCTCTGTGCAGCTCAGACTAGGGATTGAGTGCGATTTCCACGGCATGTTGGAACTTGCTTGAACGTTGCTCTTGAACCTGTGCGAGTGCTGTGAATCAAGATATCACAAGAAAGAGTGCAGTGTGTTGCCCATGACTCAGCAGACACAGAGGACCTCCGAGGGACCAATGGGCCTCGTTGTTGCTCAGCAGGCCTACAGGGGTGTGGAGGTACTCAGAGACCTTGGAACAAAAATGATGCTCAACCGAGGGGCCTAGAGGTCCTGAAAAGGGTACTTCCTTTAAAGTAAACCAGAACAGCGACTAAGAGGTAATGGAAAGAGCTGCATGCCTCCTTTTCTGTAGGGCTACTCAGGGCCTTACCTCGAGGCAAGGACTCACGTTGAGATTCCCTTTAGCTGTAGAGCATGGCAAGGTGCGGCCCACCGCGGCCAATGAAGCTCCGTGTGTAGACAGAGAAAACTCATTTTCTTCCCAGACCCAAGCCTACAGTGGCCAGGGGCCTGTCAACAGCAGAGAATTTCAGGGAGCTTCACGAAAGCAAGAATGGAGCTTTCCAAATGGAAAGCAAGGCTAGTCCCATCATGCCCCAATTTCCATGGGCACAGGCAGCATACATCTCTGTGGTTTCTAACAAGGCAAAAGAGACACAGAGTACACACTGGTTGTTTCCCTGAATCAACTTCTCGAGGCAGGGTGTCCTGAATGTAGTGAACGGCCTCACCAAGGAAAGCCCTAGCTATGCCTCTGGGCCCGTGCCTCTTCAAAAGCCTGCCCTGCTACAGGAACAACTGTGCTTTAGTTGCAATAGAAACGAGGTCGTCTTTCTTCAGGAGGCAGGGTGACTTCAGGTAGGAGGTCCTGAATGGAAGGAGAAGCTTACTGTTTGTCTCTGTACAGCTCAAACTAGGGAATGAGAGCGACTTCCACGGCCTGTTGGAACTTGCTTAACGGTGCTCGTGAACCTGTGCGATGCTGGCTAAATCAAGATGTTCCAATAAGAGTGCACTGTGTTGCCCTACACTCGGCATACACACTGTGAGTCGGAAAGCTCCTTCCCTGGATAGTGCTTAGAAGGGCCAGGGGAGCCTGAGGGTACTCAGTGTTTTTGCAGGGAATAGGGTTTCCAGGCGAGGCACCTAGGTGTCCTGAAAAGCGTACTGGCTTTAAAATGCTGAAGATAAGCGACTACGGCCTCATGGAAACTGCTACACGCCTCTGCTTCTGCATAGCATTTCATGGCCTTACCTCGAGGCAAGTTCTCACGTTTCTTGCCCTGTGAGCGACACAGCATGGTAAGATGCTGTATTTCTCCTTGAATAGAGTGACTTCAGGAACGAGGTCTTTGATAAATTCTAAGCAGACTGTTTTCTCAGGGCAGCTCAGACGAGGGCAATGTCGAAGACTTCCAGGGCATGTTGGACTGCCTAGAAATGTGGTTCTGATGCTGTTCGAGTGCTCTGGAAACGGAGCTCTCCTGAAGTAACGTACAGTGTGTTGCCCGAGACTCTGCAGACACAGAGGGCCTCCGTGGGACGTATGGGACTCAATGCTGCTCAGCAGGCCCACAGGGGTGCGGAGGGAGTCAGTGATCTTGGAATAAAAATGATGCTCACACGAAGACCGTGGGAGTCCTGAAAAGGGTACTTCCTTTAAAATAAAACAGACCTCCACTAAGAGCTCATGGAAAGAGCTGCATGCCTCCCTTTCTGCAGGGCTACTCAGGGCCTTACCTCGAGGCAAGGACTCACGTGGAGATTCCCTTTAGCTCTAGAGCATGGCAAGGTGAGCCCCACCCTGGCCTATATAGCTCCGTGTGTACCCAGGGAAAACTCATTTTCTTCCCAGACCCATGCCTACAGTGGCCAGAGGCCTGTCAACAGCAGAGAATTTCAGGGAGCTTCACGGCAGCAAGAAAGGAGGTTTCCAAACGGAAAGCAAGGCTAGTCCCATCATGCCCCCATTTCCATGGACACAGGCAGCATACATCTCTGTGGTTTTTAACGAGTCAAAAGAGACACCGAGTACACACTGGTTGCTTCCCTGAATCAACTTCTCGAGGCAGGGTGTTCTGCATCTAGTGAACGGCCTCACCAAGGAACGCCCTAGCCAGGCCACTGGGCCCGAGGCCTCACCAAGGAACGCCCTAGGCAGGCCTCTGGGCCCCTGCCTTTTCAAAAGCCTGCAGTGCTACAGGAAAAACTGTGCTTTACTTGCAAAAGGAAAGCAAGCCGTCTTTCTCCTGGAAGCAGGGTGACTTCAGGTAGGAGGTCCTGATTGGAAGGAGAAGCCTAGTGTTTTTCTCTGTGCAGCTCAGACTAGGGATTGAGTGCGATTTCCACGGCATGTTGGAACTTGCTTGAACGTTGCTCTTGAACCTGTGCGAGTGCTGTGAATCAAGATATCACAAGAAAGAGTGCAGTGTGTTGCCCATGACTCAGCAGACACAGAGGACCTCCGAGGGACCAATGGGCCTCGTTGTTGCTCAGCAGGCCTACAGGGGTGTGGAGGTACTCAGAGATCTTGGAACAAAATTGATGCTCAACCGAGGGGCCTAGGAGTCCTGAAAAGGGTACTTCCTTTAAAGTAAACCAGAACAGCGACTAAGAGCTAATGGAAAGAGCTGCATGCCTCCTTTTCTGTAGGGCTACTCAGGGCCTTACCTCGAGGCAAGGACTCACGTTGAGATTCCCTTTAGCTCTAGAGCATGGCAAGGTGCGCCCCACCGCGGCCAATGAAGCTCCGTGTGTAGACAGAGAAAACTCATTTTCTTTCCAGACCCAAGCCTACAGTGGCCAGGGGCCTGTCAACAGCAGAGAATTTCAGGGAGCTTCACGAAAGCAAGAATGGAGCTTTCCAAACGGAAAGCAAGGCTAGTCCCATCATGCCCCCATTTCCATGGACACAGGCAGCATACATCTCTGTGGTTTTTAACGAGTCAAAAGAGACACCGAGTACACACTGGTTGCTTCCCTGAATCAACTTCTCGAGGCAGGGTGTCCTGAATGTAGTGAACGGCCTCACCAAGGAAAGCCCTAGCTATGCCTCTGGGCCCGTGCCTCTTCAAAAGCCTGCCCTGCTACAGGAACAACTGTGCTTTAGTTGCAATAGAAACGAGGTCGTCTTTCTTCAGGAGGCAGGGTGACTTCAGGTAGGAGGTCCTGAATGGAAGGAGAAGCTTACTGTTTGTCTCTGTACAGCTCAAACTAGGGAATGAGAGCGACTTCCACGGCCTGTTGGAACTTGCTTAACGGTGCTCGTGAACCTGTGCGATGCTGGCTAAATCAAGATGTTCCAATAAGAGTGCACTGTGTTGCCCTACACTCGGCATACACACTGTGAGTCGGAAAGCTCCTTCCCTGGATAGTGCTTAGAAGGGCCAGGGGAGCCTGAGGGTACTCAGTGTTTTTGCAGGGAATAGGGTTTCCAGGCGAGGCACCTAGGTGTCCTGAAAAGCGTACTGGCTTTAAAATGCTGAAGATAAGCGACTACGGCCTCATGGAAACTGCTACACGCCTCTGCTTCTGCATAGCATTTCATGGCCTTACCTCGAGGCAAGTTCTCACGTTTCTTGCCCTGTGAGCGACACAGCATGGTAAGATGCTGTATTTCTCCTTGAATAGAGTGACTTCAGGAACGAGGTCTTTGATAAATTCTAAGCAGACTGTTTTCTCAGGGCAGCTCAGACGAGGGCAATGTCGAAGACTTCCAGGGCATGTTGGACTGCCTAGAAATGTGGTTCTGATGCTGTTCGAGTGCTCTGGAAACGGAGCTCTCCTGAAGTAACGTACAGTGTGTTGCCCGAGACTCTGCAGACACAGAGGGCCTCCGTGGGACGTATGGGACTCAATGCTGCTCAGCAGGCCCACAGGGGTGCGGAGGGAGTCAGTGATCTTGGAATAAAAATGATGCTCACCCGAAGACCGTAGGAGTCCTGAAAAGGGTACTTCCTTTAAAATAAAACAGACCTCCACTAAGAGCTCATGGCAAGAGCTGCATGCCTCCCTTTCTGCAGGGCTACTCAGGGCCTTACCTCGAGGCAAGGACTCACGTGGAGATTCCCTTTAGCTCTAGAGCATGGCAAGGTGAGCCCCACCCTGGCCTATATAGCTCCGTGTGTACCCAGGGAAAACTCATTTTCTTCCCAGACCCATGCCTACAGTGGCCAGAGGCCTGTCAACAGCAGAGAATTTCAGGGAGCTTCACGGCAGCAAGAAAGGAGGTTTCCAAACGGAAAGCAAGGCTAGTCCCATCATGCCCCCATTTCCATGGACACAGGCAGCATACATCTCTGTGGTTTTTAACGAGTCAAAAGAGACACCGAGTACACACTGGTTGCTTCCCTGAATCAACTTCTCGAGGCAGGGTGTTCTGCATCTAGTGAACGGCCTCACCAAGGAACGCCCTAGCCAGGCCACTGGGCCCGAGGCCTCACCAAGGAACGCCCTAGGCAGGCCTCTGGGCCCCTGCCTTTTCAAAAGCCTGCAGTGCTACAGGAAAAACTGTGCTTTACTTGCAAAAGGAAAGCAAGCCGTCTTTCTCCTGGAAGCAGGGTGACTTCAGGTAGGAGGTCCTGATTGGAAGGAGAAGCCTAGTGTTTTTCTCTGTGCAGCTCAGACTAGGGATTGAGTGCGATTTCCACGGCATGTTGGAACTTGCTTGAACGTTGCTCTTGAACCTGTGCGAGTGCTGTGAATCAAGATATCACAAGAAAGAGTGCAGTGTGTTGCCCATGACTCAGCAGACACAGAGGACCTCCGAGGGACCAATGGGCCTCGTTGTTGCTCAGCAGGCCTACAGGGGTGTGGAGGTACTCAGAGACCTTGGAACAAAAATGATGCTCAACCGAGGGGCCTAGAGGTCCTGAAAAGGGTACTTCCTTTAAAGTAAACCAGAACAGCGACTAAGAGCTAATGGAAAGAGCTGCATGCCTCCTTTTCTGTAGGGCTACTCAGGGCCTTACCTCGAGGCAAGGACTCACGTTGAGATTCCCTTTAGCTCTAGAGCATGGCAAGGTGCGGCCCACCGCGGCCAATGAAGCTCCGTGTGTAGACAGAGAAAACTCATTTTCTTCCCAGACCCAAGCCTACAGTGGCCAGGGGCCTGTCAACAGCAGAGAATTTCAGGGAGCTTCACGAAAGCAAGAATGGAGCTTTCCAAATGGAAAGCAAGGCTAGTCCCATCATGCCCCAATTTCCATGGGCACAGGTAGCATACATCTCTGTGGTTTCTAACAAGGCAAAAGAGACACAGAGTACACACTGGTTGTTTCCCTGAATCAACTTCTCGAGGCAGGGTGTCCTGAATGTAGTGAACGGCCTCACCAAGGAAAGCCCTAGCTATGCCTCTGGGCCCGTGCCTCTTCAAAAGCCTGCCCTGCTACAGGAACAACTGTGCTTTAGTTGCAATAGAAACGAGGTCGTCTTTCTTCAGGAGGCAGGGTGACTTCAGGTAGGAGGTCCTGAATGGAAGGAGAAGCTTACTGTTTGTCTCTGTACAGCTCAAACTAGGGAATGAGAGCGACTTCCACGGCCTGTTGGAACTTGCTTAACGGTGCTCGTGAACCTGTGCGATGCTGGCTAAATCAAGATGTTCCAATAAGAGTGCACTGTGTTGCCCTACACTCGGCATACACACTGTGAGTCGGAAAGCTCCTTCCCTGGATAGTGCTTAGAAGGGCCAGGGGAGCCTGAGGGTACTCAGTGTTTTTGCAGGGAATAGGGTTTCCAGGCGAGGCACCTAGGTGTCCTGAAAAGCGTACTGGCTTTAAAATGCTGAAGATAAGCGACTACGGCCTCATGGAAACTGCTACACGCCTCTGCTTCTGCATAGCATTTCATGGCCTTACCTCGAGGCAAGTTCTCACGTTTCTTGCCCTGTGAGCGACACAGCATGGTAAGATGCTGTATTTCTCCTTGAATAGAGTGACTTCAGGAACGAGGTCTTTGATAAATTCTAAGCAGACTGTTTTCTCAGGGCAGCTCAGACGAGGGCAATGTCGAAGACTTCCAGGGCATGTTGGACTGCCTAGAAATGTGGTTCTGATGCTGTTCGAGTGCTCTGGAAACGGAGCTCTCCTGAAGTAACGTACAGTGTGTTGCCCGAGACTCTGCAGACACAGAGGGCCTCCGTGGGACGTATGGGACTCAATGCTGCTCAGCAGGCCCACAGGGGTGCGGAGGGAGTCAGTGATCTTGGAATAAAAATGATGCTCACCCGAAGACCGTGGGAGTCCTGAAAAGGGTACTTCCTTTAAAATAAAACAGACCTCCACTAAGAGCTCATGGAAAGAGCTGCATGCCTCCCTTTCTGCAGGGCTACTCAGGGCCTTACCTCGAGGCAAGGACTCACGTGGAGATTCCCTTTAGCTCTAGAGCATGGCAAGGTGAGCCCCACCCTGGCCTATATAGCTCCGTGTGTACCCAGGGAAAACTCATTTTCTTCCCAGACCCATGCCTACAGTGGCCAGAGGCCTGTCAACAGCAGAGAATTTCAGGGAGCTTCACGGCAGCAAGAAAGGAGGTTTCCAAACGGAAAGCAAGGCTAGTCCCATCATGCCCCCATTTCCATGGACACAGGCAGCATACATCTCTGTGGTTTTTAACGAGTCAAAAGAGACACCGAGTACACACTGGTTGCTTCCCTGAATCAACTTCTCGAGGCAGGGTGTTCTGCATCTAGTGAACGGCCTCACCAAGGAACGCCCTAGCCAGGCCACTGGGTCCGAGGCCTCACCAAGGAACGCCCTAGGCAGGCCTCTGGGCCCCTGCCTTTTCAAAAGCCTGCAGTGCTACAGGAAAAACTGTGCTTTACTTGCAAAAGGAAAGCAAGCCGTCTTTCTCCTGGAAGCAGGGTGACTTCAGGTAGGAGGTCCTGATTGGAAGGAGAAGCCTAGTGTTTTTCTCTGTGCAGCTCAGACTAGGGATTGAGTGCGATTTCCACGGCATGTTGGAACTTGCTTGAACGTTGCTCTTGAACCTGTGCGAGTGCTGTGAATCAAGATATCACAAGAAAGAGTGCAGTGTGTTGCCCATGACTCAGCAGACACAGAGGACCTCCGAGGGACCAATGGGCCTCGTTGTTGCTCAGCAGGCCTACAGGGGTGTGGAGGTACTCAGAGATCTTGGAACAAAATTGATGCTCAACCGAGGGGCCTAGGAGTCCTGAAAAGGGTACTTCCTTTAAAGTAAACCAGAACAGCGACTAAGAGCTAATGGAAAGAGCTGCATGCCTCCTTTTCTGTAGGGCTACTCAGGGCCTTACCTCGAGGCAAGGACTCACGTTGAGATTCCCTTTAGCTCTAGAGCATGGCAAGGTGCGCCCCACCGCGGCCAATGAAGCTCCGTGTGTAGACAGAGAAAACTCATTTTCTTTCCAGACCCAAGCCTACAGTGGCCAGGGGCCTGTCAACAGCAGAGAATTTCAGGGAGCTTCACGAAAGCAAGAATGGAGCTTTCCAAATGGAAAGCAAGGCTAGTCCCATCATGCCCCAATTTCCATGGGCACAGGCAGCATACATCTCTGTGGTTTCTAACAAGGCAAAAGAGACACAGAGTACACACTGGTTGTTTCCCTGAATCAACTTCTCGAGGCAGGGTGTCCTGAATGTAGTGAACGGCCTCACCAAGGAAAGCCCTAGCTATGCCTCTGGGCCCGTGCCTCTTCAAAAGCCTGCCCTGCTACAGGAACAACTGTGCTTTAGTTGCAATAGAAACGAGGTCGTCTTTCTTCAGGAGGCAGGGTGACTTCAGGTAGGAGGTCCTGAATGGAAGGAGAAGCTTACTGTTTGTCTCTGTACAGCTCAAACTAGGGAATGAGAGCGACTTCCACGGCCTGTTGGAACTTGCTTAACGGTGCTCGTGAACCTGTGCGATGCTGGCTAAATCAAGATGTTCCAATAAGAGTGCACTGTGTTGCCCTACACTCGGCATACACACTGTGAGTCGGAAAGCTCCTTCCCTGGATAGTGCTTAGAAGGGCCAGGGGAGCCTGAGGGTACTCAGTGTTTTTGCAGGGAATAGGGTTTCCAGGCGAGGCACCTAGGTGTCCTGAAAAGCGTACTGGCTTTAAAATGCTGAAGATAAGCGACTACGGCCTCATGGAAACTGCTACACGCCTCTGCTTCTGCATAGCATTTCATGGCCTTACCTCGAGGCAAGTTCTCACGTTTCTTGCCCTGTGAGCGACACAGCATGGTAAGATGCTGTATTTCTCCTTGAATAGAGTGACTTCAGGAACGAGGTCTTTGATAAATTCTAAGCAGACTGTTTTCTCAGGGCAGCTCAGACGAGGGCAATGTCGAAGACTTCCAGGGCATGTTGGACTGCCTAGAAATGTGGTTCTGATGCTGTTCGAGTGCTCTGGAAACGGAGCTCTCCTGAAGTAACGTACAGTGTGTTGCCCGAGACTCTGCAGACACAGAGGGCCTCCGTGGGACGTATGGGACTCAATGCTGCTCAGCAGGCCCACAGGGGTGCGGAGGGAGTCAGTGATCTTGGAATAAAAATGATGCTCACCCAGAGGGCGTAGGAGTCCGGAAAAGGGTACTTCCTTTAAAATAAAACAGACCTCCACTAAGAGCTCATGGAAAGAGCTGCATGCCTCCCTTTCTGCAGGGCTACTCAGGGCCTTACCTCGAGGCAAGGACTCACGTGGAGATTCCCTTTAGCTCTAGAGCATGGCAAGGTGAGCCCCACCCTGGCCTATATAGCTCCGTGTGTACCCAGGGAAAACTCATTTTCTTCCCAGACCCATGCCTACAGTGGCCAGAGGCCTGTCAACAGCAGAGAATTTCAGGGAGCTTCACGGCAGCAAGAAAGGAGGTTTCCAAACGGAAAGCAAGGCTAGTCCCATCATGCCCCCATTTCCATGGACACAGGCAGCATACATCTCTGTGGTTTTTAACGAGTCAAAAGAGACACCGAGTACACACTGGTTGCTTCCCTGAATCAACTTCTCGAGGCAGGGTGTTCTGCATCTAGTGAACGGCCTCACCAAGGAACGCCCTAGCCAGGCCACTGGGCCCGAGGCCTCACCAAGGAACGCCCTAGGCAGGCCTCTGGGCCCCTGCCTTTTCAAAAGCCTGCAGTGCTACAGGAAAAACTGTGCTTTACTTGCAAAAGGAAAGCAAGCCGTCTTTCTCCTGGAAGCAGGGTGACTTCAGGTAGGAGGTCCTGATTGGAAGGAGAAGCCTAGTGTTTTTCTCTGTGCAGCTCAGACTAGGGATTGAGTGCGATTTCCACGGCATGTTGGAACTTGCTTGAACGTTGCTCTTGAACCTGTGCGAGTGCTGTGAATCAAGATATCACAAGAAAGAGTGCAGTGTGTTGCCCATGACTCAGCAGACACAGAGGACCTCCGAGGGACCAATGGGCCTCGTTGTTGCTCAGCAGGCCTACAGGGGTGTGGAGGTACTCAGAGATCTTGGAACAAAATTGATGCTCAACCGAGGGGCCTAGGAGTCCTGAAAAGGGTACTTCCTTTAAAGTAAACCAGAACAGCGACTAAGAGCTAATGGAAAGAGCTGCATGCCTCCTTTTCTGTAGGGCTACTCAGGGCCTTACCTCGAGGCAAGGACTCACGTTGAGATTCCCTTTAGCTCTAGAGCATGGCAAGGTGCGCCCCACCGCGGCCAATGAAGCTCCGTGTGTAGACAGAGAAAACTCATTTTCTTCCCAGACCCAAGCCTACAGTGGCCAGGGGCCTGTCAACAGCAGAGAATTTCAGGGAGCTTCACGAAAGCAAGAATGGAGCTTTCCAAATGGAAAGCAAGGCTAGTCCCATCATGCCCCAATTTCCATGGGCACAGGCAGCATACATCTCTGTGGTTTCTAACAAGGCAAAAGAGACACAGAGTACACACTGGTTGTTTCCCTGAATCAACTTCTCGAGGCAGGGTGTCCTGAATGTAGTGAACGGCCTCACCAAGGAAAGCCCTAGCTATGCCTCTGGGCCCGTGCCTCTTCAAAAGCCTTCCCTGCTACAGGAACAACTGTGCTTTAGTTGCAATAGAAACGAGGTCGTCTTTCTTCAGGAGGCAGGGTGACTTCAGGTAGGAGGTCCTGAATGGAAGGAGAAGCTTACTGTTTGTCTCTGTACAGCTCAAACTAGGGAATGAGAGCGACTTCCACGGCCTGTTGGAACTTGCTTAACGGTGCTCGTGAACCTGTGCGATGCTGGCTAAATCAAGATGTTCCAATAAGAGTGCACTGTGTTGCCCTACACTCGGCATACACACTGTGAGTCGGAAAGCTCCTTCCCTGGATAGTGCTTAGAAGGGCCAGGGGAGCCTGAGGGTACTCAGTGTTTTTGCAGGGAATAGGGTTTCCAGGCGAGGCACCTAGGTGTCCTGAAAAGCGTACTGGCTTTAAAATGCTGAAGATAAGCGACTACGGCCTCATGGAAACTGCTACACGCCTCTGCTTCTGCATAGCATTTCATGGCCTTACCTCGAGGCAAGTTCTCACGTTTCTTGCCCTGTGAGCGACACAGCATGGTAAGATGCTGTATTTCTCCTTGAATAGAGTGACTTCAGGAACGAGGTCTTTGATAAATTCTAAGCAGACTGTTTTCTCAGGGCAGCTCAGACGAGGGCAATGTCGAAGACTTCCAGGGCATGTTGGACTGCCTAGAAATGTGGTTCTGATGCTGTTCGAGTGCTCTGGAAACGGAGCTCTCCTGAAGTAACGTACAGTGTGTTGCCCGAGACTCTGCAGACACAGAGGGCCTCCGTGGGACGTATGGGACTCAATGCTGCTCAGCAGGCCCACAGGGGTGCGGAGGGAGTCAGTGATCTTGGAATAAACATGATGCTCACCCAGAGGGCGTAGGAGTCCGGAAAAGGGTACTTCCTTTAAAATAAAACAGACCTCCACTAAGAGCTCATGGCAAGAGCTGCATGCCTCCCTTTCTGCAGGGCTACTCAGGGCCTTACCTCGAGGCAAGGACTCACGTGGAGATTCCCTTTAGCTCTAGAGCATGGCAAGGTGAGCCCCACCCTGGCCTATATAGCTCCGTGTGTACCCAGGGAAAACTCATTTTCTTCCCAGACCCATGCCTACAGTGGCCAGAGGCCTGTCAACAGCAGAGAATTTCAGGGAGCTTCACGGCAGCAAGAAAGGAGGTTTCCAAACGGAAAGCAAGGCTAGTCCCATCATGCCCCCATTTCCATGGACACAGGCAGCATACATCTCTGTGGTTTTTAACGAGTCAAAAGAGACACCGAGTACACACTGGTTGCTTCCCTGAATCAACTTCTCGAGGCAGGGTGTTCTGCATCTAGTGAACGGCCTCACCAAGGAACGCCCTAGGCAGGCCTCTGGGCCCCTGCCTTTTCAAAAGCCTGCAGTGCTACAGGAAAAACTGTGCTTTACTTGCAAAAGGAAAGCAAGCCGTCTTTCTCCTGGAAGCAGGGTGACTTCAGGTAGGAGGTCCTGATTGGAAGGAGAAGCCTAGTGTTTTTCTCTGTGCAGCTCAGACTAGGGATTGAGTGCGATTTCCACGGCATGTTGGAACTTGCTTGAACGTTGCTCTTGAACCTGTGCGAGTGCTGTGAATCAAGATATCACAAGAAAGAGTGCAGTGTGTTGCCCATGACTCAGCAGACACAGAGGACCTCCGAGGGACCAATGGGCCTCGTTGTTGCTCAGCAGGCCTACAGGGGTGTGGAGGTACTCAGAGACCTTGGAACAAAAATGATGCTCAACCGAGGGGCCTAGAGGTCCTGAAAAGGGTACTTCCTTTAAAGTAAACCAGAACAGCGACTAAGAGGTAATGGAAAGAGCTGCATGCCTCCTTTTCTGTAGGGCTACTCAGGGCCTTACCTCGAGGCAAGGACTCACGTTGAGATTCCCTTTAGCTGTAGAGCATGGCAAGGTGCGGCCCACCGCGGCCAATGAAGCTCCGTGTGTAGACAGAGAAAACTCATTTTCTTCCCAGACCCAAGCCTACAGTGGCCAGGGGCCTGTCAACAGCAGAGAATTTCAGGGAGCTTCACGAAAGCAAGAATGGAGCTTTCCAAATGGAAAGCAAGGCTAGTCCCATCATGCCCCAATTTCCATGGGCACAGGCAGCATACATCTCTGTGGTTTCTAACAAGGCAAAAGAGACACAGAGTACACACTGGTTGTTTCCCTGAATCAACTTCTCGAGGCAGGGTGTCCTGAATGTAGTGAACGGCCTCACCAAGGAAAGCCCTAGCTATGCCTCTGGGCCCGTGCCTCTTCAAAAGCCTGCCCTGCTACAGGAACAACTGTGCTTTAGTTGCAATAGAAACGAGGTCGTCTTTCTTCAGGAGGCAGGGTGACTTCAGGTAGGAGGTCCTGAATGGAAGGAGAAGCTTACTGTTTGTCTCTGTACAGCTCAAACTAGGGAATGAGAGCGACTTCCACGGCCTGTTGGAACTTGCTTAACGGTGCTCGTGAACCTGTGCGATGCTGGCTAAATCAAGATGTTCCAATAAGAGTGCACTGTGTTGCCCTACACTCGGCATACACACTGTGAGTCGGAAAGCTCCTTCCCTGGATAGTGCTTAGAAGGGCCAGGGGAGCCTGAGGGTACTCAGTGTTTTTGCAGGGAATAGGGTTTCCAGGCGAGGCACCTAGGTGTCCTGAAAAGCGTACTGGCTTTAAAATGCTGAAGATAAGCGACTACGGCCTCATGGAAACTGCTACACGCCTCTGCTTCTGCATAGCATTTCATGGCCTTACCTCGAGGCAAGTTCTCACGTTTCTTGCCCTGTGAGCGACACAGCATGGTAAGATGCTGTATTTCTCCTTGAATAGAGTGACTTCAGGAACGAGGTCTTTGATAAATTCTAAGCAGACTGTTTTCTCAGGGCAGCTCAGACGAGGGCAATGTCGAAGACTTCCAGGGCATGTTGGACTGCCTAGAAATGTGGTTCTGATGCTGTTCGAGTGCTCTGGAAACGGAGCTCTCCTGAAGTAACGTACAGTGTGTTGCCCGAGACTCTGCAGACACAGAGGGCCTCCGTGGGACGTATGGGACTCAATGCTGCTCAGCAGGCCCACAGGGGTGCGGAGGGAGTCAGTGATCTTGGAATAAACATGATGCTCACCCAGAGGGCGTAGGAGTCCGGAAAAGGGTACTTCCTTTAAAATAAAACAGACCTCCACTAAGAGCTCATGGAAAGAGCTGCATGCCTCCCTTTCTGCAGGGCTACTCAGGGCCTTACCTCGAGGCAAGGACTCACGTGGAGATTCCCTTTAGCTCTAGAGCATGGCAAGGTGAGCCCCACCCTGGCCTATATAGCTCCGTGTGTACCCAGGGAAAACTCATTTTCTTCCCAGACCCATGCCTACAGTGGCCAGAGGCCTGTCAACAGCAGAGAATTTCAGGGAGCTTCACGGCAGCAAGAAAGGAGGTTTCCAAACGGAAAGCAAGGCTAGTCCCATCATGCCCCCATTTCCATGGACACAGGCAGCATACATCTCTGTGGTTTTTAACGAGTCAAAAGAGACACCGAGTACACACTGGTTGCTTCCCTGAATCAACTTCTCGAGGCAGGGTGTTCTGCATCTAGTGAACGGCCTCACCAAGGAACGCCCTAGCCAGGCCACTGGGCCCGAGGCCTCACCAAGGAACGCCCTAGGCAGGCCTCTGGGCCCCTGCCTTTTCAAAAGCCTGCAGTGCTACAGGAAAAACTGTGCTTTACTTGCAAAAGGAAAGCAAGCCGTCTTTCTCCTGGAAGCAGGGTGACTTCAGGTAGGAGGTCCTGATTGGAAGGAGAAGCCTAGTGTTTTTCTCTGTGCAGCTCAGACTAGGGATTGAGTGCGATTTCCACGGCATGTTGGAACTTGCTTGAACGTTGCTCTTGAACCTGTGCGAGTGCTGTGAATCAAGATATCACAAGAAAGAGTGCAGTGTGTTGCCCATGACTCAGCAGACACAGAGGACCTCCGAGGGACCAATGGGCCTCGTTGTTGCTCAGCAGGCCTACAGGGGTGTGGAGGTACTCAGAGATCTTGGAACAAAATTGATGCTCAACCGAGGGGCCTAGGAGTCCTGAAAAGGGTACTTCCTTTAAAGTAAACCAGAACAGCGACTAAGAGCTAATGGAAAGAGCTGCATGCCTCCTTTTCTGTAGGGCTACTCAGGGCCTTACCTCGAGGCAAGGACTCACGTTGAGATTCCCTTTAGCTCTAGAGCATGGCAAGGTGCGCCCCACCGCGGCCAATGAAGCTCCGTGTGTAGACAGAGAAAACTCATTTTCTTCCCAGACCCAAGCCTACAGTGGCCAGGGGCCTGTCAACAGCAGAGAATTTCAGGGAGCTTCACGAAAGCAAGAATGGAGCTTTCCAAATGGAAAGCAAGGCTAGTCCCATCATGCCCCAATTTCCATGGGCACAGGCAGCATACATCTCTGTGGTTTCTAACAAGGCAAAAGAGACACAGAGTACACACTGGTTGTTTCCCTGAATCAACTTCTCGAGGCAGGGTGTCCTGAATGTAGTGAACGGCCTCACCAAGGAAAGCCCTAGCTATGCCTCTGGGCCCGTGCCTCTTCAAAAGCCTGCCCTGCTACAGGAACAACTGTGCTTTAGTTGCAATAGAAACGAGGTCGTCTTTCTTCAGGAGGCAGGGTGACTTCAGGTAGGAGGTCCTGAATGGAAGGAGAAGCTTACTGTTTGTCTCTGTACAGCTCAAACTAGGGAATGAGAGCGACTTCCACGGCCTGTTGGAACTTGCTTAACGGTGCTCGTGAACCTGTGCGATGCTGGCTAAATCAAGATGTTCCAATAAGAGTGCACTGTGTTGCCCTACACTCGGCATACACACTGTGAGTCGGAAAGCTCCTTCCCTGGATAGTGCTTAGAAGGGCCAGGGGAGCCTGAGGGTACTCAGTGTTTTTGCAGGGAATAGGGTTTCCAGGCGAGGCACCTAGGTGTCCTGAAAAGCGTACTGGCTTTAAAATGCTGAAGATAAGCGACTACGGCCTCATGGAAACTGCTACACGCCTCTGCTTCTGCATAGCATTTCATGGCCTTACCTCGAGGCAAGTTCTCACGTTTCTTGCCCTGTGAGCGACACAGCATGGTAAGATGCTGTATTTCTCCTTGAATAGAGTGACTTCAGGAACGAGGTCTTTGATAAATTCTAAGCAGACTGTTTTCTCAGGGCAGCTCAGACGAGGGCAATGTCGAAGACTTCCAGGGCATGTTGGACTGCCTAGAAATGTGGTTCTGATGCTGTTCGAGTGCTCTGGAAACGGAGCTCTCCTGAAGTAACGTACAGTGTGTTGCCCGAGACTCTGCAGACACAGAGGGCCTCCGTGGGACGTATGGGACTCAATGCTGCTCAGCAGGCCCACAGGGGTGCGGAGGGAGTCAGTGATCTTGGAATAAAAATGATGCTCACCCAGAGGGCGTAGGAGTCCGGAAAAGGGTACTTCCTTTAAAATAAAACAGACCTCCACTAAGAGCTCATGGCAAGAGCTGCATGCCTCCCTTTCTGCAGGGCTACTCAGGGCCTTACCTCGAGGCAAGGACTCACGTGGAGATTCCCTTTAGCTCTAGAGCATGGCAAGGTGAGCCCCACCCTGGCCTATATAGCTCCGTGTGTACCCAGGGAAAACTCATTTTCTTCCCAGACCCATGCCTACAGTGGCCAGAGGCCTGTCAACAGCAGAGAATTTCAGGGAGCTTCACGGCAGCAAGAAAGGAGGTTTCCAAACGGAAAGCAAGGCTAGTCCCATCATGCCCCCATTTCCATGGACACAGGCAGCATACATCTCTGTGGTTTTTAACGAGTCAAAAGAGACACCGAGTACACACTGGTTGCTTCCCTGAATCAACTTCTCGAGGCAGGGTGTTCTGCATCTAGTGAACGGCCTCACCAAGGAACGCCCTAGCCAGGCCACTGGGCCCGAGGCCTCACCAAGGAACGCCCTAGGCAGGCCTCTGGGCCCCTGCCTTTTCAAAAGCCTGCAGTGCTACAGGAAAAACTGTGCTTTACTTGCAAAAGGAAAGCAAGCCGTCTTTCTCCTGGAAGCAGGGTGACTTCAGGTAGGAGGTCCTGATTGGAAGGAGAAGCCTAGTGTTTTTCTCTGTGCAGCTCAGACTAGGGATTGAGTGCGATTTCCACGGCATGTTGGAACTTGCTTGAACGTTGCTCTTGAACCTGTGCGAGTGCTGTGAATCAAGATATCACAAGAAAGAGTGCAGTGTGTTGCCCATGACTCAGCAGACACAGAGGACCTCCGAGGGACCAATGGGCCTCGTTGTTGCTCAGCAGGCCTACAGGGGTGTGGAGGTACTCAGAGATCTTGGAACAAAATTGATGCTCAACCGAGGGGCCTAGGAGTCCTGAAAAGGGTACTTCCTTTAAAGTAAACCAGAACAGCGACTAAGAGCTAATGGAAAGAGCTGCATGCCTCCTTTTCTGTAGGGCTACTCAGGGCCTTACCTCGAGGCAAGGACTCACGTTGAGATTCCCTTTAGCTCTAGAGCATGGCAAGGTGCGCCCCACCGCGGCCAATGAAGCTCCGTGTGTAGACAGAGAAAACTCATTTTCTTCCCAGACCCAAGCCTACAGTGGCCAGGGGCCTGTCAACAGCAGAGAATTTCAGGGAGCTTCACGAAAGCAAGAATGGAGCTTTCCAAATGGAAAGCAAGGCTAGTCCCATCATGCCCCAATTTCCATGGGCACAGGCAGCATACATCTCTGTGGTTTTTAACGAGTCAAAAGAGACACCGAGTACACACTGGTTGCTTCCCTGAATCAACTTCTCGAGGCAGGGTGTCCTGAATGTAGTGAACGGCCTCACCAAGGAAAGCCCTAGCTATGCCTCTGGGCCTGTGCCTCTTCAAAAGCCTGCCCTGCTACAGGAACAACTGTGCTTTAGTTGCAATAGAAACGAGGTCGTCTTTCTTCAGGAGGCAGGGTGACTTCAGGTAGGAGGTCCTGAATGGAAGGAGAAGCTTACTGTTTGTCTCTGTACAGCTCAAACTAGGGAATGAGAGCGACTTCCACGGCCTGTTGGAACTTGCTTAACGGTGCTCGTGAACCTGTGCGATGCTGGCTAAATCAAGATGTTCCAATAAGAGTGCACTGTGTTGCCCTACACTCGGCATACACACTGTGAGTCGGAAAGCTCCTTCCCTGGATAGTGCTTAGAAGGGCCAGGGGAGCCTGAGGGTACTCAGTGTTTTTGCAGGGAATAGGGTTTCCAGGCGAGGCACCTAGGTGTCCTGAAAAGCGTACTGGCTTTAAAATGCTGAAGATAAGCGACTACGGCCTCATGGAAACTGCTACACGCCTCTGCTTCTGCATAGCATTTCATGGCCTTACCTCGAGGCAAGTTCTCACGTTTCTTGCCCTGTGAGCGACACAGCATGGTAAGATGCTGTATTTCTCCTTGAATAGAGTGACTTCAGGAACGAGGTCTTTGATAAATTCTAAGCAGACTGTTTTCTCAGGGCAGCTCAGACGAGGGCAATGTCGAAGACTTCCAGGGCATGTTGGACTGCCTAGAAATGTGGTTCTGATGCTGTTCGAGTGCTCTGGAAACGGAGCTCTCCTGAAGTAACGTACAGTGTGTTGCCCGAGACTCTGCAGACACAGAGGGCCTCCGTGGGACGTATGGGACTCAATGCTGCTCAGCAGGGCCACAGGTGTGCGGAGGGAGTCAGTGATCTTGGAATAAACATGATGCTCACCCAGAGGGCGTAGGAGTCCGGAAAAGGGTACTTCCTTTAAAATAAAACAGACCTCCACTAAGAGCTCATGGAAAGAGCTGCATGCCTCCCTTTCTGCAGGGCTACTCAGGGCCTTACCTCGAGGCAAGGACTCACGTGGAGATTCCCTTTAGCTCTAGAGCATGGCAAGGTGAGCCCCACCCTGGCCTATATAGCTCCGTGTGTACCCAGGGAAAACTCATTTTCTTCCCAGACCCATGCCTACAGTGGCCAGAGGCCTGTCAACAGCAGAGAATTTCAGGGAGCTTCACGGCAGCAAGAAAGGAGGTTTCCAAACGGAAAGCAAGGCTAGTCCCATCATGCCCCCATTTCCATGGACACAGGCAGCATACATCTCTGTGGTTTTTAACGAGTCAAAAGAGACACCGAGTACACACTGGTTGCTTCCCTGAATCAACTTCTCGAGGCAGGGTGTTCTGCATCTAGTGAACGGCCTCACCAAGGAACGCCCTAGGCAGGCCTCTGGGCCCCTGCCTTTTCAAAAGCCTGCAGTGCTACAGGAAAAACTGTGCTTTACTTGCAAAAGGAAAGCAAGCCGTCTTTCTCCTGGAAGCAGGGTGACTTCAGGTAGGAGGTCCTGATTGGAAGGAGAAGCCTAGTGTTTTTCTCTGTGCAGCTCAGACTAGGGATTGAGTGCGATTTCCACGGCATGTTGGAACTTGCTTGAACGTTGCTCTTGAACCTGTGCGAGTGCTGTGAATCAAGATATCACAAGAAAGAGTGCAGTGTGTTGCCCATGACTCAGCAGACACAGAGGACCTCCGAGGGACCAATGGGCCTCGTTGTTGCTCAGCAGGCCTACAGGGGTGTGGAGGTACTCAGAGACCTTGGAACAAAAATGATGCTCAACCGAGGGGCCTAGAGGTCCTGAAAAGGGTACTTCCTTTAAAGTAAACCAGAACAGCGACTAAGAGGTAATGGAAAGAGCTGCATGCCTCCTTTTCTGTAGGGCTACTCAGGGCCTTACCTCGAGGCAAGGACTCACGTTGAGATTCCCTTTAGCTGTAGAGCATGGCAAGGTGCGGCCCACCGCGGCCAATGAAGCTCCGTGTGTAGACAGAGAAAACTCATTTTCTTCCCAGACCCAAGCCTACAGTGGCCAGGGGCCTGTCAACAGCAGAGAATTTCAGGGAGCTTCACGAAAGCAAGAATGGAGCTTTCCAAATGGAAAGCAAGGCTAGTCCCATCATGCCCCAATTTCCATGGGCACAGGCAGCATACATCTCTGTGGTTTCTAACAAGGCAAAAGAGACACAGAGTACACACTGGTTGTTTCCCTGAATCAACTTCTCGAGGCAGGGTGTCCTGAATGTAGTGAACGGCCTCACCAAGGAAAGCCCTAGCTATGCCTCTGGGCCCGTGCCTCTTCAAAAGCCTGCCCTGCTACAGGAACAACTGTGCTTTAGTTGCAATAGAAACGAGGTCGTCTTTCTTCAGGAGGCAGGGTGACTTCAGGTAGGAGGTCCTGAATGGAAGGAGAAGCTTACTGTTTGTCTCTGTACAGCTCAAACTAGGGAATGAGAGCGACTTCCACGGCCTGTTGGAACTTGCTTAACGGTGCTCGTGAACCTGTGCGATGCTGGCTAAATCAAGATGTTCCAATAAGAGTGCACTGTGTTGCCCTACACTCGGCATACACACTGTGAGTCGGAAAGCTCCTTCCCTGGATAGTGCTTAGAAGGGCCAGGGGAGCCTGAGGGTACTCAGTGTTTTTGCAGGGAATAGGGTTTCCAGGCGAGGCACCTAGGTGTCCTGAAAAGCGTACTGGCTTTAAAATGCTGAAGATAAGCGACTACGGCCTCATGGAAACTGCTACACGCCTCTGCTTCTGCATAGCATTTCATGGCCTTACCTCGAGGCAAGTTCTCACGTTTCTTGCCCTGTGAGCGACACAGCATGGTAAGATGCTGTATTTCTCCTTGAATAGAGTGACTTCAGGAACGAGGTCTTTGATAAATTCTAAGCAGACTGTTTTCTCAGGGCAGCTCAGACGAGGGCAATGTCGAAGACTTCCAGGGCATGTTGGACTGCCTAGAAATGTGGTTCTGATGCTGTTCGAGTGCTCTGGAAACGGAGCTCTCCTGAAGTAACGTACAGTGTGTTGCCCGAGACTCTGCAGACACAGAGGGCCTCCGTGGGACGTATGGGACTCAATGCTGCTCAGCAGGCCCACAGGGGTGCGGAGGGAGTCAGTGATCTTGGAATAAACATGATGCTCACCCAGAGGGCGTAGGAGTCCGGAAAAGGGTACTTCCTTTAAAATAAAACAGACCTCCACTAAGAGCTCATGGAAAGAGCTGCATGCCTCCCTTTCTGCAGGGCTACTCAGGGCCTTACCTCGAGGCAAGGACTCACGTGGAGATTCCCTTTAGCTCTAGAGCATGGCAAGGTGAGCCCCACCCTGGCCTATATAGCTCCGTGTGTACCCAGGGAAAACTCATTTTCTTCCCAGACCCATGCCTACAGTGGCCAGAGGCCTGTCAACAGCAGAGAATTTCAGGGAGCTTCACGGCAGCAAGAAAGGAGGTTTCCAAACGGAAAGCAAGGCTAGTCCCATCATGCCCCCATTTCCATGGACACAGGCAGCATACATCTCTGTGGTTTTTAACGAGTCAAAAGAGACACCGAGTACACACTGGTTGCTTCCCTGAATCAACTTCTCGAGGCAGGGTGTTCTGCATCTAGTGAACGGCCTCACCAAGGAACGCCCTAGCCAGGCCACTGGGCCCGAGGCCTCACCAAGGAACGCCCTAGGCAGGCCTCTGGGCCCCTGCCTTTTCAAAAGCCTGCAGTGCTACAGGAAAAACTGTGCTTTACTTGCAAAAGGAAAGCAAGCCGTCTTTCTCCTGGAAGCAGGGTGACTTCAGGTAGGAGGTCCTGATTGGAAGGAGAAGCCTAGTGTTTTTCTCTGTGCAGCTCAGACTAGGGATTGAGTGCGATTTCCACGGCATGTTGGAACTTGCTTGAACGTTGCTCTTGAACCTGTGCGAGTGCTGTGAATCAAGATATCACAAGAAAGAGTGCAGTGTGTTGCCCATGACTCAGCAGACACAGAGGACCTCCGAGGGACCAATGGGCCTCGTTGTTGCTCAGCAGGCCTACAGGGGTGTGGAGGTACTCAGAGATCTTGGAACAAAATTGATGCTCAACCGAGGGGCCTAGGAGTCCTGAAAAGGGTACTTCCTTTAAAGTAAACCAGAACAGCGACTAAGAGCTAATGGAAAGAGCTGCATGCCTCCTTTTCTGTAGGGCTACTCAGGGCCTTACCTCGAGGCAAGGACTCACGTTGAGATTCCCTTTAGCTCTAGAGCATGGCAAGGTGCGCCCCACCGCGGCCAATGAAGCTCCGTGTGTAGACAGAGAAAACTCATTTTCTTCCCAGACCCAAGCCTACAGTGGCCAGGGGCCTGTCAACAGCAGAGAATTTCAGGGAGCTTCACGAAAGCAAGAATGGAGCTTTCCAAATGGAAAGCAAGGCTAGTCCCATCATGCCCCAATTTCCATGGGCACAGGCAGCATACATCTCTGTGGTTTCTAACAAGGCAAAAGAGACACAGAGTACACACTGGTTGTTTCCCTGAATCAACTTCTCGAGGCAGGGTGTCCTGAATGTAGTGAACGGCCTCACCAAGGAAAGCCCTAGCTATGCCTCTGGGCCCGTGCCTCTTCAAAAGCCTGCCCTGCTACAGGAACAACTGTGCTTTAGTTGCAATAGAAACGAGGTCGTCTTTCTTCAGGAGGCAGGGTGACTTCAGGTAGGAGGTCCTGAATGGAAGGAGAAGCTTACTGTTTGTCTCTGTACAGCTCAAACTAGGGAATGAGAGCGACTTCCACGGCCTGTTGGAACTTGCTTAACGGTGCTCGTGAACCTGTGCGATGCTGGCTAAATCAAGATGTTCCAATAAGAGTGCACTGTGTTGCCCTACACTCGGCATACACACTGTGAGTCGGAAAGCTCCTTCCCTGGATAGTGCTTAGAAGGGCCAGGGGAGCCTGAGGGTACTCAGTGTTTTTGCAGGGAATAGGGTTTCCAGGCGAGGCACCTAGGTGTCCTGAAAAGCGTACTGGCTTTAAAATGCTGAAGATAAGCGACTACGGCCTCATGGAAACTGCTACACGCCTCTGCTTCTGCATAGCATTTCATGGCCTTACCTCGAGGCAAGTTCTCACGTTTCTTGCCCTGTGAGCGACACAGCATGGTAAGATGCTGTATTTCTCCTTGAATAGAGTGACTTCAGGAACGAGGTCTTTGATAAATTCTAAGCAGACTGTTTTCTCAGGGCAGCTCAGACGAGGGCAATGTCGAAGACTTCCAGGGCATGTTGGACTGCCTAGAAATGTGGTTCTGATGCTGTTCGAGTGCTCTGGAAACGGAGCTCTCCTGAAGTAACGTACAGTGTGTTGCCCGAGACTCTGCAGACACAGAGGGCCTCCGTGGGACGTATGGGACTCAATGCTGCTCAGCAGGCCCACAGGGGTGCGGAGGGAGTCAGTGATCTTGGAATAAAAATGATGCTCACCCAGAGGGCGTAGGAGTCCGGAAAAGGGTACTTCCTTTAAAATAAAACAGACCTCCACTAAGAGCTCATGGCAAGAGCTGCATGCCTCCCTTTCTGCAGGGCTACTCAGGGCCTTACCTCGAGGCAAGGACTCACGTGGAGATTCCCTTTAGCTCTAGAGCATGGCAAGGTGAGCCCCACCCTGGCCTATATAGCTCCGTGTGTACCCAGGGAAAACTCATTTTCTTCCCAGACCCATGCCTACAGTGGCCAGAGGCCTGTCAACAGCAGAGAATTTCAGGGAGCTTCACGGCAGCAAGAAAGGAGGTTTCCAAACGGAAAGCAAGGCTAGTCCCATCATGCCCCCATTTCCATGGACACAGGCAGCATACATCTCTGTGGTTTTTAACGAGTCAAAAGAGACACCGAGTACACACTGGTTGCTTCCCTGAATCAACTTCTCGAGGCAGGGTGTTCTGCATCTAGTGAACGGCCTCACCAAGGAACGCCCTAGCCAGGCCACTGGGCCCGAGGCCTCACCAAGGAACGCCCTAGGCAGGCCTCTGGGCCCCTGCCTTTTCAAAAGCCTGCAGTGCTACAGGAAAAACTGTGCTTTACTTGCAAAAGGAAAGCAAGCCGTCTTTCTCCTGGAAGCAGGGTGACTTCAGGTAGGAGGTCCTGATTGGAAGGAGAAGCCTAGTGTTTTTCTCTGTGCAGCTCAGACTAGGGATTGAGTGCGATTTCCACGGCATGTTGGAACTTGCTTGAACGTTGCTCTTGAACCTGTGCGAGTGCTGTGAATCAAGATATCACAAGAAAGAGTGCAGTGTGTTGCCCATGACTCAGCAGACACAGAGGACCTCCGAGGGACCAATGGGCCTCGTTGTTGCTCAGCAGGCCTACAGGGGTGTGGAGGTACTCAGAGATCTTGGAACAAAATTGATGCTCAACCGAGGGGCCTAGGAGTCCTGAAAAGGGTACTTCCTTTAAAGTAAACCAGAACAGCGACTAAGAGCTAATGGAAAGAGCTGCATGCCTCCTTTTCTGTAGGGCTACTCAGGGCCTTACCTCGAGGCAAGGACTCACGTTGAGATTCCCTTTAGCTCTAGAGCATGGCAAGGTGCGCCCCACCGCGGCCAATGAAGCTCCGTGTGTAGACAGAGAAAACTCATTTTCTTCCCAGACCCAAGCCTACAGTGGCCAGGGGCCTGTCAACAGCAGAGAATTTCAGGGAGCTTCACGAAAGCAAGAATGGAGCTTTCCAAATGGAAAGCAAGGCTAGTCCCATCATGCCCCAATTTCCATGGGCACAGGCAGCATACATCTCTGTGGTTTTTAACGAGTCAAAAGAGACACCGAGTACACACTGGTTGCTTCCCTGAATCAACTTCTCGAGGCAGGGTGTCCTGAATGTAGTGAACGGCCTCACCAAGGAAAGCCCTAGCTATGCCTCTGGGCCTGTGCCTCTTCAAAAGCCTGCCCTGCTACAGGAACAACTGTGCTTTAGTTGCAATAGAAACGAGGTCGTCTTTCTTCAGGAGGCAGGGTGACTTCAGGTAGGAGGTCCTGAATGGAAGGAGAAGCTTACTGTTTGTCTCTGTACAGCTCAAACTACGGAATGAGAGCGACTTCCACGGCCTGTTGGAACTTGCTTAACGGTGCTCGTGAACCTGTGCGATGCTGGCTAAATCAAGATGTTCCAATAAGAGTGCACTGTGTTGCCCTACACTCGGCATACACACTGTGAGTCGGAAAGCTCCTTCCCTGGATAGTGCTTAGAAGGGCCAGGGGAGCCTGAGGGTACTCAGTGTTTTTGCAGGGAATAGGGTTTCCAGGCGAGGCACCTAGGTGTCCTGAAAAGCGTACTGGCTTTAAAATGCTGAAGATAAGCGACTACGGCCTCATGGAAACTGCTACACGCCTCTGCTTCTGCATAGCATTTCATGGCCTTACCTCGAGGCAAGTTCTCACGTTTCTTGCCCTGTGAGCGACACAGCATGGTAAGATGCTGTATTTCTCCTTGAATAGAGTGACTTCAGGAACGAGGTCTTTGATAAATTCTAAGCAGACTGTTTTCTCAGGGCAGCTCAGACGAGGGCAATGTCGAAGACTTCCAGGGCATGTTGGACTGCCTAGAAATGTGGTTCTGATGCTGTTCGAGTGCTCTGGAAACGGAGCTCTCCTGAAGTAACGTACAGTGTGTTGCCCGAGACTCTGCAGACACAGAGGGCCTCCGTGGGACGTATGGGACTCAATGCTGCTCAGCAGGGCCACAGGTGTGCGGAGGGAGTCAGTGATCTTGGAATAAACATGATGCTCACCCAGAGGGCGTAGGAGTCCGGAAAAGGGTACTTCCTTTAAAATAAAACAGACCTCCACTAAGAGCTCATGGAAAGAGCTGCATGCCTCCCTTTCTGCAGGGCTACTCAGGGCCTTACCTCGAGGCAAGGACTCACGTGGAGATTCCCTTT
The DNA here is from genome assembly GCF_965194825.1 of Balaenoptera physalus. Classification (NCBI taxonomy): domain Eukaryota; kingdom Metazoa; phylum Chordata; class Mammalia; order Artiodactyla; family Balaenopteridae; genus Balaenoptera; species Balaenoptera physalus. The sequence continues at coordinate 113,843 of NW_028126006.1, forward strand.
AGCTCTAGAGCATGGCAAGGTGAGCCCCACCCTGGCCTATATAGCTCCGTGTGTACCCAGGGAAAACTCATTTTCTTCCCAGACCCATGCCTACAGTGGCCAGAGGCCTGTCAACAGCAGAGAATTTCAGGGAGCTTCACGGCAGCAAGAAAGGAGGTTTCCAAACGGAAAGCAAGGCTAGTCCCATCATGCCCCCATTTCCATGGACACAGGCAGCATACATCTCTGTGGTTTTTAACGAGTCAAAAGAGACACCGAGTACACACTGGTTGCTTCCCTGAATCAACTTCTCGAGGCAGGGTGTTCTGCATCTAGTGAACGGCCTCACCAAGGAACGCCCTAGCCAGGCCACTGGGCCCGAGGCCTCACCAAGGAACGCCCTAGGCAGGCCTCTGGGCCCCTGCCTTTTCAAAAGCCTGCAGTGCTACAGGAAAAACTGTGCTTTACTTGCAAAAGGAAAGCAAGCCGTCTTTCTCCTGGAAGCAGGGTGACTTCAGGTAGGAGGTCCTGATTGGAAGGAGAAGCCTAGTGTTTTTCTCTGTGCAGCTCAGACTAGGGATTGAGTGCGATTTCCACGGCATGTTGGAACTTGCTTGAACGTTGCTCTTGAACCTGTGCGAGTGCTGTGAATCAAGATATCACAAGAAAGAGTGCAGTGTGTTGCCCATGACTCAGCAGACACAGAGGACCTCCGAGGGACCAATGGGCCTCGTTGTTGCTCAGCAGGCCTACAGGGGTGTGGAGGTACTCAGAGACCTTGGAACAAAAATGATGCTCAACCGAGGGGCCTAGAGGTCCTGAAAAGGGTACTTCCTTTAAAGTAAACCAGAACAGCGACTAAGAGCTAATGGAAAGAGCTGCATGCCTCCTTTTCTGTAGGGCTACTCAGGGCCTTACCTCGAGGCAAGGACTCACGTTGAGATTCCCTTTAGCTGTAGAGCATGGCAAGGTGCGGCCCACCGCGGCCAATGAAGCTCCGTGTGTAGACAGAGAAAACTCATTTTCTTCCCAGACCCAAGCCTACAGTGGCCAGGGGCCTGTCAACAGCAGAGAATTTCAGGGAGCTTCACGAAAGCAAGAATGGAGCTTTCCAAATGGAAAGCAAGGCTAGTCCCATCATGCCCCAATTTCCATGGGCACAGGTAGCATACATCTCTGTGGTTTCTAACAAGGCAAAAGAGACACAGAGTACACACTGGTTGTTTCCCTGAATCAACTTCTCGAGGCAGGGTGTCCTGAATGTAGTGAACGGCCTCACCAAGGAAAGCCCTAGCTATGCCTCTGGGCCCGTGCCTCTTCAAAAGCCTGCCCTGCTACAGGAACAACTGTGCTTTAGTTGCAATAGAAACGAGGTCGTCTTTCTTCAGGAGGCAGGGTGACTTCAGGTAGGAGGTCCTGAATGGAAGGAGAAGCTTACTGTTTGTCTCTGTACAGCTCAAACTAGGGAATGAGAGCGACTTCCACGGCCTGTTGGAACTTGCTTAACGGTGCTCGTGAACCTGTGCGATGCTGGCTAAATCAAGATGTTCCAATAAGAGTGCACTGTGTTGCCCTACACTCGGCATACACACTGTGAGTCGGAAAGCTCCTTCCCTGGATAGTGCTTAGAAGGGCCAGGGGAGCCTGAGGGTACTCAGTGTTTTTGCAGGGAATAGGGTTTCCAGGCGAGGCACCTAGGTGTCCTGAAAAGCGTACTGGCTTTAAAATGCTGAAGATAAGCGACTACGGCCTCATGGAAACTGCTACACGCCTCTGCTTCTGCATAGCATTTCATGGCCTTACCTCGAGGCAAGTTCTCACGTTTCTTGCCCTGTGAGCGACACAGCATGGTAAGATGCTGTATTTCTCCTTGAATAGAGTGACTTCAGGAACGAGGTCTTTGATAAATTCTAAGCAGACTGTTTTCTCAGGGCAGCTCAGACGAGGGCAATGTCGAAGACTTCCAGGGCATGTTGGACTGCCTAGAAATGTGGTTCTGATGCTGTTCGAGTGCTCTGGAAACGGAGCTCTCCTGAAGTAACGTACAGTGTGTTGCCCGAGACTCTGCAGACACAGAGGGCCTCCGTGGGACGTATGGGACTCAATGCTGCTCAGCAGGCCCACAGGGGTGCGGAGGGAGTCAGTGATCTTGGAATAAACATGATGCTCACCCAGAGGGCGTAGGAGTCCGGAAAAGGGTACTTCCTTTAAAATAAAACAGACCTCCACTAAGAGCTCATGGAAAGAGCTGCATGCCTCCCTTTCTGCAGGGCTACTCAGGGCCTTACCTCGAGGCAAGGACTCACGTGGAGATTCCCTTTAGCTCTAGAGCATGGCAAGGTGAGCCCCACCCTGGCCTATATAGCTCCGTGTGTACCCAGGGAAAACTCATTTTCTTCCCAGACCCATGCCTACAGTGGCCAGAGGCCTGTCAACAGCAGAGAATTTCAGGGAGCTTCACGGCAGCAAGAAAGGAGGTTTCCAAACGGAAAGCAAGGCTAGTCCCATCATGCCCCCATTTCCATGGACACAGGCAGCATACATCTCTGTGGTTTTTAACGAGTCAAAAGAGACACCGAGTACACACTGGTTGCTTCCCTGAATCAACTTCTCGAGGCAGGGTGTTCTGCATCTAGTGAACGGCCTCACCAAGGAACGCCCTAGCCAGGCCACTGGGCCCGAGGCCTCACCAAGGAACGCCCTAGGCAGGCCTCTGGGCCCCTGCCTTTTCAAAAGCCTGCAGTGCTACAGGAAAAACTGTGCTTTACTTGCAAAAGGAAAGCAAGCCGTCTTTCTCCTGGAAGCAGGGTGACTTCAGGTAGGAGGTCCTGATTGGAAGGAGAAGCCTAGTGTTTTTCTCTGTGCAGCTCAGACTAGGGATTGAGTGCGATTTCCACGGCATGTTGGAACTTGCTTGAACGTTGCTCTTGAACCTGTGCGAGTGCTGTGAATCAAGATATCACAAGAAAGAGTGCAGTGTGTTGCCCATGACTCAGCAGACACAGAGGACCTCCGAGGGACCAATGGGCCTCGTTGTTGCTCAGCAGGCCTACAGGGGTGTGGAGGTACTCAGAGATCTTGGAACAAAATTGATGCTCAACCGAGGGGCCTAGGAGTCCTGAAAAGGGTACTTCCTTTAAAGTAAACCAGAACAGCGACTAAGAGCTAATGGAAAGAGCTGCATGCCTCCTTTTCTGTAGGGCTACTCAGGGCCTTACCTCGAGGCAAGGACTCACGTTGAGATTCCCTTTAGCTCTAGAGCATGGCAAGGTGCGCCCCACCGCGGCCAATGAAGCTCCGTGTGTAGACAGAGAAAACTCATTTTCTTCCCAGACCCAAGCCTACAGTGGCCAGGGGCCTGTCAACAGCAGAGAATTTCAGGGAGCTTCACGAAAGCAAGAATGGAGCTTTCCAAATGGAAAGCAAGGCTAGTCCCATCATGCCCCAATTTCCATGGGCACAGGCAGCATACATCTCTGTGGTTTCTAACAAGGCAAAAGAGACACAGAGTACACACTGGTTGTTTCCCTGAATCAACTTCTCGAGGCAGGGTGTCCTGAATGTAGTGAACGGCCTCACCAAGGAAAGCCCTAGCTATGCCTCTGGGCCCGTGCCTCTTCAAAAGCCTGCCCTGCTACAGGAACAACTGTGCTTTAGTTGCAATAGAAACGAGGTCGTCTTTCTTCAGGAGGCAGGGTGACTTCAGGTAGGAGGTCCTGAATGGAAGGAGAAGCTTACTGTTTGTCTCTGTACAGCTCAAACTAGGGAATGAGAGCGACTTCCACGGCCTGTTGGAACTTGCTTAACGGTGCTCGTGAACCTGTGCGATGCTGGCTAAATCAAGATGTTCCAATAAGAGTGCACTGTGTTGCCCTACACTCGGCATACACACTGTGAGTCGGAAAGCTCCTTCCCTGGATAGTGCTTAGAAGGGCCAGGGGAGCCTGAGGGTACTCAGTGTTTTTGCAGGGAATAGGGTTTCCAGGCGAGGCACCTAGGTGTCCTGAAAAGCGTACTGGCTTTAAAATGCTGAAGATAAGCGACTACGGCCTCATGGAAACTGCTACACGCCTCTGCTTCTGCATAGCATTTCATGGCCTTACCTCGAGGCAAGTTCTCACGTTTCTTGCCCTGTGAGCGACACAGCATGGTAAGATGCTGTATTTCTCCTTGAATAGAGTGACTTCAGGAACGAGGTCTTTGATAAATTCTAAGCAGACTGTTTTCTCAGGGCAGCTCAGACGAGGGCAATGTCGAAGACTTCCAGGGCATGTTGGACTGCCTAGAAATGTGGTTCTGATGCTGTTCGAGTGCTCTGGAAACGGAGCTCTCCTGAAGTAACGTACAGTGTGTTGCCCGAGACTCTGCAGACACAGAGGGCCTCCGTGGGACGTATGGGACTCAATGCTGCTCAGCAGGCCCACAGGGGTGCGGAGGGAGTCAGTGATCTTGGAATAAACATGATGCTCACCCAGAGGGCGTAGGAGTCCGGAAAAGGGTACTTCCTTTAAAATAAAACAGACCTCCACTAAGAGCTCATGGAAAGAGCTGCATGCCTCCCTTTCTGCAGGGCTACTCAGGGCCTTACCTCGAGGCAAGGACTCACGTGGAGATTCCCTTTAGCTCTAGAGCATGGCAAGGTGAGCCCCACCCTGGCCTATATAGCTCCGTGTGTACCCAGGGAAAACTCATTTTCTTCCCAGACCCATGCCTACAGTGGCCAGAGGCCTGTCAACAGCAGAGAATTTCAGGGAGCTTCACGGCAGCAAGAAAGGAGGTTTCCAAACGGAAAGCAAGGCTAGTCCCATCATGCCCCCATTTCCATGGACACAGGCAGCATACATCTCTGTGGTTTTTAACGAGTCAAAAGAGACACCGAGTACACACTGGTTGCTTCCCTGAATCAACTTCTCGAGGCAGGGTGTTCTGCATCTAGTGAACGGCCTCACCAAGGAACGCCCTAGCCAGGCCACTGGGCCCGAGGCCTCACCAAGGAACGCCCTAGGCAGGCCTCTGGGCCCCTGCCTTTTCAAAAGCCTGCAGTGCTACAGGAAAAACTGTGCTTTACTTGCAAAAGGAAAGCAAGCCGTCTTTCTCCTGGAAGCAGGGTGACTTCAGGTAGGAGGTCCTGATTGGAAGGAGAAGCCTAGTGTTTTTCTCTGTGCAGCTCAGACTAGGGATTGAGTGCGATTTCCACGGCATGTTGGAACTTGCTTGAACGTTGCTCTTGAACCTGTGCGAGTGCTGTGAATCAAGATATCACAAGAAAGAGTGCAGTGTGTTGCCCATGACTCAGCAGACACAGAGGACCTCCGAGGGACCAATGGGCCTCGTTGTTGCTCAGCAGGCCTACAGGGGTGTGGAGGTACTCAGAGACCTTGGAACAAAAATGATGCTCAACCGAGGGGCCTAGAGGTCCTGAAAAGGGTACTTCCTTTAAAGTAAACCAGAACAGCGACTAAGAGCTAATGGAAAGAGCTGCATGCCTCCTTTTCTGTAGGGCTACTCAGGGCCTTACCTCGAGGCAAGGACTCACGTTGAGATTCCCTTTAGCTGTAGAGCATGGCAAGGTGCGGCCCACCGCGGCCAATGAAGCTCCGTGTGTAGACAGAGAAAACTCATTTTCTTCCCAGACCCAAGCCTACAGTGGCCAGGGGCCTGTCAACAGCAGAGAATTTCAGGGAGCTTCACGAAAGCAAGAATGGAGCTTTCCAAATGGAAAGCAAGGCTAGTCCCATCATGCCCCAATTTCCATGGGCACAGGTAGCATACATCTCTGTGGTTTCTAACAAGGCAAAAGAGACACAGAGTACACACTGGTTGTTTCCCTGAATCAACTTCTCGAGGCAGGGTGTCCTGAATGTAGTGAACGGCCTCACCAAGGAAAGCCCTAGCTATGCCTCTGGGCCCGTGCCTCTTCAAAAGCCTGCCCTGCTACAGGAACAACTGTGCTTTAGTTGCAATAGAAACGAGGTCGTCTTTCTTCAGGAGGCAGGGTGACTTCAGGTAGGAGGTCCTGAATGGAAGGAGAAGCTTACTGTTTGTCTCTGTACAGCTCAAACTAGGGAATGAGAGCGACTTCCACGGCCTGTTGGAACTTGCTTAACGGTGCTCGTGAACCTGTGCGATGCTGGCTAAATCAAGATGTTCCAATAAGAGTGCACTGTGTTGCCCTACACTCGGCATACACACTGTGAGTCGGAAAGCTCCTTCCCTGGATAGTGCTTAGAAGGGCCAGGGGAGCCTGAGGGTACTCAGTGTTTTTGCAGGGAATAGGGTTTCCAGGCGAGGCACCTAGGTGTCCTGAAAAGCGTACTGGCTTTAAAATGCTGAAGATAAGCGACTACGGCCTCATGGAAACTGCTACACGCCTCTGCTTCTGCATAGCATTTCATGGCCTTACCTCGAGGCAAGTTCTCACGTTTCTTGCCCTGTGAGCGACACAGCATGGTAAGATGCTGTATTTCTCCTTGAATAGAGTGACTTCAGGAACGAGGTCTTTGATAAATTCTAAGCAGACTGTTTTCTCAGGGCAGCTCAGACGAGGGCAATGTCGAAGACTTCCAGGGCATGTTGGACTGCCTAGAAATGTGGTTCTGATGCTGTTCGAGTGCTCTGGAAACGGAGCTCTCCTGAAGTAACGTACAGTGTGTTGCCCGAGACTCTGCAGACACAGAGGGCCTCCGTGGGACGTATGGGACTCAATGCTGCTCAGCAGGCCCACAGGGGTGCGGAGGGAGTCAGTGATCTTGGAATAAACATGATGCTCACCCAGAGGGCGTAGGAGTCCGGAAAAGGGTACTTCCTTTAAAATAAAACAGACCTCCACTAAGAGCTCATGGAAAGAGCTGCATGCCTCCCTTTCTGCAGGGCTACTCAGGGCCTTACCTCGAGGCAAGGACTCACGTGGAGATTCCCTTTAGCTCTAGAGCATGGCAAGGTGAGCCCCACCCTGGCCTATATAGCTCCGTGTGTACCCAGGGAAAACTCATTTTCTTCCCAGACCCATGCCTACAGTGGCCAGAGGCCTGTCAACAGCAGAGAATTTCAGGGAGCTTCACGGCAGCAAGAAAGGAGGTTTCCAAACGGAAAGCAAGGCTAGTCCCATCATGCCCCCATTTCCATGGACACAGGCAGCATACATCTCTGTGGTTTTTAACGAGTCAAAAGAGACACCGAGTACACACTGGTTGCTTCCCTGAATCAACTTCTCGAGGCAGGGTGTTCTGCATCTAGTGAACGGCCTCACCAAGGAACGCCCTAGCCAGGCCACTGGGCCCGAGGCCTCACCAAGGAACGCCCTAGGCAGGCCTCTGGGCCCCTGCCTTTTCAAAAGCCTGCAGTGCTACAGGAAAAACTGTGCTTTACTTGCAAAAGGAAAGCAAGCCGTCTTTCTCCTGGAAGCAGGGTGACTTCAGGTAGGAGGTCCTGATTGGAAGGAGAAGCCTAGTGTTTTTCTCTGTGCAGCTCAGACTAGGGATTGAGTGCGATTTCCACGGCATGTTGGAACTTGCTTGAACGTTGCTCTTGAACCTGTGCGAGTGCTGTGAATCAAGATATCACAAGAAAGAGTGCAGTGTGTTGCCCATGACTCAGCAGACACAGAGGACCTCCGAGGGACCAATGGGCCTCGTTGTTGCTCAGCAGGCCTACAGGGGTGTGGAGGTACTCAGAGACCTTGGAACAAAAATGATGCTCAACCGAGGGGCCTAGAGGTCCTGAAAAGGGTACTTCCTTTAAAGTAAACCAGAACAGCGACTAAGAGCTAATGGAAAGAGCTGCATGCCTCCTTTTCTGTAGGGCTACTCAGGGCCTTACCTCGAGGCAAGGACTCACGTTGAGATTCCCTTTAGCTGTAGAGCATGGCAAGGTGCGGCCCACCGCGGCCAATGAAGCTCCGTGTGTAGACAGAGAAAACTCATTTTCTTCCCAGACCCAAGCCTACAGTGGCCAGGGGCCTGTCAACAGCAGAGAATTTCAGGGAGCTTCACGAAAGCAAGAATGGAGCTTTCCAAATGGAAAGCAAGGCTAGTCCCATCATGCCCCAATTTCCATGGGCACAGGTAGCATACATCTCTGTGGTTTCTAACAAGGCAAAAGAGACACAGAGTACACACTGGTTGTTTCCCTGAATCAACTTCTCGAGGCAGGGTGTCCTGAATGTAGTGAACGGCCTCACCAAGGAAAGCCCTAGCTATGCCTCTGGGCCCGTGCCTCTTCAAAAGCCTGCCCTGCTACAGGAACAACTGTGCTTTAGTTGCAATAGAAACGAGGTCGTCTTTCTTCAGGAGGCAGGGTGACTTCAGGTAGGAGGTCCTGAATGGAAGGAGAAGCTTACTGTTTGTCTCTGTACAGCTCAAACTAGGGAATGAGAGCGACTTCCACGGCCTGTTGGAACTTGCTTAACGGTGCTCGTGAACCTGTGCGATGCTGGCTAAATCAAGATGTTCCAATAAGAGTGCACTGTGTTGCCCTACACTCGGCATACACACTGTGAGTCGGAAAGCTCCTTCCCTGGATAGTGCTTAGAAGGGCCAGGGGAGCCTGAGGGTACTCAGTGTTTTTGCAGGGAATAGGGTTTCCAGGCGAGGCACCTAGGTGTCCTGAAAAGCGTACTGGCTTTAAAATGCTGAAGATAAGCGACTACGGCCTCATGGAAACTGCTACACGCCTCTGCTTCTGCATAGCATTTCATGGCCTTACCTCGAGGCAAGTTCTCACGTTTCTTGCCCTGTGAGCGACACAGCATGGTAAGATGCTGTATTTCTCCTTGAATAGAGTGACTTCAGGAACGAGGTCTTTGATAAATTCTAAGCAGACTGTTTTCTCAGGGCAGCTCAGACGAGGGCAATGTCGAAGACTTCCAGGGCATGTTGGACTGCCTAGAAATGTGGTTCTGATGCTGTTCGAGTGCTCTGGAAACGGAGCTCTCCTGAAGTAACGTACAGTGTGTTGCCCGAGACTCTGCAGACACAGAGGGCCTCCGTGGGACGTATGGGACTCAATGCTGCTCAGCAGGCCCACAGGGGTGCGGAGGGAGTCAGTGATCTTGGAATAAAAATGATGCTCACCCGAAGACCGTGGGAGTCCTGAAAAGGGTACTTCCTTTAAAATAAAACAGACCTCCACTAAGAGCTCATGGAAAGAGCTGCATGCCTCCCTTTCTGCAGGGCTACTCAGGGCCTTACCTCGAGGCAAGGACTCACGTGGAGATTCCCTTTAGCTCTAGAGCATGGCAAGGTGAGCCCCACCCTGGCCTATATAGCTCCGTGTGTACCCAGGGAAAACTCATTTTCTTCCCAGACCCATGCCTACAGTGGCCAGAGGCCTGTCAACAGCAGAGAATTTCAGGGAGCTTCACGGCAGCAAGAAAGGAGGTTTCCAAACGGAAAGCAAGGCTAGTCCCATCATGCCCCCATTTCCATGGACACAGGCAGCATACATCTCTGTGGTTTTTAACGAGTCAAAAGAGACACCGAGTACACACTGGTTGCTTCCCTGAATCAACTTCTCGAGGCAGGGTGTTCTGCATCTAGTGAACGGCCTCACCAAGGAACGCCCTAGCCAGGCCACTGGGCCCGAGGCCTCACCAAGGAACGCCCTAGGCAGGCCTCTGGGCCCCTGCCTTTTCAAAAGCCTGCAGTGCTACAGGAAAAACTGTGCTTTACTTGCAAAAGGAAAGCAAGCCGTCTTTCTCCTGGAAGCAGGGTGACTTCAGGTAGGAGGTCCTGATTGGAAGGAGAAGCCTAGTGTTTTTCTCTGTGCAGCTCAGACTAGGGATTGAGTGCGATTTCCACGGCATGTTGGAACTTGCTTGAACGTTGCTCTTGAACCTGTGCGAGTGCTGTGAATCAAGATATCACAAGAAAGAGTGCAGTGTGTTGCCCATGACTCAGCAGACACAGAGGACCTCCGAGGGACCAATGGGCCTCGTTGTTGCTCAGCAGGCCTACAGGGGTGTGGAGGTACTCAGAGATCTTGGAACAAAATTGATGCTCAACCGAGGGGCCTAGGAGTCCTGAAAAGGGTACTTCCTTTAAAGTAAACCAGAACAGCGACTAAGAGCTAATGGAAAGAGCTGCATGCCTCCTTTTCTGTAGGGCTACTCAGGGCCTTACCTCGAGGCAAGGACTCACGTTGAGATTCCCTTTAGCTCTAGAGCATGGCAAGGTGCGCCCCACCGCGGCCAATGAAGCTCCGTGTGTAGACAGAGAAAACTCATTTTCTTCCCAGACCCAAGCCTACAGTGGCCAGGGGCCTGTCAACAGCAGAGAATTTCAGGGAGCTTCACGAAAGCAAGAATGGAGCTTTCCAAATGGAAAGCAAGGCTAGTCCCATCATGCCCCAATTTCCATGGGCACAGGCAGCATACATCTCTGTGGTTTCTAACAAGGCAAAAGAGACACAGAGTACACACTGGTTGTTTCCCTGAATCAACTTCTCGAGGCAGGGTGTCCTGAATGTAGTGAACGGCCTCACCAAGGAAAGCCCTAGCTATGCCTCTGGGCCCGTGCCTCTTCAAAAGCCTGCCCTGCTACAGGAACAACTGTGCTTTAGTTGCAATAGAAACGAGGTCGTCTTTCTTCAGGAGGCAGGGTGACTTCAGGTAGGAGGTCCTGAATGGAAGGAGAAGCTTACTGTTTGTCTCTGTACAGCTCAAACTAGGGAATGAGAGCGACTTCCACGGCCTGTTGGAACTTGCTTAACGGTGCTCGTGAACCTGTGCGATGCTGGCTAAATCAAGATGTTCCAATAAGAGTGCACTGTGTTGCCCTACACTCGGCATACACACTGTGAGTCGGAAAGCTCCTTCCCTGGATAGTGCTTAGAAGGGCCAGGGGAGCCTGAGGGTACTCAGTGTTTTTGCAGGGAATAGGGTTTCCAGGCGAGGCACCTAGGTGTCCTGAAAAGCGTACTGGCTTTAAAATGCTGAAGATAAGCGACTACGGCCTCATGGAAACTGCTACACGCCTCTGCTTCTGCATAGCATTTCATGGCCTTACCTCGAGGCAAGTTCTCACGTTTCTTGCCCTGTGAGCGACACAGCATGGTAAGATGCTGTATTTCTCCTTGAATAGAGTGACTTCAGGAACGAGGTCTTTGATAAATTCTAAGCAGACTGTTTTCTCAGGGCAGCTCAGACGAGGGCAATGTCGAAGACTTCCAGGGCATGTTGGACTGCCTAGAAATGTGGTTCTGATGCTGTTCGAGTGCTCTGGAAACGGAGCTCTCCTGAAGTAACGTACAGTGTGTTGCCCGAGACTCTGCAGACACAGAGGGCCTCCGTGGGACGTATGGGACTCAATGCTGCTCAGCAGGCCCACAGGGGTGCGGAGGGAGTCAGTGATCTTGGAATAAAAATGATGCTCACCCAGAGGGCGTAGGAGTCCGGAAAAGGGTACTTCCTTTAAAATAAAACAGACCTCCACTAAGAGCTCATGGAAAGAGCTGCATGCCTCCCTTTCTGCAGGGCTACTCAGGGCCTTACCTCGAGGCAAGGACTCACGTGGAGATTCCCTTTAGCTCTAGAGCATGGCAAGGTGAGCCCCACCCTGGCCTATATAGCTCCGTGTGTACCCAGGGAAAACTCATTTTCTTCCCAGACCCATGCCTACAGTGGCCAGAGGCCTGTCAACAGCAGAGAATTTCAGGGAGCTTCACGGCAGCAAGAAAGGAGGTTTCCAAACGGAAAGCAAGGCTAGTCCCATCATGCCCCCATTTCCATGGACACAGGCAGCATACATCTCTGTGGTTTTTAACGAGTCAAAAGAGACACCGAGTACACACTGGTTGCTTCCCTGAATCAACTTCTCGAGGCAGGGTGTTCTGCATCTAGTGAACGGCCTCACCAAGGAACGCCCTAGCCAGGCCACTGGGCCCGAGGCCTCACCAAGGAACGCCCTAGGCAGGCCTCTGGGCCCCTGCCTTTTCAAAAGCCTGCAGTGCTACAGGAAAAACTGTGCTTTACTTGCAAAAGGAAAGCAAGCCGTCTTTCTCCTGGAAGCAGGGTGACTTCAGGTAGGAGGTCCTGATTGGAAGGAGAAGCCTAGTGTTTTTCTCTGTGCAGCTCAGACTAGGGATTGAGTGCGATTTCCACGGCATGTTGGAACTTGCTTGAACGTTGCTCTTGAACCTGTGCGAGTGCTGTGAATCAAGATATCACAAGAAAGAGTGCAGTGTGTTGCCCATGACTCAGCAGACACAGAGGACCTCCGAGGGACCAATGGGCCTCGTTGTTGCTCAGCAGGCCTACAGGGGTGTGGAGGTACTCAGAGACCTTGGAACAAAAATGATGCTCAACCGAGGGGCCTAGAGGTCCTGAAAAGGGTACTTCCTTTAAAGTAAACCAGAACAGCGACTAAGAGCTAATGGAAAGAGCTGCATGCCTCTTTTTCTGTAGGGCTACTCAGGGCCTTACCTCGAGGCAAGGACTCACGTGGAGATTCCCTTTAGCTCTAGAGCATGGCAAGGTGAGCCCCACCCTGGCCTATATAGCTCCGTGTGTACCCAGGGAAAACTCATTTTCTTCCCAGACCCATGCCTACAGTGGCCAGAGGCCTGTCAACAGCAGAGAATTTCAGGGAGCTTCACGGCAGCAAGAAAGGAGGTTTCCAAACGGAAAGCAAGGCTAGTCCCATCATGCCCCCATTTCCATGGACACAGGCAGCATACATCTCTGTGGTTTTTAACGAGTCAAAAGAGACACCGAGTACACACTGGTTGCTTCCCTGAATCAACTTCTCGAGGCAGGGTGTTCTGCATCTAGTGAACGGCCTCACCAAGGAAAGCCCTAGCTATGCCTCTGGGCCCGTGCCTCTTCAAAAGCCTGCCCTGCTACAGGAACAACTGTGCTTTAGTTGCAATAGAAACGAGGTCGTCTTTCTTCAGGAGGCAGGGTGACTTCAGGTAGGAGGTCCTGAATGGAAGGAGAAGCTTACTGTTTGTCTCTGTACAGCTCAAACTAGGGAATGAGAGCGACTTCCACGGCCTGTTGGAACTTGCTTAACGGTGCTCGTGAACCTGTGCGATGCTGGCTAAATCAAGATGTTCCAATAAGAGTGCACTGTGTTGCCCTACACTCGGCATACACACTGTGAGTCGGAAAGCTCCTTCCCTGGATAGTGCTTAGAAGGGCCAGGGGAGCCTGAGGGTACTCAGTGTTTTTGCAGGGAATAGGGTTTCCAGGCGAGGCACCTAGGTGTCCTGAAAAGCGTACTGGCTTTAAAATGCTGAAGATAAGCGACTACGGCCTCATGGAAACTGCTACACGCCTCTGCTTCTGCATAGCATTTCATGGCCTTACCTCGAGGCAAGTTCTCACGTTTCTTGCCCTGTGAGCGACACAGCATGGTAAGATGCTGTATTTCTCCTTGAATAGAGTGACTTCAGGAACGAGGTCTTTGATAAATTCTAAGCAGACTGTTTTCTCAGGGCAGCTCAGACGAGGGCAATGTCGAAGACTTCCAGGGCATGTTGGACTGCCTAGAAATGTGGTTCTGATGCTGTTCGAGTGCTCTGGAAACGGAGCTCTCCTGAAGTAACGTACAGTGTGTTGCCCGAGACTCTGCAGACACAGAGGGCCTCCGTGGGACGTATGGGACTCAATGCTGCTCAGCAGGCCCACAGGGGTGCGGAGGGAGTCAGTGATCTTGGAATAAAAATGATGCTCACCCGAAGACCGTAGGAGTCCTGAAAAGGGTACTTCCTTTAAAATAAAACAGACCTCCACTAAGAGCTCATGGAAAGAGCTGCATGCCTCCCTTTCTGCAGGGCTACTCAGGGCCTTACCTCGAGGCAAGGACTCACGTGGAGATTCCCTTTAGCTCTAGAGCATGGCAAGGTGAGCCCCACCCTGGCCTATATAGCTCCGTGTGTACCCAGGGAAAACTCATTTTCTTCCCAGACCCATGCCTACAGTGGCCAGAGGCCTGTCAACAGCAGAGAATTTCAGGGAGCTTCACGGCAGCAAGAAAGGAGGTTTCCAAACGGAAAGCAAGGCTAGTCCCATCATGCCCCCATTTCCATGGACACAGGCAGCATACATCTCTGTGGTTTTTAACGAGTCAAAAGAGACACCGAGTACACACTGGTTGCTTCCCTGAATCAACTTCTCGAGGCAGGGTGTTCTGCATCTAGTGAACGGCCTCACCAAGGAATGCCCTAGCCAGGCCACTGGGCCCGAGGCCTCACCAAGGAACGCCCTAGGCAGGCCTCTGGGCCCCTGCCTTTTCAAAAGCCTGCAGTGCTACAGGAAAAACTGTGCTTTACTTGCAAAAGGAAAGCAAGCCGTCTTTCTCCTGGAAGCAGGGTGACTTCAGGTAGGAGGTCCTGATTGGAAGGAGAAGCCTAGTGTTTTTCTCTGTGCAGCTCAGACTAGGGATTGAGTGCGATTTCCACGGCATGTTGGAACTTGCTTGAACGTTGCTCTTGAACCTGTGCGAGTGCTGTGAATCAAGATATCACAAGAAAGAGTGCAGTGTGTTGCCCATGACTCAGCAGACACAGAGGACCTCCGAGGGACCAATGGGCCTCGTTGTTGCTCAGCAGGCCTACAGGGGTGTGGAGGTACTCAGAGATCTTGGAACAAAATTGATGCTCAACCGAGGGGCCTAGGAGTCCTGAAAAGGGTACTTCCTTTAAAGTAAACCAGAACAGCGACTAAGAGCTAATGGAAAGAGCTGCATGCCTCCTTTTCTGTAGGGCTACTCAGGGCCTTACCTCGAGGCAAGGACTCACGTTGAGATTCCCTTTAGCTCTAGAGCATGGCAAGGTGCGCCCCACCGCGGCCAATGAAGCTCCGTGTGTAGACAGAGAAAACTCATTTTCTTCCCAGACCCAAGCCTACAGTGGCCAGGGGCCTGTCAACAGCAGAGAATTTCAGGGAGCTTCACGAAAGCAAGAATGGAGCTTTCCAAATGGAAAGCAAGGCTAGTCCCATCATGCCCCAATTTCCATGGGCACAGGCAGCATACATCTCTGTGGTTTCTAACAAGGCAAAAGAGACACAGAGTACACACTGGTTGTTTCCCTGAATCAACTTCTCGAGGCAGGGTGTCCTGAATGTAGTGAACGGCCTCACCAAGGAAAGCCCTAGCTATGCCTCTGGGCCCGTGCCTCTTCAAAAGCCTGCCCTGCTACAGGAACAACTGTGCTTTAGTTGCAATAGAAACGAGGTCGTCTTTCTTCAGGAGGCAGGGTGACTTCAGGTAGGAGGTCCTGAATGGAAGGAGAAGCTTACTGTTTGTCTCTGTACAGCTCAAACTAGGGAATGAGAGCGACTTCCACGGCCTGTTGGAACTTGCTTAACGGTGCTCGTGAACCTGTGCGATGCTGGCTAAATCAAGATGTTCCAATAAGAGTGCACTGTGTTGCCCTACACTCGGCATACACACTGTGAGTCGGAAAGCTCCTTCCCTGGATAGTGCTTAGAAGGGCCAGGGGAGCCTGAGGGTACTCAGTGTTTTTGCAGGGAATAGGGTTTCCAGGCGAGGCACCTAGGTGTCCTGAAAAGCGTACTGGCTTTAAAATGCTGAAGATAAGCGACTACGGCCTCATGGAAACTGCTACACGCCTCTGCTTCTGCATAGCATTTCATGGCCTTACCTCGAGGCAAGTTCTCACGTTTCTTGCCCTGTGAGCGACACAGCATGGTAAGATGCTGTATTTCTCCTTGAATAGAGTGACTTCAGGAACGAGGTCTTTGATAAATTCTAAGCAGACTGTTTTCTCAGGGCAGCTCAGACGAGGGCAATGTCGAAGACTTCCAGGGCATGTTGGACTGCCTAGAAATGTGGTTCTGATGCTGTTCGAGTGCTCTGGAAACGGAGCTCTCCTGAAGTAACGTACAGTGTGTTGCCCGAGACTCTGCAGACACAGAGGGCCTCCGTGGGACGTATGGGACTCAATGCTGCTCAGCAGGCCCACAGGGGTGCGGAGGGAGTCAGTGATCTTGGAATAAAAATGATGCTCACCCAGAGGGCGTAGGAGTCCGGAAAAGGGTACTTCCTTTAAAATAAAACAGACCTCCACTAAGAGCTCATGGCAAGAGCTGCATGCCTCCCTTTCTGCAGGGCTACTCAGGGCCTTACCTCGAGGCAAGGACTCACGTGGAGATTCCCTTTAGCTCTAGAGCATGGCAAGGTGAGCCCCACCCTGGCCTATATAGCTCCGTGTGTACCCAGGGAAAACTCATTTTCTTCCCAGACCCATGCCTACAGTGGCCAGAGGCCTGTCAACAGCAGAGAATTTCAGGGAGCTTCACGGCAGCAAGAAAGGAGGTTTCCAAACGGAAAGCAAGGCTAGTCCCATCATGCCCCCATTTCCATGGACACAGGCAGCATACATCTCTGTGGTTTTTAACGAGTCAAAAGAGACACCGAGTACACACTGGTTGCTTCCCTGAATCAACTTCTCGAGGCAGGGTGTTCTGCATCTAGTGAACGGCCTCACCAAGGAACGCCCTAGGCAGGCCTCTGGGCCCCTGCCTTTTCAAAAGCCTGCAGTGCTACAGGAAAAACTGTGCTTTACTTGCAAAAGGAAAGCAAGCCGTCTTTCTCCTGGAAGCAGGGTGACTTCAGGTAGGACGTCCTGATTGGAAGGAGAAGCCTAGTGTTTTTCTCTGTGCAGCTCAGACTAGGGATTGAGTGCGATTTCCACGGCATGTTGGAACTTGCTTGAACGTTGCTCTTGAACCTGTGCGAGTGCTGTGAATCAAGATATCACAAGAAAGAGTGCAGTGTGTTGCCCATGACTCAGCAGACACAGAGGACCTCCGAGGGACCAATGGGCCTCGTTGTTGCTCAGCAGGCCTACAGGGGTGTGGAGGTACTCAGAGATCTTGGAACAAAATTGATGCTCAACCGAGGGGCCTAGGAGTCCTGAAAAGGGTACTTCCTTTAAAGTAAACCAGAACAGCGACTAAGAGCTAATGGAAAGAGCTGCATGCCTCCTTTTCTGTAGGGCTACTCAGGGCCTTACCTCGAGGCAAGGACTCACGTTGAGATTCCCTTTAGCTCTAGAGCATGGCAAGGTGCGCCCCACCGCGGCCAATGAAGCTCCGTGTGTAGACAGAGAAAACTCATTTTCTTCCCAGACCCAAGCCTACAGTGGCCAGGGGCCTGTCAACAGCAGAGAATTTCAGGGAGCTTCACGAAAGCAAGAATGGAGCTTTCCAAATGGAAAGCAAGGCTAGTCCCATCATGCCCCAATTTCCATGGGCACAGGCAGCATACATCTCTGTGGTTTCTAACAAGGCAAAAGAGACACAGAGTACACACTGGTTGTTTCCCTGAATCAACTTCTCGAGGCAGGGTGTCCTGAATGTAGTGAACGGCCTCACCAAGGAAAGCCCTAGCTATGCCTCTGGGCCCGTGCCTCTTCAAAAGCCTGCCCTGCTACAGGAACAACTGTGCTTTAGTTGCAATAGAAACGAGGTCGTCTTTCTTCAGGAGGCAGGGTGACTTCAGGTAGGAGGTCCTGAATGGAAGGAGAAGCTTACTGTTTGTCTCTGTACAGCTCAAACTAGGGAATGAGAGCGACTTCCACGGCCTGTTGGAACTTGCTTAACGGTGCTCGTGAACCTGTGCGATGCTGGCTAAATCAAGATGTTCCAATAAGAGTGCACTGTGTTGCCCTACACTCGGCATACACACTGTGAGTCGGAAAGCTCCTTCCCTGGATAGTGCTTAGAAGGGCCAGGGGAGCCTGAGGGTACTCAGTGTTTTTGCAGGGAATAGGGTTTCCAGGCGAGGCACCTAGGTGTCCTGAAAAGCGTACTGGCTTTAAAATGCTGAAGATAAGCGACTACGGCCTCATGGAAACTGCTACACGCCTCTGCTTCTGCATAGCATTTCATGGCCTTACCTCGAGGCAAGTTCTCACGTTTCTTGCCCTGTGAGCGACACAGCATGGTAAGATGCTGTATTTCTCCTTGAATAGAGTGACTTCAGGAACGAGGTCTTTGATAAATTCTAAGCAGACTGTTTTCTCAGGGCAGCTCAGACGAGGGCAATGTCGAAGACTTCCAGGGCATGTTGGACTGCCTAGAAATGTGGTTCTGATGCTGTTCGAGTGCTCTGGAAACGGAGCTCTCCTGAAGTAACGTACAGTGTGTTGCCCGAGACTCTGCAGACACAGAGGGCCTCCGTGGGACGTATGGGACTCAATGCTGCTCAGCAGGCCCACAGGGGTGCGGAGGGAGTCAGTGATCTTGGAATAAAAATGATGCTCACCCAGAGGGCGTAGGAGTCCGGAAAAGGGTACTTCCTTTAAAATAAAACAGACCTCCACTAAGAGCTCACGGCAAGAGCTGCATGCCTCCCTTTCTGCAGGGCTACTCAGGGCCTTACCTCGAGGCAAGGACTCACGCTGAGATTCCCTTTAGCTCTAGAGCATGGCAAGGTGAGCCCCACCCTGGCCTATATAGCTCCGTGTGTACCCAGGGAAAACTCATTTTCTTCCCAGACCCATGCCTACAGTGGCCAGAGGCCTGTCAACAGCAGAGAATTTCAGGGAGCTTCACGGCAGCAAGAAAGGAGGTTTCCAAACGGAAAGCAAGGCTAGTCCCATCATGCCCCCATTTCCATGGACACAGGCAGCATACATCTCTGTGGTTTTTAACGAGTCAAAAGAGACACCGAGTACACACTGGTTGCTTCCCTGAATCAACTTCTCGAGGCAGGGTGTTCTGCATCTAGTGAACGGCCTCACCAAGGAACGCCCTAGCCAGGCCACTGGGCCCGAGGCCTCACCAAGGAACGCCCTAGGCAGGCCTCTGGACCCCTGCCTTTTCAAAAGCCTGCAGTGCTACAGGAAAAACTGTGCTTTACTTGCAAAAGGAAAGCAAGCCGTCTTTCTCCTGGAAGCAGGGTGACTTCAGGTAGGAGGTCCTGATTGGAAGGAGAAGCCTAGTGTTTTTCTCTGTGCAGCTCAGACTAGGGATTGAGTGCGATTTCCACGGCATGTTGGAACTTGCTTGAACGTTGCTCTTGAACCTGTGCGAGTGCTGTGAATCAAGATATCACAAGAAAGAGTGCAGTGTGTTGCCCATGACTCAGCAGACACAGAGGACCTCCGAGGGACCAATGGGCCTCGTTGTTGCTCAGCAGGCCTACAGGGGTGTGGAGGTACTCAGAGACCTTGGAACAAAAATGATGCTCAACCGAGGGGCCTAGAGGTCCTGAAAAGGGTACTTCCTTTAAAGTAAACCAGAACAGCGACTAAGAGCTAATGGAAAGAGCTGCATGCCTCTTTTTCTGTAGGGCTACTCAGGGCCTTACCTCGAGGCAAGGACTCACGTGGAGATTCCCTTTAGCTCTAGAGCATGGCAAGGTGAGCCCCACCCTGGCCTATATAGCTCCGTGTGTACCCAGGGAAAACTCATTTTCTTCCCAGACCCATGCCTACAGTGGCCAGAGGCCTGTCAACAGCAGAGAATTTCAGGGAGCTTCACGGCAGCAAGAAAGGAGGTTTCCAAACGGAAAGCAAGGCTAGTCCCATCATGCCCCCATTTCCATGGACACAGGCAGCATACATCTCTGTGGTTTTTAACGAGTCAAAAGAGACACCGAGTACACACTGGTTGCTTCCCTGAATCAACTTCTCGAGGCAGGGTGTCCTGAATGTAGTGAACGGCCTCACCAAGGAAAGCCCTAGCTATGCCTCTGGGCCCGTGCCTCTTCAAAAGCCTGCCCTGCTACAGGAACAACTGTGCTTTAGTTGCAATAGAAACGAGGTCGTCTTTCTTCAGGAGGCAGGGTGACTTCAGGTAGGAGGTCCTGAATGGAAGGAGAAGCTTACTGTTTGTCTCTGTACAGCTCAAACTAGGGAATGAGAGCGACTTCCACGGCCTGTTGGAACTTGCTTAACGGTGCTCGTGAACCTGTGCGATGCTGGCTAAATCAAGATGTTCCAATAAGAGTGCACTGTGTTGCCCTACACTCGGCATACACACTGTGAGTCGGAAAGCTCCTTCCCTGGATAGTGCTTAGAAGGGCCAGGGGAGCCTGAGGGTACTCAGTGTTTTTGCAGGGAATAGGGTTTCCAGGCGAGGCACCTAGGTGTCCTGAAAAGCGTACTGGCTTTAAAATGCTGAAGATAAGCGACTACGGCCTCATGGAAACTGCTACACGCCTCTGCTTCTGCATAGCATTTCATGGCCTTACCTCGAGGCAAGTTCTCACGTTTCTTGCCCTGTGAGCGACACAGCATGGTAAGATGCTGTATTTCTCCTTGAATAGAGTGACTTCAGGAACGAGGTCTTTGATAAATTCTAAGCAGACTGTTTTCTCAGGGCAGCTCAGACGAGGGCAATGTCGAAGACTTCCAGGGCATGTTGGACTGCCTAGAAATGTGGTTCTGATGCTGTTCGAGTGCTCTGGAAACGGAGCTCTCCTGAAGTAACGTACAGTGTGTTGCCCGAGACTCTGCAGACACAGAGGGCCTCCGTGGGACGTATGGGACTCAATGCTGCTCAGCAGGCCCACAGGGGTGCGGAGGGAGTCAGTGATCTTGGAATAAAAATGATGCTCACCCGAAGACCGTAGGAGTCCTGAAAAGGGTACTTCCTTTAAAATAAAACAGACCTCCACTAAGAGCTCATGGAAAGAGCTGCATGCCTCCCTTTCTGCAGGGCTACTCAGGGCCTTACCTCGAGGCAAGGACTCACGTGGAGATTCCCTTTAGCTCTAGAGCATGGCAAGGTGAGCCCCACCCTGGCCTATATAGCTCCGTGTGTACCCAGGGAAAACTCATTTTCTTCCCAGACCCATGCCTACAGTGGCCAGAGGCCTGTCAACAGCAGAGAATTTCAGGGAGCTTCACGGCAGCAAGAAAGGAGGTTTCCAAACGGAAAGCAAGGCTAGTCCCATCATGCCCCCATTTCCATGGACACAGGCAGCATACATCTCTGTGGTTTTTAACGAGTCAAAAGAGACACCGAGTACACACTGGTTGCTTCCCTGAATCAACTTCTCGAGGCAGGGTGTTCTGCATCTAGTGAACGGCCTCACCAAGGAACGCCCTAGCCAGGCCACTGGGCCCGAGGCCTCACCAAGGAACGCCCTAGGCAGGCCTCTGGGCCCCTGCCTTTTCAAAAGCCTGCAGTGCTACAGGAAAAACTGTGCTTTACTTGCAAAAGGAAAGCAAGCCGTCTTTCTCCTGGAAGCAGGGTGACTTCAGGTAGGAGGTCCTGATTGGAAGGAGAAGCCTAGTGTTTTTCTCTGTGCAGCTCAGACTAGGGATTGAGTGCGATTTCCACGGCATGTTGGAACTTGCTTGAACGTTGCTCTTGAACCTGTGCGAGTGCTGTGAATCAAGATATCACAAGAAAGAGTGCAGTGTGTTGCCCATGACTCAGCAGACACAGAGGACCTCCGAGGGACCAATGGGCCTCGTTGTTGCTCAGCAGGCCTACAGGGGTGTGGAGGTACTCAGAGATCTTGGAACAAAATTGATGCTCAACCGAGGGGCCTAGGAGTCCTGAAAAGGGTACTTCCTTTAAAGTAAACCAGAACAGCGACTAAGAGCTAATGGAAAGAGCTGCATGCCTCCTTTTCTGTAGGGCTACTCAGGGCCTTACCTCGAGGCAAGGACTCACGTTGAGATTCCCTTTAGCTCTAGAGCATGGCAAGGTGCGCCCCACCGCGGCCAATGAAGCTCCGTGTGTAGACAGAGAAAACTCATTTTCTTCCCAGACCCAAGCCTACAGTGGCCAGGGGCCTGTCAACAGCAGAGAATTTCAGGGAGCTTCACGAAAGCAAGAATGGAGCTTTCCAAATGGAAAGCAAGGCTAGTCCCATCATGCCCCAATTTCCATGGGCACAGGCAGCATACATCTCTGTGGTTTCTAACAAGGCAAAAGAGACACAGAGTACACACTGGTTGTTTCCCTGAATCAACTTCTCGAGGCAGGGTGTCCTGAATGTAGTGAACGGCCTCACCAAGGAAAGCCCTAGCTATGCCTCTGGGCCCGTGCCTCTTCAAAAGCCTGCCCTGCTACAGGAACAACTGTGCTTTAGTTGCAATAGAAACGAGGTCGTCTTTCTTCAGGAGGCAGGGTGACTTCAGGTAGGAGGTCCTGAATGGAAGGAGAAGCTTACTGTTTGTCTCTGTACAGCTCAAACTAGGGAATGAGAGCGACTTCCACGGCCTGTTGGAACTTGCTTAACGGTGCTCGTGAACCTGTGCGATGCTGGCTAAATCAAGATGTTCCAATAAGAGTGCACTGTGTTGCCCTACACTCGGCATACACACTGTGAGTCGGAAAGCTCCTTCCCTGGATAGTGCTTAGAAGGGCCAGGGGAGCCTGAGGGTACTCAGTGTTTTTGCAGGGAATAGGGTTTCCAGGCGAGGCACCTAGGTGTCCTGAAAAGCGTACTGGCTTTAAAATGCTGAAGATAAGCGACTACGGCCTCATGGAAACTGCTACACGCCTCTGCTTCTGCATAGCATTTCATGGCCTTACCTCGAGGCAAGTTCTCACGTTTCTTGCCCTGTGAGCGACACAGCATGGTAAGATGCTGTATTTCTCCTTGAATAGAGTGACTTCAGGAACGAGGTCTTTGATAAATTCTAAGCAGACTGTTTTCTCAGGGCAGCTCAGACGAGGGCAATGTCGAAGACTTCCAGGGCATGTTGGACTGCCTAGAAATGTGGTTCTGATGCTGTTCGAGTGCTCTGGAAACGGAGCTCTCCTGAAGTAACGTACAGTGTGTTGCCCGAGACTCTGCAGACACAGAGGGCCTCCGTGGGACGTATGGGACTCAATGCTGCTCAGCAGGCCCACAGGGGTGCGGAGGGAGTCAGTGATCTTGGAATAAAAATGATGCTCACCCAGAGGGCGTAGGAGTCCGGAAAAGGGTACTTCCTTTAAAATAAAACAGACCTCCACTAAGAGCTCATGGCAAGAGCTGCATGCCTCCCTTTCTGCAGGGCTACTCAGGGCCTTACCTCGAGGCAAGGACTCACGTGGAGATTCCCTTTAGCTCTAGAGCATGGCAAGGTGAGCCCCACCCTGGCCTATATAGCTCCGTGTGTACCCAGGGAAAACTCATTTTCTTCCCAGACCCATGCCTACAGTGGCCAGAGGCCTGTCAACAGCAGAGAATTTCAGGGAGCTTCACGGCAGCAAGAAAGGAGGTTTCCAAACGGAAAGCAAGGCTAGTCCCATCATGCCCCCATTTCCATGGACACAGGCAGCATACATCTCTGTGGTTTTTAACGAGTCAAAAGAGACACCGAGTACACACTGGTTGCTTCCCTGAATCAACTTCTCGAGGCAGGGTGTTCTGCATCTAGTGAACGGCCTCACCAAGGAACGCCCTAGGCAGGCCTCTGGGCCCCTGCCTTTTCAAAAGCCTGCAGTGCTACAGGAAAAACTGTGCTTTACTTGCAAAAGGAAAGCAAGCCGTCTTTCTCCTGGAAGCAGGGTGACTTCAGGTAGGAGGTCCTGATTGGAAGGAGAAGCCTAGTGTTTTTCTCTGTGCAGCTCAGACTAGGGATTGAGTGCGATTTCCACGGCATGTTGGAACTTGCTTGAACGTTGCTCTTGAACCTGTGCGAGTGCTGTGAATCAAGATATCACAAGCAAGAGTGCAGTGTGTTGCCCATGACTCAGCAGACACAGAGGACCTCCGAGGGACCAATGGGCCTCGTTGTTGCTCAGCAGGCCTACAGGGGTGTGGAGGTACTCAGAGATCTTGGAACAAAATTGATGCTCAACCGAGGGGCCTAGGAGTCCTGAAAAGGGTACTTCCTTTAAAGTAAACCAGAACAGCGACTAAGAGCTAATGGAAAGAGCTGCATGCCTCCTTTTCTGTAGGGCTACTCAGGGCCTTACCTCGAGGCAAGGACTCACGTTGAGATTCCCTTTAGCTGTAGAGCGTGGCAAGGTGCGGCCCACCGCGGCCAATGAAGCTCCGTGTGTAGACAGAGAAAACTCATTTTCTTCCCAGACCCAAGCCTACAGTGGCCAGGGGCCTGTCAACAGCAGAGAATTTCAGGGAGCTTCACGAAAGCAAGAATGGAGCTTTCCAAATGGAAAGCAAGGCTAGTCCCATCATGCCCCAATTTCCATGGGCACAGGCAGCATACATCTCTGTGGTTTCTAACAAGGCAAAAGAGACACAGAGTACACACTGGTTGTTTCCCTGAATCAACTTCTCGAGGCAGGGTGTCCTGAATGTAGTGAACGGCCTCACCAAGGAAAGCCCTAGCTATGCCTCTGGGCCCGTGCCTCTTCAAAAGCCTGCCCTGCTACAGGAACAACTGTGCTTTAGTTGCAATAGAAACGAGGTCGTCTTTCTTCAGGAGGCAGGGTGACTTCAGGTAGGAGGTCCTGAATGGAAGGAGAAGCTTACTGTTTGTCTCTGTACAGCTCAAACTAGGGAATAAGAGCGACTTCCACGGCCTGTTGGAACTTGCTTAACGGTGCTCGTGAACCTGTGCGATGCTGGCTAAATCAAGATGTTCCAATAAGAGTGCACTGTGTTGCCCTACACTCGGCATACACACTGTGAGTCGGAAAGCTCCTTCCCTGGATAGTGCTTAGAAGGGCCAGGGGAGCCTGAGGGTACTCAGTGTTTTTGCAGGGAATAGGGTTTCCAGGCGAGGCACCTAGGTGTCCTGAAAAGCGTACTGGCTTTAAAATGCTGAAGATAAGCGACTACGGCCTCATGGAAACTGCTACACGCCTCTGCTTCTGCATAGCATTTCATGGCCTTACCTCGAGGCAAGTTCTCACGTTTCTTGCCCTGTGAGCGACACAGCATGGTAAGATGCTGTATTTCTCCTTGAATAGAGTGACTTCAGGAACGAGGTCTTTGATAAATTCTAAGCAGACTGTTTTCTCAGGGCAGCTCAGACGAGGGCAATGTCGAAGACTTCCAGGGCATGTTGGACTGCCTAGAAATGTGGTTCTGATGCTGTTCGAGTGCTCTGGAA
This sequence comes from Balaenoptera physalus, assembly GCF_965194825.1. NCBI lineage: Eukaryota > Metazoa > Chordata > Mammalia > Artiodactyla > Balaenopteridae > Balaenoptera > Balaenoptera physalus. The sequence goes on from NW_028126006.1 coordinate 138,761, forward strand.
ACGGAGCTCTCCTGAAGTAACGTACAGTGTGTTGCCCGAGACTCTGCAGACACAGAGGGCCTCCGTGGGACGTATGGGACTCAATGCTGCTCAGCAGGCCCACAGGGGTGCGGAGGGAGTCAGTGATCTTGGAATAAAAATGATGCTCACCCAGAGGGCGTAGGAGTCCGGAAAAGGGTACTTCCTTTAAAATAAAACAGACCTCCACTAAGAGCTCATGGCAAGAGCTGCATGCCTCCCTTTCTGCAGGGCTACTCAGGGCCTTACCTCGAGGCAAGGACTCACGTGGAGATTCCCTTTAGCTCTAGAGCATGGCAAGGTGAGCCCCACCCTGGCCTATATAGCTCCGTGTGTACCCAGGGAAAACTCATTTTCTTCCCAGACCCATGCCTACAGTGGCCAGAGGCCTGTCAACAGCAGAGAATTTCAGGGAGCTTCACGGCAGCAAGAAAGGAGGTTTCCAAACGGAAAGCAAGGCTAGTCCCATCATGCCCCCATTTCCATGGACACAGGCAGCATACATCTCTGTGGTTTTTAACGAGTCAAAAGAGACACCGAGTACACACTGGTTGCTTCCCTGAATCAACTTCTCGAGGCAGGGTGTTCTGCATCTAGTGAACGGCCTCACCAAGGAAAGCCCTAGGCAGGCCTCTGGGCCCCTGCCTTTTCAAAAGCCTGCAGTGCTACAGGAAAAACTGTGCTTTACTTGCAAAAGGAAAGCAAGCCGTCTTTCTCCTGGAAGCAGGGTGACTTCAGGTAGGAGGTCCTGATTGGAAGGAGAAGCCTAGTGTTTTTCTCTGTGCAGCTCAGACTAGGGATTGAGTGCGATTTCCACGGCATGTTGGAACTTGCTTGAACGTTGCTCTTGAACCTGTGCGAGTGCTGTGAATCAAGATATCACAAGAAAGAGTGCAGTGTGTTGCCCATGACTCAGCAGACACAGAGGACCTCCGAGGGACCAATGGGCCTCGTTGTTGCTCAGCAGGCCTACAGGGGTGTGGAGGTACTCAGAGATCTTGGAACAAAATTGATGCTCAACCGAGGGGCCTAGGAGTCCTGAAAAGGGTACTTCCTTTAAAGTAAACCAGAACAGCGACTAAGAGCTAATGGAAAGAGCTGCATGCCTCCTTTTCTGTAGGGCTACTCAGGGCCTTACCTCGAGGCAAGGACTCACGTTGAGATTCCCTTTAGCTCTAGAGCATGGCAAGGTGCGCCCCACCGCGGCCAATGAAGCTCCGTGTGTAGACAGAGAAAACTCATTTTCTTCCCAGACCCAAGCCTACAGTGGCCAGGGGCCTGTCAACAGCAGAGAATTTCAGGGAGCTTCACGAAAGCAAGAATGGAGCTTTCCAAATGGAAAGCAAGGCTAGTCCCATCATGCCCCAATTTCCATGGGCACAGGCAGCATACATCTCTGTGGTTTCTAACAAGGCAAAAGAGACACAGAGTACACACTGGTTGTTTCCCTGAATCAACTTCTCGAGGCAGGGTGTCCTGAATGTAGTGAACGGCCTCACCAAGGAAAGCCCTAGCTATGCCTCTGGGCCCGTGCCTCTTCAAAAGCCTGCCCTGCTACAGGAACAACTGTGCTTTAGTTGCAATAGAAACGAGGTGGTCTTTCTTCAGGAGGCAGGGTGACTTCAGGTAGGAGGTCCTGAATGGAAGGAGAAGCTTACTGTTTGTCTCTGTACAGCTCAAACTAGGGAATGAGAGCGACTTCCACGGCCTGTTGGAACTTGCTTAACGGTGCTCGTGAACCTGTGCGATGCTGGCTAAATCAAGATGTTCCAATAAGAGTGCACTGTGTTGCCCTACACTCGGCATACACACTGTGAGTCGGAAAGCTCCTTCCCTGGATAGTGCTTAGAAGGGCCAGGGGAGCCTGAGGGTACTCAGTGTTTTTGCAGGGAATAGGGTTTCCAGGCGAGGCACCTAGGTGTCCTGAAAAGCGTACTGGCTTTAAAATGCTGAAGATAAGCGACTACGGCCTCATGGAAACTGCTACACGCCTCTGCTTCTGCATAGCATTTCATGGCCTTACCTCGAGGCAAGTTCTCACGTTTCTTGCCCTGTGAGCGACACAGCATGGTAAGATGCTGTATTTCTCCTTGAATAGAGTGACTTCAGGAACGAGGTCTTTGATAAATTCTAAGCAGACTGTTTTCTCAGGGCAGCTCAGACGAGGGCAATGTCGAAGACTTCCAGGGCATGTTGGACTGCCTAGAAATGTGGTTCTGATGCTGTTCGAGTGCTCTGGAAACGGAGCTCTCCTGAAGTAACGTACAGTGTGTTGCCCGAGACTCTGCAGACACAGAGGGCCTCCGTGGGACGTATGGGACTCAATGCTGCTCAGCAGGCCCACAGGGGTGCGGAGGGAGTCAGTGATCTTGGAATAAAAATGATGCTCACCCAGAGGGCGTAGGAGTCCGGAAAAGGGTACTTCCTTTAAAATAAAACAGACCTCCACTAAGAGCTCATGGCAAGAGCTGCATGCCTCCCTTTCTGCAGGGCTACTCAGGGCCTTACCTCGAGGCAAGGACTCACGTGGAGATTCCCTTTAGCTCTAGAGCATGGCAAGGTGAGCCCCACCCTGGCCTATATAGCTCCGTGTGTACCCAGGGAAAACTCATTTTCTTCCCAGACCCATGCCTACAGTGGCCAGAGGCCTGTCAACAGCAGAGAATTTCAGGGAGCTTCACGGCAGCAAGAAAGGAGGTTTCCAAACGGAAAGCAAGGCTAGTCCCATCATGCCCCCATTTCCATGGACACAGGCAGCATACATCTCTGTGGTTTTTAACGAGTCAAAAGAGACACCGAGTACACACTGGTTGCTTCCCTGAATCAACTTCTCGAGGCAGGGTGTTCTGCATCTAGTGAACGGCCTCACCAAGGAACGCCCTAGCCAGGCCACTGGGCCCGAGGCCTCACCAAGGAACGCCCTAGGCAGGCCTCTGGGCCCCTGCCTTTTCAAAAGCCTGCAGTGCTACAGGAAAAACTGTGCTTTACTTGCAAAAGGAAAGCAAGCCGTCTTTCTCCTGGAAGCAGGGTGACTTCAGGTAGGAGGTCCTGATTGGAAGGAGAAGCCTAGTGTTTTTCTCTGTGCAGCTCAGACTAGGGATTGAGTGCGATTTCCACGGCATGTTGGAACTTGCTTGAACGTTGCTCTTGAACCTGTGCGAGTGCTGTGAATCAAGATATCACAAGAAAGAGTGCAGTGTGTTGCCCATGACTCAGCAGACACAGAGGACCTCCGAGGGACCAATGGGCCTCGTTGTTGCTCAGCAGGCCTACAGGGGTGTGGAGGTACTCAGAGATCTTGGAACAAAATTGATGCTCAACCGAGGGGCCTAGGAGTCCTGAAAAGGGTACTTCCTTTAAAGTAAACCAGAACAGCGACTAAGAGCTAATGGAAAGAGCTGCATGCCTCCTTTTCTGTAGGGCTACTCAGGGCCTTACCTCGAGGCAAGGACTCACGTTGAGATTCCCTTTAGCTCTAGAGCATGGCAAGGTGCGCCCCACCGCGGCCAATGAAGCTCCGTGTGTAGACAGAGAAAACTCATTTTCTTCCCAGACCCAAGCCTACAGTGGCCAGGGGCCTGTCAACAGCAGAGAATTTCAGGGAGCTTCACGAAAGCAAGAATGGAGCTTTCCAAATGGAAAGCAAGGCTAGTCCCATCATGCCCCAATTTCCATGGGCACAGGCAGCATACATCTCTGTGGTTTTTAACGAGTCAAAAGAGACACCGAGTACACACTGGTTGCTTCCCTGAATCAACTTCTCGAGGCAGGGTGTCCTGAATGTAGTGAACGGCCTCACCAAGGAAAGCCCTAGCTATGCCTCTGGGCCTGTGCCTCTTCAAAAGCCTGCCCTGCTACAGGAACAACTGTGCTTTAGTTGCAATAGAAACGAGGTCGTCTTTCTTCAGGAGGCAGGGTGACTTCAGGTAGGAGGTCCTGAATGGAAGGAGAAGCTTACTGTTTGTCTCTGTACAGCTCAAACTAGGGAATGAGAGCGACTTCCACGGCCTGTTGGAACTTGCTTAACGGTGCTCGTGAACCTGTGCGATGCTGGCTAAATCAAGATGTTCCAATAAGAGTGCACTGTGTTGCCCTACACTCGGCATACACACTGTGAGTCGGAAAGCTCCTTCCCTGGATAGTGCTTAGAAGGGCCAGGGGAGCCTGAGGGTACTCAGTGTTTTTGCAGGGAATAGGGTTTCCAGGCGAGGCACCTAGGTGTCCTGAAAAGCGTACTGGCTTTAAAATGCTGAAGATAAGCGACTACGGCCTCATGGAAACTGCTACACGCCTCTGCTTCTGCATAGCATTTCATGGCCTTACCTCGAGGCAAGTTCTCACGTTTCTTGCCCTGTGAGCGACACAGCATGGTAAGATGCTGTATTTCTCCTTGAATAGAGTGACTTCAGGAACGAGGTCTTTGATAAATTCTAAGCAGACTGTTTTCTCAGGGCAGCTCAGACGAGGGCAATGTCGAAGACTTCCAGGGCATGTTGGACTGCCTAGAAATGTGGTTCTGATGCTGTTCGAGTGCTCTGGAAACGGAGCTCTCCTGAAGTAACGTACAGTGTGTTGCCCGAGACTCTGCAGACACAGAGGGCCTCCGTGGGACGTATGGGACTCAATGCTGCTCAGCAGGCCCACAGGGGTGCGGAGGGAGTCAGTGATCTTGGAATAAAAATGATGCTCACCCAGAGGGCGTAGGAGTCCGGAAAAGGGTACTTCCTTTAAAATAAAACAGACCTCCACTAAGAGCTCATGGAAAGAGCTGCATGCCTCCCTTTCTGCAGGGCTACTCAGGGCCTTACCTCGAGGCAAGGACTCACGTTGAGATTCCCTTTAGCTCTAGAGCATGGCAAGGTGAGCCCCACCCTGGCCTATATAGCTCCGTGTGTACCCAGGGAAAACTCATTTTCTTCCCAGACCCATGCCTACAGTGGCCAGAGGCCTGTCAACAGCAGAGAATTTCAGGGAGCTTCACGGCAGCAAGAAAGGAGGTTTCCAAACGGAAAGCAAGGCTAGTCCCATCATGCCCCCATTTCCATGGACACAGGCAGCATACATCTCTGTGGTTTTTAACGAGTCAAAAGAGACACCGAGTACACACTGGTTGCTTCCCTGAATCAACTTCTCGAGGCAGGGTGTCCTGAATGTAGTGAACGGCCTCACCAAGGAAAGCCCTAGCTATGCCTCTGGGCCCGTGCCTCTTCAAAAGCCTGCCCTGCTACAGGAACAACTGTGCTTTAGTTGCAATAGAAACGAGGTCGTCTTTCTTCAGGAGGCAGGGTGACTTCAGGTAGGAGGTCCTGAATGGAAGGAGAAGCTTACTGTTTGTCTCTGTACAGCTCAAACTAGGGAATGAGAGCGACTTCCACGGCCTGTTGGAACTTGCTTAACGGTGCTCGTGAACCTGTGCGATGCTGGCTAAATCAAGATGTTCCAATAAGAGTGCACTGTGTTGCCCTACACTCGGCATACACACTGTGAGTCGGAAAGCTCCTTCCCTGGATAGTGCTTAGAAGGGCCAGGGGAGCCTGAGGGTACTCAGTGTTTTTGCAGGGAATAGGGTTTCCAGGCGAGGCACCTAGGTGTCCTGAAAAGCGTACTGGCTTTAAAATGCTGAAGATAAGCGACTACGGCCTCATGGAAACTGCTACACGCCTCTGCTTCTGCATAGCATTTCATGGCCTTACCTCGAGGCAAGTTCTCACGTTTCTTGCCCTGTGAGCGACACAGCATGGTAAGATGCTGTATTTCTCCTTGAATAGAGTGACTTCAGGAACGAGGTCTTTGATAAATTCTAAGCAGACTGTTTTCTCAGGGCAGCTCAGACGAGGGCAATGTCGAAGACTTCCAGGGCATGTTGGACTGCCTAGAAATGTGGTTCTGATGCTGTTCGAGTGCTCTGGAAACGGAGCTCTCCTGAAGTAACGTACAGTGTGTTGCCCGAGACTCTGCAGACACAGAGGGCCTCCGTGGGACGTATGGGACTCAATGCTGCTCAGCAGGCCCACAGGGGTGCGGAGGGAGTCAGTGATCTTGGAATAAAAATGATGCTCACCCAGAGGGCGTAGGAGTCCGGAAAAGGGTACTTCCTTTAAAATAAAACAGACCTCCACTAAGAGCTCATGGAAAGAGCTGCATGCCTCCCTTTCTGCAGGGCTACTCAGGGCCTTACCTCGAGGCAAGGACTCACGTGGAGATTCCCTTTAGCTCTAGAGCATGGCAAGGTGAGCCCCACCCTGGCCTATATAGCTCCGTGTGTACCCAGGGAAAACTCATTTTCTTCCCAGACCCATGCCTACAGTGGCCAGAGGCCTGTTAACAGCAGAGAATTTCAGGGAGCTTCACGGCAGCAAGAAAGGAGGTTTCCAAACGGAAAGCAAGGCTAGTCCCATCATGCCCCCATTTCCATGGACACAGGCAGCATACATCTCTGTGGTTTTTAACGAGTCAAAAGAGACACCGAGTACACACTGGTTGCTTCCCTGAATCAACTTCTCGAGGCAGGGTGTCCTGAATGTAGTGAACGGCCTCACCAAGGAAAGCCCTAGCTATGCCTCTGGGCCCGTGACTCTTCAAAAGCCTGCCCTGCTACAGGAACAACTGTGCTTTAGTTGCAATAGAAACGAGGTCGTCTTTCTTCAGGAGGCAGGGTGACTTCAGGTAGGAGGTCCTGAATGGAAGGAGAAGCTTACTGTTTGTCTCTGTACAGCTCAAACTAGGGAATGAGAGCGACTTCCACGCCTGTCGGAACTTGCTTAACGGTGCTCGTGAACCTGTGCGATGCTGGCTAAATCAAGATGTTCCAATAAGAGTGCACTGTGTTGCCCTACACTCGGCATACACACTGTGAGTCGGAAAGCTCCTTCCCTGGATAGTGCTTAGAAGGGCCAGGGGAGCCTGAGGGTACTCAGTGTTTTTGCAGGGAATAGGGTTTCCAGGCGAGGCACCTAGGTGTCCTGAAAGCGTACTGGCTTTAAAATGCTGAAGATAAGCGACTACGGCCTCATGGAAACTGCTACACGCCTCTGCTTCTGCATAGCATTTCATGGCCTTACCTCGAGGCAAGTTCTCACGTTTCTTGCCCTGTGAGCGACACAGCATGGTAAGATGCTGTATTTCTCCTTGAATAGAGTGACTTCAGGAACGAGGTCTTTGATAAATTCTAAGCAGACTGTTTTCTCAGGGCAGCTCAGACGAGGGCAATGTCGAAGACTTCCAGGGCATGTTGGACTGCCTAGAAATGTGGTTCTGATGCTGTTCGAGTGCTCTGGAAACGGAGCTCTCCTGAAGTAACGTACAGTGTGTTGCCCGAGACTCTGCAGACACAGAGGGCCTCCGTGGGACGTATGGGACTCAATGCTGCTCAGCAGGCCCACAGGGGTGCCGAGGGAGTCAGTGATCTTGGAATAAAAATGATGCTCACCCAGAGGGCGTAGGAGTCCGGAAAAGGGTACTTCCTTTAAAATAAAACAGACCTCCACTAAGAGCTCATGGCAAGAGCTGCATGCCTCCCTTTCTGCAGGGCTACTCAGGGCCTTACCTCGAGGCAAGGACTCACGTGGAGATTCCCTTTAGCTCTAGAGCATGGCAAGGTGAGCCCCACCCTGGCCTATATAGCTCCGTGTGTACCCAGGGAAAACTCATTTTCTTCCCAGACCCATGCCTACAGTGGCCAGAGGCCTGTCAACAGCAGAGAATTTCAGGGAGCTTCACGGCAGCAAGAAAGGAGGTTTCCAAACGGAAAGCAAGGCTAGTCCCATCATGCCCCCATTTCCATGGACACAGGCAGCATACATCTCTGTGGTTTTTAACGAGTCAAAAGAGACACCGAGTACACACTGGTTGCTTCCCTGAATCAACTTCTCGAGGCAGGGTGTTCTGCATCTAGTGAACGGCCTCACCAAGGAACGCCCTAGCCAGGCCACTGGGCCCGAGGCCTCACCAAGGAACGCCCTAGGCAGGCCTCTGGGCCCCTGCCTTTTCAAAAGCCTGCAGTGCTACAGGAAAAACTGTGCTTTACTTGCAAAAGGAAAGCAAGCCGTCTTTCTCCTGGAAGCAGGGTGACTTCAGGTAGGAGGTCCTGATTGGAAGGAGAAGCCTAGTGTTTTTCTCTGTGCAGCTCAGACTAGGGATTGAGTGCGATTTCCACGGCATGTTGGAACTTGCTTGAACGTTGCTCTTGAACCTGTGCGAGTGCTGTGAATCAAGATATCACAAGAAAGAGTGCAGTGTGTTGCCCATGACTCAGCAGACACAGAGGACCTCCGAGGGACCAATGGGCCTCGTTGTTGCTCAGCAGGCCTACAGGGGTGTGGAGGTACTCAGAGATCTTGGAACAAAATTGATGCTCAACCGAGGGGCCTAGGAGTCCTGAAAAGGGTACTTCCTTTAAAGTAAACCAGAACAGCGACTAAGAGCTAATGGAAAGAGCTGCATGCCTCCTTTTCTGTAGGGCTACTCAGGGCCTTACCTCGAGGCAAGGACTCACGTTGAGATTCCCTTTAGCTCTAGAGCATGGCAAGGTGCGCCCCACCGCGGCCAATGAAGCTCCGTGTGTAGACAGAGAAAACTCATTTTCTTCCCAGACCCAAGCCTACAGTGGCCAGGGGCCTGTCAACAGCAGAGAATTTCAGGGAGCTTCACGAAAGCAAGAATGGAGCTTTCCAAATGGAAAGCAAGGCTAGTCCCATCATGCCCCAATTTCCATGGGCACAGGCAGCATACATCTCTGTGGTTTCTAACAAGGCAAAAGAGACACAGAGTACACACTGGTTGTTTCCCTGAATCAACTTCTCGAGGCAGGGTGTCCTGAATGTAGTGAACGGCCTCACCAAGGAAAGCCCTAGCTATGCCTCTGGGCCCGTGCCTCTTCAAAAGCCTGCCCTGCTACAGGAACAACTGTGCTTTAGTTGCAATAGAAACGAGGTCGTCTTTCTTCAGGAGGCAGGGTGACTTCAGGTAGGAGGTCCTGAATGGAAGGAGAAGCTTACTGTTTGTCTCTGTACAGCTCAAACTAGGGAATGAGAGCGACTTCCACGGCCTGTTGGAACTTGCTTAACGGTGCTCGTGAACCTGTGCGATGCTGGCTAAATCAAGATGTTCCAATAAGAGTGCACTGTGTTGCCCTACACTCGGCATACACACTGTGAGTCGGAAAGCTCCTTCCCTGGATAGTGCTTAGAAGGGCCAGGGGAGCCTGAGGGTACTCAGTGTTTTTGCAGGGAATAGGGTTTCCAGGCGAGGCACCTAGGTGTCCTGAAAAGCGTACTGGCTTTAAAATGCTGAAGATAAGCGACTACGGCCTCATGGAAACTGCTACACGCCTCTGCTTCTGCATAGCATTTCATGGCCTTACCTCGAGGCAAGTTCTCACGTTTCTTGCCCTGTGAGCGACACAGCATGGTAAGATGCTGTATTTCTCCTTGAATAGAGTGACTTCAGGAACGAGGTCTTTGATAAATTCTAAGCAGACTGTTTTCTCAGGGCAGCTCAGACGAGGGCAATGTCGAAGACTTCCAGGGCATGTTGGACTGCCTAGAAATGTGGTTCTGATGCTGTTCGAGTGCTCTGGAAACGGAGCTCTCCTGAAGTAACGTACAGTGTGTTGCCCGAGACTCTGCAGACACAGAGGGCCTCCGTGGGACGTATGGGACTCAATGCTGCTCAGCAGGCCCACAGGGGTGCGGAGGGAGTCAGTGATCTTGGAATAAAAATGATGCTCACCCGAAGACCGTAGGAGTCCTGAAAAGGGTACTTCCTTTAAAATAAAACAGACCTCCACTAAGAGCTCATGGAAAGAGCTGCATGCCTCCCTTTCTGCAGGGCTACTCAGGGCCTTACCTCGAGGCAAGGACTCACGTGGAGATTCCCTTTAGCTCTAGAGCATGGCAAGGTGAGCCCCACCCTGGCCTATATAGCTCCGTGTGTACCCAGGGAAAACTCATTTTCTTCCCAGACCCATGCCTACAGTGGCCAGAGGCCTGTCAACAGCAGAGAATTTCAGGGAGCTTCACGGCAGCAAGAAAGGAGGTTTCCAAACGGAAAGCAAGGCTAGTCCCATCATGCCCCCATTTCCATGGACACAGGCAGCATACCTCTCTGTGGATTTAACAAGTCAAAAGAGACACCGAGTACACACTGGTTGCTTCCCTGAATCAACTTCTCGAGGAAGGGTGTTCTGCATCTAGTGAACGGCCTCACCAAGGAACGCCCTAGGCAGGCCTCTGGGCCCCTGCCTTTTCAAAAGCCTGCAGTGCTACAGGAAAAACTGTGCTTTACTTGCAAAAGGAAAGCAAGCCGTCTTTCTCCTGGAAGCAGGGTGACTTCAGGTAGGAGGTCCTGATTGGAAGGAGAAGCCTAGTGTTTTTCTCTGTGCAGCTCAGACTAGGGATTGAGTGCGATTTCCACGGCATGTTGGAACTTGCTTGAACGTTGCTCTTGAACCTGTGCGAGTGCTGTGAATCAAGATATCACAAGAAAGAGTGCAGTGTGTTGCCCATGACTCAGCAGACACAGAGGACCTCCGAGGGACCAATGGGCCTCGTTGTTGCTCAGCAGGCCTACAGGGGTGTGGAGGTACTCAGAGATCTTGGAACAAAATTGATGCTCAACCGAGGGGCCTAGGAGTCCTGAAAAGGGTACTTCCTTTAAAGTAAACCAGAACAGCGACTAAGAGCTAATGGAAAGAGCTGCATGCCTCCTTTTCTGTAGGGCTACTCAGGGCCTTACCTCGAGGCAAGGACTCACGTTGAGATTCCCTTTAGCTCTAGAGCATGGCAAGGTGCGCCCCACCGCGGCCAATGAAGCTCCGTGTGTAGACAGAGAAAACTCATTTTCTTCCCAGACCCAAGCCTACAGTGGCCAGGGGCCTGTCAACAGCAGAGAATTTCAGGGAGCTTCACGAAAGCAAGAATGGAGCTTTCCAAATGGAAAGCAAGGCTAGTCCCATCATGCCCCAATTTCCATGGGCACAGGCAGCATACATCTCTGTGGTTTCTAACAAGGCAAAAGAGACACAGAGTACACACTGGTTGTTTCCCTGAATCAACTTCTCGAGGCAGGGTGTCCTGAATGTAGTGAACGGCCTCACCAAGGAAAGCCCTAGCTATGCCTCTGGGCCCGTGCCTCTTCAAAAGCCTGCCCTGCTACAGGAACAACTGTGCTTTAGTTGCAATAGAAACGAGGTCGTCTTTCTTCAGGAGGCAGGGTGACTTCAGGTAGGAGGTCCTGAATGGAAGGAGAAGCTTACTGTTTGTCTCTGTACAGCTCAAACTAGGGAATGAGAGCGACTTCCACGGCCTGTTGGAACTTGCTTAACGGTGCTCGTGAACCTGTGCGATGCTGGCTAAATCAAGATGTTCCAATAAGAGTGCACTGTGTTGCCCTACACTCGGCATACACACTGTGAGTCGGAAAGCTCCTTCCCTGGATAGTGCTTAGAAGGGCCAGGGGAGCCTGAGGGTACTCAGTGTTTTTGCAGGGAATAGGGTTTCCAGGCGAGGCACCTAGGTGTCCTGAAAAGCGTACTGGCTTTAAAATGCTGAAGATAAGCGACTACGGCCTCATGGAAACTGCTACACGCCTCTGCTTCTGCATAGCATTTCATGGCCTTACCTCGAGGCAAGTTCTCACGTTTCTTGCCCTGTGAGCGACACAGCATGGTAAGATGCTGTATTTCTCCTTGAATAGAGTGACTTCAGGAACGAGGTCTTTGATAAATTCTAAGCAGACTGTTTTCTCAGGGCAGCTCAGACGAGGGCAATGTCGAAGACTTCCAGGGCATGTTGGACTGCCTAGAAATGTGGTTCTGATGCTGTTCGAGTGCTCTGGAAACGGAGCTCTCCTGAAGTAACGTACAGTGTGTTGCCCGAGACTCTGCAGACACAGAGGGCCTCCGTGGGACGTATGGGACTCAATGCTGCTCAGCAGGCCCACAGGGGTGCGGAGGGAGTCAGTGATCTTGGAATAAAAATGATGCTCACCCAGAGGGCGTAGGAGTCCGGAAAAGGGTACTTCCTTTAAAATAAAACAGACCTCCACTAAGAGCTCATGGCAAGAGCTGCATGCCTCCCTTTCTGCAGGGCTACTCAGGGCCTTACCTCGAGGCAAGGACTCACGTGGAGATTCCCTTTAGCTCTAGAGCATGGCAAGGTGAGCCCCACCCTGGCCTATATAGCTCCGTGTGTACCCAGGGAAAACTCATTTTCTTCCCAGACCCATGCCTACAGTGGCCAGAGGCCTGTCAACAGCAGAGAATTTCAGGGAGCTTCACGGCAGCAAGAAAGGAGGTTTCCAAACGGAAAGCAAGGCTAGTCCCATCATGCCCCCATTTCCATGGACACAGGCAGCATACATCTCTGTGGTTTTTAACGAGTCAAAAGAGACACCGAGTACACACTGGTTGCTTCCCTGAATCAACTTCTCGAGGCAGGGTGTTCTGCATCTAGTGAACGGCCTCACCAAGGAACGCCCTAGCCAGGCCACTGGGCCCGAGGCCTCACCAAGGAACGCCCTAGGCAGGCCTCTGGGCCCCTGCCTTTTCAAAAGCCTGCAGTGCTACAGGAAAAACTGTGCTTTACTTGCAAAAGGAAAGCAAGCCGTCTTTCTCCTGGAAGCAGGGTGACTTCAGGTAGGAGGTCCTGATTGGAAGGAGAAGCCTAGTGTTTTTCTCTGTGCAGCTCAGACTAGGGATTGAGTGCGATTTCCACGGCATGTTGGAACTTGCTTGAACGTTGCTCTTGAACCTGTGCGAGTGCTGTGAATCAAGATATCACAAGAAAGAGTGCAGTGTGTTGCCCATGACTCAGCAGACACAGAGGACCTCCGAGGGACCAATGGGCCTCGTTGTTGCTCAGCAGGCCTACAGGGGTGTGGAGGTACTCAGAGATCTTGGAACAAAATTGATGCTCAACCGAGGGGCCTAGGAGTCCTGAAAAGGGTACTTCCTTTAAAGTAAACCAGAACAGCGACTAAGAGCTAATGGAAAGAGCTGCATGCCTCCTTTTCTGTAGGGCTACTCAGGGCCTTACCTCGAGGCAAGGACTCACGTTGAGATTCCCTTTAGCTCTAGAGCATGGCAAGGTGCGCCCCACCGCGGCCAATGAAGCTCCGTGTGTAGACAGAGAAAACTCATTTTCTTCCCAGACCCAAGCCTACAGTGGCCAGGGGCCTGTCAACAGCAGAGAATTTCAGGGAGCTTCACGAAAGCAAGAATGGAGCTTTCCAAATGGAAAGCAAGGCTAGTCCCATCATGCCCCAATTTCCATGGGCACAGGCAGCATACATCTCTGTGGTTTTTAACGAGTCAAAAGAGACACCGAGTACACACTGGTTGCTTCCCTGAATCAACTTCTCGAGGCAGGGTGTCCTGAATGTAGTGAACGGCCTCACCAAGGAAAGCCCTAGCTATGCCTCTGGGCCCGTGCCTCTTCAAAAGCCTGCCCTGCTACAGGAACAACTGTGCTTTAGTTGCAATAGAAACGAGGTCGTCTTTCTTCAGGAGGCAGGGTGACTTCAGGTAGGAGGTCCTGAATGGAAGGAGAAGCTTACTGTTTGTCTCTGTACAGCTCAAACTAGGGAATGAGAGCGACTTCCACGGCCTGTTGGAACTTGCTTAACGGTGCTCGTGAACCTGTGCGATGCTGGCTAAATCAAGATGTTCCAATAAGAGTGCACTGTGTTGCCCTACACTCGGCATACACACTGTGAGTCGGAAAGCTCCTTCCCTGGATAGTGCTTAGAAGGGCCAGGGGAGCCTGAGGGTACTCAGTGTTTTTGCAGGGAATAGGGTTTCCAGGCGAGGCACCTAGGTGTCCTGAAAAGCGTACTGGCTTTAAAATGCTGAAGATAAGCGACTACGGCCTCATGGAAACTGCTACACGCCTCTGCTTCTGCATAGCATTTCATGGCCTTACCTCGAGGCAAGTTCTCACGTTTCTTGCCCTGTGAGCGACACAGCATGGTAAGATGCTGTATTTCTCCTTGAATAGAGTGACTTCAGGAACGAGGTCTTTGATAAATTCTAAGCAGACTGTTTTCTCAGGGCAGCTCAGACGAGGGCAATGTCGAAGACTTCCAGGGCATGTTGGACTGCCTAGAAATGTGGTTCTGATGCTGTTCGAGTGCTCTGGAAACGGAGCTCTCCTGAAGTAACGTACAGTGTGTTGCCCGAGACTCTGCAGACACAGAGGGCCTCCGTGGGACGTATGGGACTCAATGCTGCTCAGCAGGCCCACAGGGGTGCGGAGGGAGTCAGTGATCTTGGAATAAAAATGATGCTCACCCAGAGGGCGTAGGAGTCCGGAAAAGGGTACTTCCTTTAAAATAAAACAGACCTCCACTAAGAGCTCATGGCAAGAGCTGCATGCCTCCCTTTCTGCAGGGCTACTCAGGGCCTTACCTCGAGGCAAGGACTCACGTGGAGATTCCCTTTAGCTCTAGAGCATGGCAAGGTGAGCCCCACCCTGGCCTATATAGCTCCGTGTGTACCCAGGGAAAACTCATTTTCTTCCCAGACCCATGCCTACAGTGGCCAGAGGCCTGTCAACAGCAGAGAATTTCAGGGAGCTTCACGGCAGCAAGAAAGGAGGTTTCCAAACGGAAAGCAAGGCTAGTCCCATCATGCCCCCATTTCCATGGACACAGGCAGCATACATCTCTGTGGTTTTTAACGAGTCAAAAGAGACACCGAGTACACACTGGTTGCTTCCCTGAATCAACTTCTCGAGGCAGGGTGTTCTGCATCTAGTGAACGGCCTCACCAAGGAACGCCCTAGCCAGGCCACTGGGCCCGAGGCCTCACCAAGGAACGCCCTAGGCAGGCCTCTGGGCCCCTGCCTTTTCAAAAGCCTGCAGTGCTACAGGAAAAACTGTGCTTTACTTGCAAAAGGAAAGCAAGCCGTCTTTCTCCTGGAAGCAGGGTGACTTCAGGTAGGAGGTCCTGATTGGAAGGAGAAGCCTAGTGTTTTTCTCTGTGCAGCTCAGACTAGGGATTGAGTGCGATTTCCACGGCATGTTGGAACTTGCTTGAACGTTGCTCTTGAACCTGTGCGAGTGCTGTGAATCAAGATATCACAAGAAAGAGTGCAGTGTGTTGCCCATGACTCAGCAGACACAGAGGACCTCCGAGGGACCAATGGGCCTCGTTGTTGCTCAGCAGGCCTACAGGGGTGTGGAGGTACTCAGAGATCTTGGAACAAAATTGATGCTCAACCGAGGGGCCTAGGAGTCCTGAAAAGGGTACTTCCTTTAAAGTAAACCAGAACAGCGACTAAGAGCTAATGGAAAGAGCTGCATGCCTCCTTTTCTGTAGGGCTACTCAGGGCCTTACCTCGAGGCAAGGACTCACGTTGAGATTCCCTTTAGCTCTAGAGCATGGCAAGGTGCGCCCCACCGCGGCCAATGAAGCTCCGTGTGTAGACAGAGAAAACTCATTTTCTTCCCAGACCCAAGCCTACAGTGGCCAGGGGCCTGTCAACAGCAGAGAATTTCAGGGAGCTTCACGAAAGCAAGAATGGAGCTTTCCAAATGGAAAGCAAGGCTAGTCCCATCATGCCCCAATTTCCATGGGCACAGGCAGCATACATCTCTGTGGTTTTTAACGAGTCAAAAGAGACACCGAGTACACACTGGTTGCTTCCCTGAATCAACTTCTCGAGGCAGGGTGTCCTGAATGTAGTGAACGGCCTCACCAAGGAAAGCCCTAGCTATGCCTCTGGGCCCGTGCCTCTTCAAAAGCCTGCCCTGCTACAGGAACAACTGTGCTTTAGTTGCAATAGAAACGAGGTCGTCTTTCTTCAGGAGGCAGGGTGACTTCAGGTAGGAGGTCCTGAATGGAAGGAGAAGCTTACTGTTTGTCTCTGTACAGCTCAAACTAGGGAATGAGAGCGACTTCCACGGCCTGTTGGAACTTGCTTAACGGTGCTCGTGAACCTGTGCGATGCTGGCTAAATCAAGATGTTCCAATAAGAGTGCACTGTGTTGCCCTACACTCGGCATACACACTGTGAGTCGGAAAGCTCCTTCCCTGGATAGTGCTTAGAAGGGCCAGGGGAGCCTGAGGGTACTCAGTGTTTTTGCAGGGAATAGGGTTTCCAGGCGAGGCACCTAGGTGTCCTGAAAAGCGTACTGGCTTTAAAATGCTGAAGATAAGCGACTACGGCCTCATGGAAACTGCTACACGCCTCTGCTTCTGCATAGCATTTCATGGCCTTACCTCGAGGCAAGTTCTCACGTTTCTTGCCCTGTGAGCGACACAGCATGGTAAGATGCTGTATTTCTCCTTGAATAGAGTGACTTCAGGAACGAGGTCTTTGATAAATTCTAAGCAGACTGTTTTCTCAGGGCAGCTCAGACGAGGGCAATGTCGAAGACTTCCAGGGCATGTTGGACTGCCTAGAAATGTGGTTCTGATGCTGTTCGAGTGCTCTGGAAACGGAGCTCTCCTGAAGTAACGTACAGTGTGTTGCCCGAGACTCTGCAGACACAGAGGGCCTCCGTGGGACGTATGGGACTCAATGCTGCTCAGCAGGCCCACAGGGGTGCGGAGGGAGTCAGTGATCTTGGAATAAAAATGATGCTCACCCAGAGGGCGTAGGAGTCCGGAAAAGGGTACTTCCTTTAAAATAAAACAGACCTCCACTAAGAGCTCATGGCAAGAGCTGCATGCCTCCCTTTCTGCAGGGCTACTCAGGGCCTTACCTCGAGGCAAGGACTCACGTGGAGATTCCCTTTAGCTCTAGAGCATGGCAAGGTGAGCCCCACCCTGGCCTATATAGCTCCGTGTGTACCCAGGGAAAACTCATTTTCTTCCCAGACCCATGCCTACAGTGGCCAGAGGCCTGTCAACAGCAGAGAATTTCAGGGAGCTTCACGGCAGCAAGAAAGGAGGTTTCCAAACGGAAAGCAAGGCTAGTCCCATCATGCCCCCATTTCCATGGACACAGGCAGCATACATCTCTGTGGTTTTTAACGAGTCAAAAGAGACACCGAGTACACACTGGTTGCTTCCCTGAATCAACTTCTCGAGGCAGGGTGTTCTGCATCTAGTGAACGGCCTCACCAAGGAACGCCCTAGCCAGGCCACTGGGCCCGAGGCCTCACCAAGGAACGCCCTAGGCAGGCCTCTGGGCCCCTGCCTTTTCAAAAGCCTGCAGTGCTACAGGAAAAACTGTGCTTTACTTGCAAAAGGAAAGCAAGCCGTCTTTCTCCTGGAAGCAGGGTGACTTCAGGTAGGAGGTCCTGATTGGAAGGAGAAGCCTAGTGTTTTTCTCTGTGCAGCTCAGACTAGGGATTGAGTGCGATTTCCACGGCATGTTGGAACTTGCTTGAACGTTGCTCTTGAACCTGTGCGAGTGCTGTGAATCAAGATATCACAAGAAAGAGTGCAGTGTGTTGCCCATGACTCAGCAGACACAGAGGACCTCCGAGGGACCAATGGGCCTCGTTGTTGCTCAGCAGGCCTACAGGGGTGTGGAGGTACTCAGAGATCTTGGAACAAAATTGATGCTCAACCGAGGGGCCTAGGAGTCCTGAAAAGGGTACTTCCTTTAAAGTAAACCAGAACAGCGACTAAGAGCTAATGGAAAGAGCTGCATGCCTCCTTTTCTGTAGGGCTACTCAGGGCCTTACCTCGAGGCAAGGACTCACGTTGAGATTCCCTTTAGCTCTAGAGCATGGCAAGGTGCGCCCCACCGCGGCCAATGAAGCTCCGTGTGTAGACAGAGAAAACTCATTTTCTTCCCAGACCCAAGCCTACAGTGGCCAGGGGCCTGTCAACAGCAGAGAATTTCAGGGAGCTTCACGAAAGCAAGAATGGAGCTTTCCAAATGGAAAGCAAGGCTAGTCCCATCATGCCCCAATTTCCATGGGCACAGGCAGCATACATCTCTGTGGTTTCTAACAAGGCAAAAGAGACACAGAGTACACACTGGTTGTTTCCCTGAATCAACTTCTCGAGGCAGGGTGTCCTGAATGTAGTGAACGGCCTCACCAAGGAAAGCCCTAGCTATGCCTCTGGGCCCGTGCCTCTTCAAAAGCCTGCCCTGCTACAGGAACAACTGTGCTTTAGTTGCAATAGAAACGAGGTCGTCTTTCTTCAGGAGGCAGGGTGACTTCAGGTAGGAGGTCCTGAATGGAAGGAGAAGCTTACTGTTTGTCTCTGTACAGCTCAAACTAGGGAATGAGAGCGACTTCCACGGCCTGTTGGAACTTGCTTAACGGTGCTCGTGAACCTGTGCGATGCTGGCTAAATCAAGATGTTCCAATAAGAGTGCACTGTGTTGCCCTACACTCGGCATACACACTGTGAGTCGGAAAGCTCCTTCCCTGGATAGTGCTTAGAAGGGCCAGGGGAGCCTGAGGGTACTCAGTGTTTTTGCAGGGAATAGGGTTTCCAGGCGAGGCACCTAGGTGTCCTGAAAAGCGTACTGGCTTTAAAATGCTGAAGATAAGCGACTACGGCCTCATGGAAACTGCTACACGCCTCTGCTTCTGCATAGCATTTCATGGCCTTACCTCGAGGCAAGTTCTCACGTTTCTTGCCCTGTGAGCGACACAGCATGGTAAGATGCTGTATTTCTCCTTGAATAGAGTGACTTCAGGAACGAGGTCTTTGATAAATTCTAAGCAGACTGTTTTCTCAGGGCAGCTCAGACGAGGGCAATGTCGAAGACTTCCAGGGCATGTTGGACTGCCTAGAAATGTGGTTCTGATGCTGTTCGAGTGCTCTGGAAACGGAGCTCTCCTGAAGTAACGTACAGTGTGTTGCCCGAGACTCTGCAGACACAGAGGGCCTCCGTGGGACGTATGGGACTCAATGCTGCTCAGCAGGCCCACAGGGGTGCGGAGGGAGTCAGTGATCTTGGAATAAAAATGATGCTCACCCAGAGGGCGTAGGAGTCCGGAAAAGGGTACTTCCTTTAAAATAAAACAGACCTCCACTAAGAGCTCATGGCAAGAGCTGCATGCCTCCCTTTCTGCAGGGCTACTCAGGGCCTTACCTCGAGGCAAGGACTCACGTGGAGATTCCCTTTAGCTCTAGAGCATGGCAAGGTGAGCCCCACCCTGGCCTATATAGCTCCGTGTGTACCCAGGGAAAACTCATTTTCTTCCCAGACCCATGCCTACAGTGGCCAGAGGCCTGTCAACAGCAGAGAATTTCAGGGAGCTTCACGGCAGCAAGAAAGGAGGTTTCCAAACGGAAAGCAAGGCTAGTCCCATCATGCCCCCATTTCCATGGACACAGGCAGCATACATCTCTGTGGTTTTTAACGAGTCAAAAGAGACACCGAGTACACACTGGTTGCTTCCCTGAATCAACTTCTCGAGGCAGGGTGTTCTGCATCTAGTGAACGGCCTCACCAAGGAACGCCCTAGGCAGGCCTCTGGGCCCCTGCCTTTTCAAAAGCCTGCAGTGCTACAGGAAAAACTGTGCTTTACTTGCAAAAGGAAAGCAAGCCGTCTTTCTCCTGGAAGCAGGGTGACTTCAGGTAGGAGGTCCTGATTGGAAGGAGAAGCCTAGTGTTTTTCTCTGTGCAGCTCAGACTAGGGATTGAGTGCGATTTCCACGGCATGTTGGAACTTGCTTGAACGTTGCTCTTGAACCTGTGCGAGTGCTGTGAATCAAGATATCACAAGAAAGAGTGCAGTGTGTTGCCCATGACTCAGCAGACACAGAGGACCTCCGAGGGACCAATGGGCCTCGTTGTTGCTCAGCAGGCCTACAGGGGTGTGGAGGTACTCAGAGATCTTGGAACAAAATTGATGCTCAACCGAGGGGCCTAGGAGTCCTGAAAAGGGTACTTCCTTTAAAGTAAACCAGAACAGCGACTAAGAGCTAATGGAAAGAGCTGCATGCCTCCTTTTCTGTAGGGCTACTCAGGGCCTTACCTCGAGGCAAGGACTCACGTTGAGATTCCCTTTAGCTCTAGAGCATGGCAAGGTGCGCCCCACCGCGGCCAATGAAGCTCCGTGTGTAGACAGAGAAAACTCATTTTCTTCCCAGACCCAAGCCTACAGTGGCCAGGGGCCTGTCAACAGCAGAGAATTTCAGGGAGCTTCACGAAAGCAAGAATGGAGCTTTCCAAATGGAAAGCAAGGCTAGTCCCATCATGCCCCAATTTCCATGGGCACAGGCAGCATACATCTCTGTGGTTTCTAACAAGGCAAAAGAGACACAGAGTACACACTGGTTGTTTCCCTGAATCAACTTCTCGAGGCAGGGTGTCCTGAATGTAGTGAACGGCCTCACCAAGGAAAGCCCTAGCTATGCCTCTGGGCCCGTGCCTCTTCAAAAGCCTGCCCTGCTACAGGAACAACTGTGCTTTAGTTGCAATAGAAACGAGGTCGTCTTTCTTCAGGAGGCAGGGTGACTTCAGGTAGGAGGTCCTGAATGGAAGGAGAAGCTTACTGTTTGTCTCTGTACAGCTCAAACTAGGGAATGAGAGCGACTTCCACGGCCTGTTGGAACTTGCTTAACGGTGCTCGTGAACCTGTGCGATGCTGGCTAAATCAAGATGTTCCAATAAGAGTGCACTGTGTTGCCCTACACTCGGCATACACACTGTGAGTCGGAAAGCTCCTTCCCTGGATAGTGCTTAGAAGGGCCAGGGGAGCCTGAGGGTACTCAGTGTTTTTGCAGGGAATAGGGTTTCCAGGCGAGGCACCTAGGTGTCCTGAAAAGCGTACTGGCTTTAAAATGCTGAAGATAAGCGACTACGGCCTCATGGAAACTGCTACACGCCTCTGCTTCTGCATAGCATTTCATGGCCTTACCTCGAGGCAAGTTCTCACGTTTCTTGCCCTGTGAGCGACACAGCATGGTAAGATGCTGTATTTCTCCTTGAATAGAGTGACTTCAGGAACGAGGTCTTTGATAAATTCTAAGCAGACTGTTTTCTCAGGGCAGCTCAGACGAGGGCAATGTCGAAGACTTCCAGGGCATGTTGGACTGCCTAGAAATGTGGTTCTGATGCTGTTCGAGTGCTCTGGAAACGGAGCTCTCCTGAAGTAACGTACAGTGTGTTGCCCGAGACTCTGCAGACACAGAGGGCCTCCGTGGGACGTATGGGACTCAATGCTGCTCAGCAGGCCCACAGGGGTGCGGAGGGAGTCAGTGATCTTGGAATAAAAATGATGCTCACCCAGAGGGCGTAGGAGTCCGGAAAAGGGTACTTCCTTTAAAATAAAACAGACCTCCACTAAGAGCTCATGGCAAGAGCTGCATGCCTCCCTTTCTGCAGGGCTACTCAGGGCCTTACCTCGAGGCAAGGACTCACGTGGAGATTCCCTTTAGCTCTAGAGCATGGCAAGGTGAGCCCCACCCTGGCCTATATAGCTCCGTGTGTACCCAGGGAAAACTCATTTTCTTCCCAGACCCATGCCTACAGTGGCCAGAGGCCTGTCAACAGCAGAGAATTTCAGGGAGCTTCACGGCAGCAAGAAAGGAGGTTTCCAAACGGAAAGCAAGGCTAGTCCCATCATGCCCCCATTTCCATGGACACAGGCAGCATACATCTCTGTGGTTTTTAACGAGTCAAAAGAGACACCGAGTACACACTGGTTGCTTCCCTGAATCAACTTCTCGAGGCAGGGTGTTCTGCATCTAGTGAACGGCCTCACCAAGGAACGCCCTAGCCAGGCCACTGGGCCCGAGGCCTCACCAAGGAACGCCCTAGGCAGGCCTCTGGGCCCCTGCCTTTTCAAAAGCCTGCAGTGCTACAGGAAAAACTGTGCTTTACTTGCAAAAGGAAAGCAAGCCGTCTTTCTCCTGGAAGCAGGGTGACTTCAGGTAGGAGGTCCTGATTGGAAGGAGAAGCCTAGTGTTTTTCTCTGTGCAGCTCAGACTAGGGATTGAGTGCGATTTCCACGGCATGTTGGAACTTGCTTGAACGTTGCTCTTGAACCTGTGCGAGTGCTGTGAATCAAGATATCACAAGAAAGAGTGCAGTGTGTTGCCCATGACTCAGCAGACACAGAGGACCTCCGAGGGACCAATGGGCCTCGTTGTTGCTCAGCAGGCCTACAGGGGTGTGGAGGTACTCAGAGATCTTGGAACAAAATTGATGCTCAACCGAGGGGCCTAGGAGTCCTGAAAAGGGTACTTCCTTTAAAGTAAACCAGAACAGCGACTAAGAGCTAATGGAAAGAGCTGCATGCCTCCTTTTCTGTAGGGCTACTCAGGGCCTTACCTCGAGGCAAGGACTCACGTTGAGATTCCCTTTAGCTCTAGAGCATGGCAAGGTGCGCCCCACCGCGGCCAATGAAGCTCCGTGTGTAGACAGAGAAAACTCATTTTCTTCCCAGACCCAAGCCTACAGTGGCCAGGGGCCTGTCAACAGCAGAGAATTTCAGGGAGCTTCACGAAAGCAAGAATGGAGCTTTCCAAATGGAAAGCAAGGCTAGTCCCATCATGCCCCAATTTCCATGGGCACAGGCAGCATACATCTCTGTGGTTTTTAACGAGTCAAAAGAGACACCGAGTACACACTGGTTGCTTCCCTGAATCAACTTCTCGAGGCAGGGTGTCCTGAATGTAGTGAACGGCCTCACCAAGGAAAGCCCTAGCTATGCCTCTGGGCCCGTGCCTCTTCAAAAGCCTGCCCTGCTACAGGAACAACTGTGCTTTAGTTGCAATAGAAACGAGGTCGTCTTTCTTCAGGAGGCAGGGTGACTTCAGGTAGGAGGTCCTGAATGGAAGGAGAAGCTTACTGTTTGTCTCTGTACAGCTCAAACTAGGGAATGAGAGCGACTTCCACGGCCTGTTGGAACTTGCTTAACGGTGCTCGTGAACCTGTGCGATGCTGGCTAAATCAAGATGTTCCAATAAGAGTGCACTGTGTTGCCCTACACTCGGCATACACACTGTGAGTCGGAAAGCTCCTTCCCTGGATAGTGCTTAGAAGGGCCAGGGGAGCCTGAGGGTACTCAGTGTTTTTGCAGGGAATAGGGTTTCCAGGCGAGGCACCTAGGTGTCCTGAAAAGCGTACTGGCTTTAAAATGCTGAAGATAAGCGACTACGGCCTCATGGAAACTGCTACACGCCTCTGCTTCTGCATAGCATTTCATGGCCTTACCTCGAGGCAAGTTCTCACGTTTCTTGCCCTGTGAGCGACACAGCATGGTAAGATGCTGTATTTCTCCTTGAATAGAGTGACTTCAGGAACGAGGTCTTTGATAAATTCTAAGCAGACTGTTTTCTCAGGGCAGCTCAGACGAGGGCAATGTCGAAGACTTCCAGGGCATGTTGGACTGCCTAGAAATGTGGTTCTGATGCTGTTCGAGTGCTCTGGAAACGGAGCTCTCCTGAAGTAACGTACAGTGTGTTGCCCGAGACTCTGCAGACACAGAGGGCCTCCGTGGGACGTATGGGACTCAATGCTGCTCAGCAGGCCCACAGGGGTGCGGAGGGAGTCAGTGATCTTGGAATAAAAATGATGCTCACCCAGAGGGCGTAGGAGTCCGGAAAAGGGTACTTCCTTTAAAATAAAACAGACCTCCACTAAGAGCTCATGGCAAGAGCTGCATGCCTCCCTTTCTGCAGGGCTACTCAGGGCCTTACCTCGAGGCAAGGACTCACGTGGAGATTCCCTTTAGCTCTAGAGCATGGCAAGGTGAGCCCCACCCTGGCCTATATAGCTCCGTGTGTACCCAGGGAAAACTCATTTTCTTCCCAGACCCATGCCTACAGTGGCCAGAGGCCTGTCAACAGCAGAGAATTTCAGGGAGCTTCACGGCAGCAAGAAAGGAGGTTTCCAAACGGAAAGCAAGGCTAGTCCCATCATGCCCCCATTTCCATGGACACAGGCAGCATACATCTCTGTGGTTTTTAACGAGTCAAAAGAGACACCGAGTACACACTGGTTGCTTCCCTGAATCAACTTCTCGAGGCAGGGTGTCCTGAATGTAGTGAACGGCCTCACCAAGGAACGCCCTAGCCAGGCCACTGGGCCCGAGGCCTCACCAAGGAACGCCCTAGGCAGGCCTCTGGGCCCCTGCCTTTTCAAAAGCCTGCAGTGCTACAGGAAAAACTGTGCTTTACTTGCAAAAGGAAAGCAAGCCGTCTTTCTCCTGGAAGCAGGGTGACTTCAGGTAGGAGGTCCTGATTGGAAGGAGAAGCCTAGTGTTTTTCTCTGTGCAGCTCAGACTAGGGATTGAGTGCGATTTCCACGGCATGTTGGAACTTGCTTGAACGTTGCTCTTGAACCTGTGCGAGTGCTGTGAATCAAGATATCACAAGAAAGAGTGCAGTGTGTTGCCCATGACTCAGCAGACACAGAGGACCTCCGAGGGACCAATGGGCCTCGTTGTTGCTCAGCAGGCCTACAGGGGTGTGGAGGTACTCAGAGATCTTGGAACAAAATTGATGCTCAACCGAGGGGCCTAGGAGTCCTGAAAAGGGTACTTCCTTTAAAGTAAACCAGAACAGCGACTAAGAGCTAATGGAAAGAGCTGCATGCCTCCTTTTCTGTAGGGCTACTCAGGGCCTTACCTCGAGGCAAGGACTCACGTTGAGATTCCCTTTAGCTCTAGAGCATGGCAAGGTGAGCCCCACCCTGGCCTATATAGCTCCGTGTGTACCCAGGGAAAACTCATTTTCTTCCCAGACCCATGCCTACAGTGGCCAGAGGCCTGTCAACAGCAGAGAATTTCAGGGAGCTTCACGGCAGCAAGAAAGGAGGTTTCCAAACGGAAAGCAAGGCTAGTCCCATCATGCCCCCATTTCCATGGACACAGGCAGCATACATCTCTGTGGTTTTTAACGAGTCAAAAGAGACACCGAGTACACACTGGTTGCTTCCCTGAATCAACTTCTCGAGGCAGGGTGTCCTGAATGTAGTGAACGGCCTCACCAAGGAAAGCCCTAGCTATGCCTCTGGGCCCGTGCCTCTTCAAAAGCCTGCCCTGCTACAGGAACAACTGTGCTTTAGTTGCAATAGAAACGAGGTCGTCTTTCTTCAGGAGGCAGGGTGACTTCAGGTAGGAGGTCCTGAATGGAAGGAGAAGCTTACTGTTTGTCTCTGTACAGCTCAAACTAGGGAATGAGAGCGACTTCCACGGCCTGTTGGAACTTGCTTAACGGTGCTCGTGAACCTGTGCGATGCTGGCTAAATCAAGATGTTCCAATAAGAGTGCACTGTGTTGCCCTACACTCGGCATACACACTGTGAGTCGGAAAGCTCCTTCCCTGGATAGTGCTTAGAAGGGCCAGGGGAGCCTGAGGGTACTCAGTGTTTTTGCAGGGAATAGGGTTTCCAGGCGAGGCACCTAGGTGTCCTGAAAAGCGTACTGGCTTTAAAATGCTGAAGATAAGCGACTACGGCCTCATGGAAACTGCTACACGCCTCTGCTTCTGCATAGCATTTCATGGCCTTACCTCGAGGCAAGTTCTCACGTTTCTTGCCCTGTGAGCGACACAGCATGGTAAGATGCTGTATTTCTCCTTGAATAGAGTGACTTCAGGAACGAGGTCTTTGATAAATTCTAAGCAGACTGTTTTCTCAGGGCAGCTCAGACGAGGGCAATGTCGAAGACTTCCAGGGCATGTTGGACTGCCTAGAAATGTGGTTCTGATGCTGTTCGAGTGCTCTGGAAACGGAGCTCTCCTGAAGTAACGTACAGTGTGTTGCCCGAGACTCTGCAGACACAGAGGGCCTCCGTGGGACGTATGGGACTCAATGCTGCTCAGCAGGCCCACAGGGGTGCGGAGGGAGTCAGTGATCTTGGAATAAAAATGATGCTCACCCAGAGGGCGTAGGAGTCCGGAAAAGGGTACTTCCTTTAAAATAAAACAGACCTCCACTAAGAGCTCATGGCAAGAGCTGCATGCCTCCCTTTCTGCAGGGCTACTCAGGGCCTTACCTCGAGGCAAGGACTCACGTGGAGATTCCCTTTAGCTCTAGAGCATGGCAAGGTGAGCCCCACCCTGGCCTATATAGCTCCGTGTGTACCCAGGGAAAACTCATTTTCTTCCCAGACCCATGCCTACAGTGGCCAGAGGCCTGTCAACAGCAGAGAATTTCAGGGAGCTTCACGGCAGCAAGAAAGGAGGTTTCCAAACGGAAAGCAAGGCTAGTCCCATCATGCCCCCATTTCCATGGACACAGGCAGCATACATCTCTGTGGTTTTTAACGAGTCAAAAGAGACACCGAGTACACACTGGTTGCTTCCCTGAATCAACTTCTCGAGGCAGGGTGTCCTGAATGTAGTGAACGGCCTCACCAAGGAAAGCCCTAGCTATGCCTCTGGGCCCGTGCCTCTTCAAAAGCCTGCCCTGCTACAGGAACAACTGTGCTTTAGTTGCAATAGAAACGAGGTCGTCTTTCTTCAGGAGGCAGGGTGACTTCAGGTAGGAGGTCCTGAATGGAAGGAGAAGCTTACTGTTTGTCTCTGTACAGCTCAAACTAGGGAATGAGAGCGACTTCCACGGCCTGTTGGAACTTGCTTAACGGTGCTCGTGAACCTGTGCGATGCTGGCTAAATCAAGATGTTCCAATAAGAGTGCACTGTGTTGCCCTACACTCGGCATACACACTGTGAGTCGGAAAGCTCCTTCCCTGGATAGTGCTTAGAAGGGCCAGGGGAGCCTGAGGGTACTCAGTGTTTTTGCAGGGAATAGGGTTTCCAGGCGAGGCACCTAGGTGTCCTGAAAAGCGTACTGGCTTTAAAATGCTGAAGATAAGCGACTACGGCCTCATGGAAACTGCTACACGCCTCTGCTTCTGCATAGCATTTCATGGCCTTACCTCGAGGCAAGTTCTCACGTTTCTTGCCCTGTGAGCGACACAGCATGGTAAGATGCTGTATTTCTCCTTGAATAGAGTGACTTCAGGAACGAGGTCTTTGATAAATTCTAAGCAGACTGTTTTCTCAGGGCAGCTCAGACGAGGGCAATGTCGAAGACTTCCAGGGCATGTTGGACTGCCTAGAAATGTGGTTCTGATGCTGTTCGAGTGCTCTGGAAACGGAGCTCTCCTGAAGTAACGTACAGTGTGTTGCCCGAGACTCTGCAGACACAGAGGGCCTCCGTGGGACGTATGGGACTCAATGCTGCTCAGCAGGCCCACAGGGGTGCGGAGGGAGTCAGTGATCTTGGAATAAAAATGATGCTCACCCAGAGGGCGTAGGAGTCCGGAAAAGGGTACTTCCTTTAAAATAAAACAGACCTCCACTAAGAGCTCATGGAAAGAGCTGCATGCCTCCCTTTCTGCAGGGCTACTCAGGGCCTTACCTCGAGGCAAGGACTCACGTGGAGATTCCCTTTAGCTCTAGAGCATGGCAAGGTGAGCCCCACCCTGGCCTATATAGCTCCGTGTGTACCCAGGGAAAACTCATTTTCTTCCCAGACCCATGCCTACAGTGGCCAGAGGCCTGTCAACAGCAGAGAATTTCAGGGAGCTTCACGGCAGCAAGAAAGGAGGTTTCCAAACGGAAAGCAAGGCTAGTCCCATCATGCCCCCATTTCCATGGACACAGGCAGCATACATCTCTGTGGTTTTTAACGAGTCAAAAGAGACACCGAGTACACACTGGTTGCTTCCCTGAATCAACTTCTCGAGGCAGGGTGTTCTGCATCTAGTGAACGGCCTCACCAAGGAACGCCCTAGCCAGGCCACTGGGCCCGAGGCCTCACCAAGGAACGCCCTAGGCAGGCCTCTGGGCCCCTGCCTTTTCAAAAGCCTGCAGTGCTACAGGAAAAACTGTGCTTTACTTGCAAAAGGAAAGCAAGCCGTCTTTCTCCTGGAAGCAGGGTGACTTCAGGTAGGAGGTCCTGATTGGAAGGAGAAGCCTAGTGTTTTTCTCTGTGCAGCTCAGACTAGGGATTGAGTGCGATTTCCACGGCATGTTGGAACTTGCTTGAACGTTGCTCTTGAACCTGTGCGAGTGCTGTGAATCAAGATATCACAAGAAAGAGTGCAGTGTGTTGCCCATGACTCAGCAGACACAGAGGACCTCCGAGGGACCAATGGGCCTCGTTGTTGCTCAGCAGGCCTACAGGGGTGTGGAGGTACTCAGAGATCTTGGAACAAAATTGATGCTCAACCGAGGGGCCTAGGAGTCCTGAAAAGGGTACTTCCTTTAAAGTAAACCAGAACAGCGACTAAGAGCTAATGGAAAGAGCTGCATGCCTCCTTTTCTGTAGGGCTACTCAGGGCCTTACCTCGAGGCAAGGACTCACGTTGAGATTCCCTTTAGCTCTAGAGCATGGCAAGGTGCGCCCCACCGCGGCCAATGAAGCTCCGTGTGTAGACAGAGAAAACTCATTTTCTTCCCAGACCCAAGCCTACAGTGGCCAGGGGCCTGTCAACAGCAGAGAATTTCAGGGAGCTTCACGAAAGCAAGAATGGAGCTTTCCAAATGGAAAGCAAGGCTAGTCCCATCATGCCCCAATTTCCATGGGCACAGGCAGCATACATCTCTGTGGTTTCTAACAAGGCAAAAGAGACACAGAGTACACACTGGTTGTTTCCCTGAATCAACTTCTCGAGGCAGGGTGTCCTGAATGTAGTGAACGGCCTCACCAAGGAAAGCCCTAGCTATGCCTCTGGGCCCGTGCCTCTTCAAAAGCCTGCCCTGCTACAGGAACAACTGTGCTTTAGTTGCAATAGAAACGAGGTCGTCTTTCTTCAGGAGGCAGGGTGACTTCAGGTAGGAGGTCCTGAATGGAAGGAGAAGCTTACTGTTTGTCTCTGTACAGCTCAAACTAGGGAATGAGAGCGACTTCCACGGCCTGTTGGAACTTGCTTAACGGTGCTCGTGAACCTGTGCGATGCTGGCTAAATCAAGATGTTCCAATAAGAGTGCACTGTGTTGCCCTACACTCGGCATACACACTGTGAGTCGGAAAGCTCCTTCCCTGGATAGTGCTTAGAAGGGCCAGGGGAGCCTGAGGGTACTCAGTGTTTTTGCAGGGAATAGGGTTTCCAGGCGAGGCACCTAGGTGTCCTGAAAAGCGTACTGGCTTTAAAATGCTGAAGATAAGCGACTACGGCCTCATGGAAACTGCTACACGCCTCTGCTTCTGCATAGCATTTCATGGCCTTACCTCGAGGCAAGTTCTCACGTTTCTTGCCCTGTGAGCGACACAGCATGGTAAGATGCTGTATTTCTCCTTGAATAGAGTGACTTCAGGAACGAGGTCTTTGATAAATTCTAAGCAGACTGTTTTCTCAGGGCAGCTCAGACGAGGGCAATGTCGAAGACTTCCAGGGCATGTTGGACTGCCTAGAAATGTGGTTCTGATGCTGTTCGAGTGCTCTGGAAACGGAGCTCTCCTGAAGTAACGTACAGTGTGTTGCCCGAGACTCTGCAGACACAGAGGGCCTCCGTGGGACGTATGGGACTCAATGCTGCTCAGCAGGCCCACAGGGGTGCGGAGGGAGTCAGTGATCTTGGAATAAAAATGATGCTCACCCAGAGGGCGTAGGAGTCCGGAAAAGGGTACTTCCTTTAAAATAAAACAGACCTCCACTAAGAGCTCATGGCAAGAGCTGCATGCCTCCCTTTCTGCAGGGCTACTCAGGGCCTTACCTCGAGGCAAGGACTCACGTGGAGATTCCCTTTAGCTCTAGAGCATGGCAAGGTGAGCCCCACCCTGGCCTATATAGCTCCGTGTGTACCCAGGGAAAACTCATTTTCTCCCCAGACCCATGCCTACAGTGGCCAGAGGCCTGTCAACAGCAGAGAATTTCAGGGAGCTTCACGGCAGCAAGAAAGGAGGTTTCCAAACGGAAAGCAAGGCTAGTCCCATCATGCCCCCATTTCCATGGACACAGGCAGCATACATCTCTGTGGTTTTTAACGAGTCAAAAGAGACACCGAGTACACACTGGTTGCTTCCCTGAATCAACTTCTCGAGGCAGGGTGTTCTGCATCTAGTGAACGGCCTCACCAAGGAACGCCCTAGCCAGGCCACTGGGCCCGAGGCCTCACCAAGGAACGCCCTAGGCAGGCCTCTGGGCCCCTGCCTTTTCAAAAGCCTGCAGTGCTACAGGAAAAACTGTGCTTTACTTGCAAAAGGAAAGCAAGCCGTCTTTCTCCTGGAAGCAGGGTGACTTCAGGTAGGAGGTCCTGATTGGAAGGAGAAGCCTAGTGTTTTTCTCTGTGCAGCTCAGACTAGGGATTGAGTGCGATTTCCACGGCATGTTGGAACTTGCTTGAACGTTGCTCTTGAACCTGTGCGAGTGCTGTGAATCAAGATATCACAAGAAAGAGTGCAGTGTGTTGCCCATGACTCAGCAGACACAGAGGACCTCCGAGGGACCAATGGGCCTCGTTGTTGCTCAGCAGGCCTACAGGGGTGTGGAGGTACTCAGAGATCTTGGAACAAAATTGATGCTCAACCGAGGGGCCTAGGAGTCCTGAAAAGGGTACTTCCTTTAAAGTAAACCAGAACAGCGACTAAGAGCTAATGGAAAGAGCTGCATGCCTCCTTTTCTGTAGGGCTACTCAGGGCCTTACCTCGAGGCAAGGACTCACGTTGAGATTCCCTTTAGCTCTAGAGCATGGCAAGGTGCGCCCCACCGCGGCCAATGAAGCTCCGTGTGTAGACCGAGAAAACTCATTTTCTTCCCAGACCCAAGCCTACAGTGGCCAGGGGCCTGTCAACAGCAGAGAATTTCAGGGAGCTTCACGAAAGCAAGAATGGAGCTTTCCAAATGGAAAGCAAGGCTAGTCCCATCATGCCCCAATTTCCATGGGCACAGGCAGCATACATCTCTGTGGTTTCTAACAAGGCAAAAGAGACACAGAGTACACACTGGTTGTTTCCCTGAATCAACTTCTCGAGGCAGGGTGTCCTGAATGTAGTGAACGGCCTCACCAAGGAAAGCCCTAGCTATGCCTCTGGGCCCGTGCCTCTTCAAAAGCCTGCCCTGCTACAGGAACAACTGTGCTTTAGTTGCAATAGAAACGAGGTCGTCTTTCTTCAGGAGGCAGGGTGACTTCAGGTAGGAGGTCCTGAATGGAAGGAGAAGCTTACTGTTTGTCTCTGTACAGCTCAAACTAGGGAATGAGAGCGACTTCCACGGCCTGTTGGAACTTGCTTAACGGTGCTCGTGAACCTGTGCGATGCTGGCTAAATCAAGATGTTCCAATAAGAGTGCACTGTGTTGCCCTACACTCGGCATACACACTGTGAGTCGGAAAGCTCCTTCCCTGGATAGTGCTTAGAAGGGCCAGGGGAGCCTGAGGGTACTCAGTGTTTTTGCAGGGAATAGGGTTTCCAGGCGAGGCACCTAGGTGTCCTGAAAAGCGTACTGGCTTTAAAATGCTGAAGATAAGCGACTACGGCCTCATGGAAACTGCTACACGCCTCTGCTTCTGCATAGCATTTCATGGCCTTACCTCGAGGCAAGTTCTCACGTTTCTTGCCCTGTGAGCGACACAGCATGGTAAGATGCTGTATTTCTCCTTGAATAGAGTGACTTCAGGAACGAGGTCTTTGATAAATTCTAAGCAGACTGTTTTCTCAGGGCAGCTCAGACGAGGGCAATGTCGAAGACTTCCAGGGCATGTTGGACTGCCTAGAAATGTGGTTCTGATGCTGTTCGAGTGCTCTGGAAACGGAGCTCTCCTGAAGTAACGTACAGTGTGTTGCCCGAGACTCTGCAGACACAGAGGGCCTCCGTGGGACGTATGGGACTCAATGCTGCTCAGCAGGCCCACAGGGGTGCGGAGGGAGTCAGTGATCTTGGAATAAAAATGATGCTCACCCAGAGGGCGTAGGAGTCCGGAAAAGGGTACTTCCTTTAAAATAAAACAGACCTCCACTAAGAGCTCATGGCAAGAGCTGCATGCCTCCCTTTCTGCAGGGCTACTCAGGGCCTTACCTCGAGGCAAGGACTCACGTGGAGATTCCCTTTAGCTCTAGAGCATGGCAAGGTGAGCCCCACCCTGGCCTATATAGCTCCGTGTGTACCCAGGGAAAACTCATTTTCTTCCCAGACCCATGCCTACAGTGGCCAGAGGCCTGTCAACAGCAGAGAATTTCAGGGAGCTTCACGGCAGCAAGAAAGGAGGTTTCCAAACGGAAAGCAAGGCTAGTCCCATCATGCCCCCATTTCCATGGACACAGGCAGCATACATCTCTGTGGTTTTTAACGAGTCAAAAGAGACACCGAGTACACACTGGTTGCTTCCCTGAATCAACTTCTCGAGGCAGGGTGTTCTGCATCTAGTGAACGGCCTCACCAAGGAACGCCCTAGCCAGGCCACTGGGCCCGAGGCCTCACCAAGGAACGCCCTAGGCAGGCCTCTGGGCCCCTGCCTTTTCAAAAGCCTGCAGTGCTACAGGAAAAACTGTGCTTTACTTGCAAAAGGAAAGCAAGCCGTCTTTCTCCTGGAAGCAGGGTGACTTCAGGTAGGAGGTCCTGATTGGAAGGAGAAGCCTAGTGTTTTTCTCTGTGCAGCTCAGACTAGGGATTGAGTGCGATTTCCACGGCATGTTGGAACTTGCTTGAACGTTGCTCTTGAACCTGTGCGAGTGCTGTGAATCAAGATATCACAAGAAAGAGTGCAGTGTGTTGCCCATGACTCAGCAGACACAGAGGACCTCCGAGGGACCAATGGGCCTCGTTGTTGCTCAGCAGGCCTACAGGGGTGTGGAGGTACTCAGAGATCTTGGAACAAAATTGATGCTCAACCGAGGGGCCTAGGAGTCCTGAAAAGGGTACTTCCTTTAAAGTAAACCAGAACAGCGACTAAGAGCTAATGGAAAGAGCTGCATGCCTCCTTTTCTGTAGGGCTACTCAGGGCCTTACCTCGAGGCAAGGACTCACGTTGAGATTCCCTTTAGCTCTAGAGCATGGCAAGGTGCGCCCCACCGCGGCCAATGAAGCTCCGTGTGTAGACAGAGAAAACTCATTTTCTTCCCAGACCCAAGCCTACAGTGGCCAGGGGCCTGTCAACAGCAGAGAATTTCAGGGAGCTTCACGAAAGCAAGAATGGAGCTTTCCAAATGGAAAGCAAGGCTAGTCCCATCATGCCCCAATTTCCATGGGCACAGGCAGCATACATCTCTGTGGTTTTTAACGAGTCAAAAGAGACACCGAGTACACACTGGTTGCTTCCCTGAATCAACTTCTCGAGGCAGGGTGTCCTGAATGTAGTGAACGGCCTCACCAAGGAAAGCCCTAGCTATGCCTCTGGGCCCGTGCCTCTTCAAAAGCCTGCCCTGCTACAGGAACAACTGTGCTTTAGTTGCAATAGAAACGAGGTCGTCTTTCTTCAGGAGGCAGGGTGACTTCAGGTAGGAGGTCCTGAATGGAAGGAGAAGCTTACTGTTTGTCTCTGTACAGCTCAAACTAGGGAATGAGAGCGACTTCCACGGCCTGTTGGAACTTGCTTAACGGTGCTCGTGAACCTGTGCGATGCTGGCTAAATCAAGATGTTCCAATAAGAGTGCACTGTGTTGCCCTACACTCGGCATACACACTGTGAGTCGGAAAGCTCCTTCCCTGGATAGTGCTTAGAAGGGCCAGGGGAGCCTGAGGGTACTCAGTGTTTTTGCAGGGAATAGGGTTTCCAGGCGAGGCACCTAGGTGTCCTGAAAAGCGTACTGGCTTTAAAATGCTGAAGATAAGCGACTACGGCCTCATGGAAACTGCTACACGCCTCTGCTTCTGCATAGCATTTCATGGCCTTACCTCGAGGCAAGTTCTCACGTTTCTTGCCCTGTGAGCGACACAGCATGGTAAGATGCTGTATTTCTCCTTGAATAGAGTGACTTCAGGAACGAGGTCTTTGATAAATTCTAAGCAGACTGTTTTCTCAGGGCAGCTCAGACGAGGGCAATGTCGAAGACTTCCAGGGCATGTTGGACTGCCTAGAAATGTGGTTCTGATGCTGTTCGAGTGCTCTGGAAACGGAGCTCTCCTGAAGTAACGTACAGTGTGTTGCCCGAGACTCTGCAGACACAGAGGGCCTCCGTGGGACGTATGGGACTCAATGCTGCTCAGCAGGCCCACAGGGGTGCGGAGGGAGTCAGTGATCTTGGAATAAAAATGATGCTCACCCAGAGGGCGTAGGAGTCCGGAAAAGGGTACTTCCTTTAAAATAAAACAGACCTCCACTAAGAGCTCATGGAAAGAGCTGCATGCCTCCCTTTCTGCAGGGCTACTCAGGGCCTTACCTCGAGGCAAGGACTCACGTTGAGATTCCCTTTAGCTCTAGAGCATGGCAAGGTGAGCCCCACCCTGGCCTATATAGCTCCGTGTGTACCCAGGGAAAACTCATTTTCTTCCCAGACCCATGCCTACAGTGGCCAGAGGCCTGTCAACAGCAGAGAATTTCAGGGAGCTTCACGGCAGCAAGAAAGGAGGTTTCCAAACGGAAAGCAAGGCTAGTCCCATCATGCCCCCATTTCCATGGACACAGGCAGCATACATCTCTGTGGTTTTTAACGAGTCAAAAGAGACACCGAGTACACACTGGTTGCTTCCCTGAATCAACTTCTCGAGGCAGGGTGTCCTGAATGTAGTGAACGGCCTCACCAAGGAAAGCCCTAGCTATGCCTCTGGGCCCGTGCCTCTTCAAAAGCCTGCCCTGCTACAGGAACAACTGTGCTTTAGTTGCAATAGAAACGAGGTCGTCTTTCTTCAGGAGGCAGGGTGACTTCAGGTAGGAGGTCCTGAATGGAAGGAGAAGCTTACTGTTTGTCTCTGTACAGCTCAAACTAGGGAATGAGAGCGACTTCCACGGCCTGTTGGAACTTGCTTAACGGTGCTCGTGAACCTGTGCGATGCTGGCTAAATCAAGATGTTCCAATAAGAGTGCACTGTGTTGCCCTACACTCGGCATACACACTGTGAGTCGGAAAGCTCCTTCCCTGGATAGTGCTTAGAAGGGCCAGGGGAGCCTGAGGGTACTCAGTGTTTTTGCAGGGAATAGGGTTTCCAGGCGAGGCACCTAGGTGTCCTGAAAAGCGTACTGGCTTTAAAATGCTGAAGATAAGCGACTACGGCCTCATGGAAACTGCTACACGCCTCTGCTTCTGCATAGCATTTCATGGCCTTACCTCGAGGCAAGTTCTCACGTTTCTTGCCCTGTGAGCGACACAGCATGGTAAGATGCTGTATTTCTCCTTGAATAGAGTGACTTCAGGAACGAGGTCTTTGATAAATTCTAAGCAGACTGTTTTCTCAGGGCAGCTCAGACGAGGGCAATGTCGAAGACTTCCAGGGCATGTTGGACTGCCTAGAAATGTGGTTCTGATGCTGTTCGAGTGCTCTGGAAACGGAGCTCTCCTGAAGTAACGTACAGTGTGTTGCCCGAGACTCTGCAGACACAGAGGGCCTCCGTGGGACGTATGGGACTCAATGCTGCTCAGCAGGCCCACAGGGGTGCGGAGGGAGTCAGTGATCTTGGAATAAAAATGATGCTCACCCAGAGGGCGTAGGAGTCCGGAAAAGGGTACTTCCTTTAAAATAAAACAGACCTCCACTAAGAGCTCATGGAAAGAGCTGCATGCCTCCCTTTCTGCAGGGCTACTCAGGGCCTTACCTCGAGGCAAGGACTCACGTTGAGATTCCCTTTAGCTCTAGAGCATGGCAAGGTGAGCCCCACCCTGGCCTATATAGCTCCGTGTGTACCCAGGGAAAACTCATTTTCTTCCCAGACCCATGCCTACAGTGGCCAGAGGCCTGTCAACAGCAGAGAATTTCAGGGAGCTTCACGGCAGCAAGAAAGGAGGTTTCCAAACGGAAAGCAAGGCTAGTCCCATCATGCCCCCATTTCCATGGACACAGGCAGCATACATCTCTGTGGTTTTTAACGAGTCAAAAGAGACACCGAGTACACACTGGTTACTTCCCTGAATCAACTTCTCGAGGCAGGGTGTTCTGCATCTAGTGAACGGCCTCACCAAGGAACGCCCTAGCCAGGCCACTGGGCCCGAGGCCTCACCAAGGAACGCCCTAGGCAGGCCTCTGGGCCCCTGCCTTTTCAAAAGCCTGCAGTGCTACAGGAAAAACTGTGCTTTACTTGCAAAAGGAAAGCAAGCCGTCTTTCTCCTGGAAGCAGGGTGACTTCAGGTAGGAGGTCCTGATTGGAAGGAGAAGCCTAGTGTTTTTCTCTGTGCAGCTCAGACTAGGGATTGAGTGCGATTTCCACGGCATGTTGGAACTTGCTTGAACGTTGCTCTTGAACCTGTGCGAGTGCTGTGAATCAAGATATCACAAGAAAGAGTGCAGTGTGTTGCCCATGACTCAGCAGACACAGAGGACCTCCGAGGGACCAATGGGCCTCGTTGTTGCTCAGCAGGCCTACAGGGGTGTGGAGGTACTCAGAGATCTTGGAACAAAATTGATGCTCAACCGAGGGGCCTAGGAGTCCTGAAAAGGGTACTTCCTTTAAAGTAAACCAGAACAGCGACTAAGAGCTAATGGAAAGAGCTGCATGCCTCCTTTTCTGTAGGGCTACTCAGGGCCTTACCTCGAGGCAAGGACTCACGTTGAGATTCCCTTTAGCTCTAGAGCATGGCAAGGTGCGCCCCACCGCGGCCAATGAAGCTCCGTGTGTAGACAGAGAAAACTCATTTTCTTCCCAGACCCAAGCCTACAGTGGCCAGGGGCCTGTCAACAGCAGAGAATTTCAGGGAGCTTCACGAAAGCAAGAATGGAGCTTTCCAAATGGAAAGCAAGGCTAGTCCCATCATGCCCCAATTTCCATGGGCACAGGCAGCATACATCTCTGTGGTTTCTAACAAGGCAAAAGAGACACCGAGTACACACTGGTTGCTTCCCTGAATCAACTTCTCGAGGCAGGGTGTCCTGAATGTAGTGAACGGCCTCACCAAGGAAAGCCCTAGCTATGCCTCTGGGCCCGTGCCTCTTCAAAAGCCTGCCCTGCTACAGGAACAACTGTGCTTTAGTTGCAATAGAAACGAGGTCGTCTTTCTTCAGGAGGCAGGGTGACTTCAGGTAGGAGGTCCTGAATGGAAGGAGAAGCTTACTGTTTGTCTCTGTACAGCTCAAACTAGGGAATGAGAGCGACTTCCACGGCCTGTTGGAACTTGCTTAACGGTGCTCGTGAACCTGTGCGATGCTGGCTAAATCAAGATGTTCCAATAAGAGTGCACTGTGTTGCCCTACACTCGGCATACACACTGTGAGTCGGAAAGCTCCTTCCCTGGATAGTGCTTAGAAGGGCCAGGGGAGCCTGAGGGTACTCAGTGTTTTTGCAGGGAATAGGGTTTCCAGGCGAGGCACCTAGGTGTCCTGAAAAGCGTACTGGCTTTAAAATGCTGAAGATAAGCGACTACGGCCTCATGGAAACTGCTACACGCCTCTGCTTCTGCATAGCATTTCATGGCCTTACCTCGAGGCAAGTTCTCACGTTTCTTGCCCTGTGAGCGACACAGCATGGTAAGATGCTGTATTTCTCCTTGAATAGAGTGACTTCAGGAACGAGGTCTTTGATAAATTCTAAGCAGACTGTTTTCTCAGGGCAGCTCAGACGAGGGCAATGTCGAAGACTTCCAGGGCATGTTGGACTGCCTAGAAATGTGGTTCTGATGCTGTTCGAGTGCTCTGGAAACGGAGCTCTCCTGAAGTAACGTACAGTGTGTTGCCCGAGACTCTGCAGACACAGAGGGCCTCCGTGGGACGTATGGGACTCAATGCTGCTCAGCAGGCCCACAGGGGTGCGGAGGGAGTCAGTGATCTTGGAATAAAAATGATGCTCACCCAGAGGGCGTAGGAGTCCGGAAAAGGGTACTTCCTTTAAAATAAAACAGACCTCCACTAAGAGCTCATGGCAAGAGCTGCATGCCTCCCTTTCTGCAGGGCTACTCAGGGCCTTACCTCGAGGCAAGGACTCACGTGGAGATTCCCTTTAGCTCTAGAGCATGGCAAGGTGAGCCCCACCCTGGCCTATATAGCTCCGTGTGTACCCAGGGAAAACTCATTTTCTTCCCAGACCCATGCCTACAGTGGCCAGAGGCCTGTCAACAGCAGAGAATTTCAGGGAGCTTCACGGCAGCAAGAAAGGAGGTTTCCAAACGGAAAGCAAGGCTAGTCCCATCATGCCCCCATTTCCATGGACACAGGCAGCATACATCTCTGTGGTTTTTAACGAGTCAAAAGAGACACCGAGTACACACTGGTTGCTTCCCTGAATCAACTTCTCGAGGCAGGGTGTTCTGCATCTAGTGAACGGCCTCACCAAGGAACGCCCTAGGCAGGCCTCTGGGCCCCTGCCTTTTCAAAAGCCTGCAGTGCTACAGGAAAAACTGTGCTTTACTTGCAAAAGGAAAGCAAGCCGTCTTTCTCCTGGAAGCAGGGTGACTTCAGGTAGGAGGTCCTGATTGGAAGGAGAAGCCTAGTGTTTTTCTCTGTGCAGCTCAGACTAGGGATTGAGTGCGATTTCCACGGCATGTTGGAACTTGCTTGAACGTTGCTCTTGAACCTGTGCGAGTGCTGTGAATCAAGATATCACAAGAAAGAGTGCAGTGTGTTGCCCATGACTCAGCAGACACAGAGGACCTCCGAGGGACCAATGGGCCTCGTTGTTGCTCAGCAGGCCTACAGGGGTGTGGAGGTACTCAGAGATCTTGGAACAAAATTGATGCTCAACCGAGGGGCCTAGGAGTCCTGAAAAGGGTACTTCCTTTAAAGTAAACCAGAACAGCGACTAAGAGCTAATGGAAAGAGCTGCATGCCTCCTTTTCTGTAGGGCTACTCAGGGCCTTACCTCGAGGCAAGGACTCACGTTGAGATTCCCTTTAGCTCTAGAGCATGGCAAGGTGCGCCCCACCGCGGCCAATGAAGCTCCGTGTGTAGACAGAGAAAACTCATTTTCTTCCCAGACCCAAGCCTACAGTGGCCAGGGGCCTGTCAACAGCAGAGAATTTCAGGGAGCTTCACGAAAGCAAGAATGGAGCTTTCCAAATGGAAAGCAAGGCTAGTCCCATCATGCCCCAATTTCCATGGGCACAGGCAGCATACATCTCTGTGGTTTCTAACAAGGCAAAAGAGACACAGAGTACACACTGGTTGTTTCCCTGAATCAACTTCTCGAGGCAGGGTGTCCTGAATGTAGTGAACGGCCTCACCAAGGAAAGCCCTAGCTATGCCTCTGGGCCCGTGCCTCTTCAAAAGCCTGCCCTGCTACAGGAACAACTGTGCTTTAGTTGCAATAGAAACGAGGTCGTCTTTCTTCAGGAGGCAGGGTGACTTCAGGTAGGAGGTCCTGAATGGAAGGAGAAGCTTACTGTTTGTCTCTGTACAGCTCAAACTAGGGAATGAGAGCGACTTCCACGGCCTGTTGGAACTTGCTTAACGGTGCTCGTGAACCTGTGCGATGCTGGCTAAATCAAGATGTTCCAATAAGAGTGCACTGTGTTGCCCTACACTCGGCATACACACTGTGAGTCGGAAAGCTCCTTCCCTGGATAGTGCTTAGAAGGGCCAGGGGAGCCTGAGGGTACTCAGTGTTTTTGCAGGGAATAGGGTTTCCAGGCGAGGCACCTAGGTGTCCTGAAAAGCGTACTGGCTTTAAAATGCTGAAGATAAGCGACTACGGCCTCATGGAAACTGCTACACGCCTCTGCTTCTGCATAGCATTTCATGGCCTTACCTCGAGGCAAGTTCTCACGTTTCTTGCCCTGTGAGCGACACAGCATGGTAAGATGCTGTATTTCTCCTTGAATAGAGTGACTTCAGGAACGAGGTCTTTGATAAATTCTAAGCAGACTGTTTTCTCAGGGCAGCTCAGACGAGGGCAATGTCGAAGACTTCCAGGGCATGTTGGACTGCCTAGAAATGTGGTTCTGATGCTGTTCGAGTGCTCTGGAAACGGAGCTCTCCTGAAGTAACGTACAGTGTGTTGCCCGAGACTCTGCAGACACAGAGGGCCTCCGTGGGACGTATGGGACTCAATGCTGCTCAGCAGGCCCACAGGGGTGCGGAGGGAGTCAGTGATCTTGGAATAAAAATGATGCTCACCCAGAGGGCGTAGGAGTCCGGAAAAGGGTACTTCCTTTAAAATAAAACAGACCTCCACTAAGAGCTCATGGCAAGAGCTGCATGCCTCCCTTTCTGCAGGGCTACTCAGGGCCTTACCTCGAGGCAAGGACTCACGTGGAGATTCCCTTTAGCTCTAGAGCATGGCAAGGTGAGCCCCACCCTGGCCTATATAGCTCCGTGTGTACCCAGGGAAAACTCATTTTCTTCCCAGACCCATGCCTACAGTGGCCAGAGGCCTGTCAACAGCAGAGAATTTCAGGGAGCTTCACGGCAGCAAGAAAGGAGGTTTCCAAACGGAAAGCAAGGCTAGTCCCATCATGCCCCCATTTCCATGGACACAGGCAGCATACATCTCTGTGGTTTTTAACGAGTCAAAAGAGACACCGAGTACACACTGGTTACTTCCCTGAATCAACTTCTCGAGGCAGGGTGTTCTGCATCTAGTGAACGGCCTCACCAAGGAACGCCCTAGCCAGGCCACTGGGCCCGAGGCCTCACCAAGGAACGCCCTAGGCAGGCCACTGGGCCCGAGGCCTCACCAAGGAACGCCCTAGCCAGGCCACTGGGCCCGAGGCCTCACCAAGGAACGCCCTAGGCAGGCCTCTGGGCCCCTGCCTTTTCAAAAGCCTGCAGTGCTACAGGAAAAACTGTGCTTTACTTGCAAAAGGAAAGCAAGCCGTCTTTCTCCTGGAAGCAGGGTGACTTCAGGTAGGAGGTCCTGATTGGAAGGAGAAGCCTAGTGTTTTTCTCTGTGCAGCTCAGACTAGGGATTGAGTGCGATTTCCACGGCATGTTGGAACTTGCTTGAACGTTGCTCTTGAACCTGTGCGAGTGCTGTGAATCAAGATATCACAAGAAAGAGTGCAGTGTGTTGCCCATGACTCAGCAGACACAGAGGACCTCCGAGGGACCAATGGGCCTCGTTGTTGCTCAGCAGGCCTACAGGGGTGTGGAGGTACTCAGAGATCTTGGAACAAAATTGATGCTCAACCGAGGGGCCTAGGAGTCCTGAAAAGGGTACTTCCTTTAAAGTAAACCAGAACAGCGACTAAGAGCTAATGGAAAGAGCTGCATGCCTCCTTTTCTGTAGGGCTACTCAGGGCCTTACCTCGAGGCAAGGACTCACGTTGAGATTCCCTTTAGCTCTAGAGCATGGCAAGGTGCGCCCCACCGCGGCCAATGAAGCTCCGTGTGTAGACAGAGAAAACTCATTTTCTTCCCAGACCCAAGCCTACAGTGGCCAGGGGCCTGTCAACAGCAGAGAATTTCAGGGAGCTTCACGAAAGCAAGAATGGAGCTTTCCAAATGGAAAGCAAGGCTAGTCCCATCATGCCCCAATTTCCATGGGCACAGGCAGCATACATCTCTGTGGTTTCTAACAAGGCAAAAGAGACACCGAGTACACACTGGTTGCTTCCCTGAATCAACTTCTCGAGGCAGGGTGTCCTGAATGTAGTGAACGGCCTCACCAAGGAAAGCCCTAGCTATGCCTCTGGGCCCGTGCCTCTTCAAAAGCCTGCCCTGCTACAGGAACAACTGTGCTTTAGTTGCAATAGAAACGAGGTCGTCTTTCTTCAGGAGGCAGGGTGACTTCAGGTAGGAGGTCCTGAATGGAAGGAGAAGCTTACTGTTTGTCTCTGTACAGCTCAAACTAGGGAATGAGAGCGACTTCCACGGCCTGTTGGAACTTGCTTAACGGTGCTCGTGAACCTGTGCGATGCTGGCTAAATCAAGATGTTCCAATAAGAGTGCACTGTGTTGCCCTACACTCGGCATACACACTGTGAGTCGGAAAGCTCCTTCCCTGGATAGTGCTTAGAAGGGCCAGGGGAGCCTGAGGGTACTCAGTGTTTTTGCAGGGAATAGGGTTTCCAGGCGAGGCACCTAGGTGTCCTGAAAAGCGTACTGGCTTTAAAATGCTGAAGATAAGCGACTACGGCCTCATGGAAACTGCTACACGCCTCTGCTTCTGCATAGCATTTCATGGCCTTACCTCGAGGCAAGTTCTCACGTTTCTTGCCCTGTGAGCGACACAGCATGGTAAGATGCTGTATTTCTCCTTGAATAGAGTGACTTCAGGAACGAGGTCTTTGATAAATTCTAAGCAGACTGTTTTCTCAGGGCAGCTCAGACGAGGGCAATGTCGAAGACTTCCAGGGCATGTTGGACTGCCTAGAAATGTGGTTCTGATGCTGTTCGAGTGCTCTGGAAACGGAGCTCTCCTGAAGTAACGTACAGTGTGTTGCCCGAGACTCTGCAGACACAGAGGGCCTCCGTGGGACGTATGGGACTCAATGCTGCTCAGCAGGCCCACAGGGGTGCGGAGGGAGTCAGTGATCTTGGAATAAAAATTATGCTCACCCAGAGGGCGTAGGAGTCCGGAAAAGGGTACTTCCTTTAAAATAAAACAGACCTCCACTAAGAGCTCATGGCAAGAGCTGCATGCCTCCCTTTCTGCAGGGCTACTCAGGGCCTTACCTCGAGGCAAGGACTCACGTGGAGATTCCCTTTAGCTCTAGAGCATGGCAAGGTGAGCCCCACCCTGGCCTATATAGCTCCGTGTGTACCCAGGGAAAACTCATTTTCTTCCCAGACCCATGCCTACAGTGGCCAGAGGCCTGTCAACAGCAGAGAATTTCAGGGAGCTTCACGGCAGCAAGAAAGGAGGTTTCCAAACGGAAAGCAAGGCTAGTCCCATCATGCCCCCATTTCCATGGACACAGGCAGCATACATCTCTGTGGTTTTTAACGAGTCAAAAGAGACACCGAGTACACACTGGTTGCTTCCCTGAATCAACTTCTCGAGGCAGGGTGTTCTGCATCTAGTGAACGGCCTCACCAAGGAACGCCCTAGGCAGGCCTCTGGGCCCCTGCCTTTTCAAAAGCCTGCAGTGCTACAGGAAAAACTGTGCTTTACTTGCAAAAGGAAAGCAAGCCGTCTTTCTCCTGGAAGCAGGGTGACTTCAGGTAGGAGGTCCTGATTGGAAGGAGAAGCCTAGTGTTTTTCTCTGTGCAGCTCAGACTAGGGATTGAGTGCGATTTCCACGGCATGTTGGAACTTGCTTGAACGTTGCTCTTGAACCTGTGCGAGTGCTGTGAATCAAGATATCACAAGAAAGAGTGCAGTGTGTTGCCCATGACTCAGCAGACACAGAGGACCTCCGAGGGACCAATGGGCCTCGTTGTTGCTCAGCAGGCCTACAGGGGTGTGGAGGTACTCAGAGATCTTGGAACAAAATTGATGCTCAACCGAGGGGCCTAGGAGTCCTGAAAAGGGTACTTCCTTTAAAGTAAACCAGAACAGCGACTAAGAGCTAATGGAAAGAGCTGCATGCCTCCTTTTCTGTAGGGCTACTCAGGGCCTTACCTCGAGGCAAGGACTCACGTTGAGATTCCCTTTAGCTCTAGAGCATGGCAAGGTGCGCCCCACCGCGGCCAATGAAGCTCCGTGTGTAGACAGAGAAAACTCATTTTCTTCCCAGACCCAAGCCTACAGTGGCCAGGGGCCTGTCAACAGCAGAGAATTTCAGGGAGCTTCACGAAAGCAAGAATGGAGCTTTCCAAATGGAAAGCAAGGCTAGTCCCATCATGCCCCAATTTCCATGGGCACAGGCAGCATACATCTCTGTGGTTTCTAACAAGGCAAAAGAGACACAGAGTACACACTGGTTGTTTC
This sequence comes from Balaenoptera physalus, assembly GCF_965194825.1. Classification (NCBI taxonomy): domain Eukaryota; kingdom Metazoa; phylum Chordata; class Mammalia; order Artiodactyla; family Balaenopteridae; genus Balaenoptera; species Balaenoptera physalus. The sequence continues at coordinate 182,421 of NW_028126006.1, forward strand.
CCTGAATCAACTTCTCGAGGCAGGGTGTCCTGAATGTAGTGAACGGCCTCACCAAGGAAAGCCCTAGCTATGCCTCTGGGCCCGTGCCTCTTCAAAAGCCTGCCCTGCTACAGGAACAACTGTGCTTTAGTTGCAATAGAAACGAGGTCGTCTTTCTTCAGGAGGCAGGGTGACTTCAGGTAGGAGGTCCTGAATGGAAGGAGAAGCTTACTGTTTGTCTCTGTACAGCTCAAACTAGGGAATGAGAGCGACTTCCACGGCCTGTTGGAACTTGCTTAACGGTGCTCGTGAACCTGTGCGATGCTGGCTAAATCAAGATGTTCCAATAAGAGTGCACTGTGTTGCCCTACACTCGGCATACACACTGTGAGTCGGAAAGCTCCTTCCCTGGATAGTGCTTAGAAGGGCCAGGGGAGCCTGAGGGTACTCAGTGTTTTTGCAGGGAATAGGGTTTCCAGGCGAGGCACCTAGGTGTCCTGAAAAGCGTACTGGCTTTAAAATGCTGAAGATAAGCGACTACGGCCTCATGGAAACTGCTACACGCCTCTGCTTCTGCATAGCATTTCATGGCCTTACCTCGAGGCAAGTTCTCACGTTTCTTGCCCTGTGAGCGACACAGCATGGTAAGATGCTGTATTTCTCCTTGAATAGAGTGACTTCAGGAACGAGGTCTTTGATAAATTCTAAGCAGACTGTTTTCTCAGGGCAGCTCAGACGAGGGCAATGTCGAAGACTTCCAGGGCATGTTGGACTGCCTAGAAATGTGGTTCTGATGCTGTTCGAGTGCTCTGGAAACGGAGCTCTCCTGAAGTAACGTACAGTGTGTTGCCCGAGACTCTGCAGACACAGAGGGCCTCCGTGGGACGTATGGGACTCAATGCTGCTCAGCAGGCCCACAGGGGTGCGGAGGGAGTCAGTGATCTTGGAATAAAAATGATGCTCACCCAGAGGGCGTAGGAGTCCGGAAAAGGGTACTTCCTTTAAAATAAAACAGACCTCCACTAAGAGCTCATGGCAAGAGCTGCATGCCTCCCTTTCTGCAGGGCTACTCAGGGCCTTACCTCGAGGCAAGGACTCACGTGGAGATTCCCTTTAGCTCTAGAGCATGGCAAGGTGAGCCCCACCCTGGCCTATATAGCTCCGTGTGTACCCAGGGAAAACTCATTTTCTTCCCAGACCCATGCCTACAGTGGCCAGAGGCCTGTCAACAGCAGAGAATTTCAGGGAGCTTCACGGCAGCAAGAAAGGAGGTTTCCAAACGGAAAGCAAGGCTAGTCCCATCATGCCCCCATTTCCATGGACACAGGCAGCATACATCTCTGTGGTTTTTAACGAGTCAAAAGAGACACCGAGTACACACTGGTTGCTTCCCTGAATCAACTTCTCGAGGCAGGGTGTTCTGCATCTAGTGAACGGCCTCACCAAGGAACGCCCTAGCCAGGCCACTGGGCCCGAGGCCTCACCAAGGAACGCCCTAGGCAGGCCTCTGGGCCCCTGCCTTTTCAAAAGCCTGCAGTGCTACAGGAAAAACTGTGCTTTACTTGCAAAAGGAAAGCAAGCCGTCTTTCTCCTGGAAGCAGGGTGACTTCAGGTAGGAGGTCCTGATTGGAAGGAGAAGCCTAGTGTTTTTCTCTGTGCAGCTCAGACTAGGGATTGAGTGCGATTTCCACGGCATGTTGGAACTTGCTTGAACGTTGCTCTTGAACCTGTGCGAGTGCTGTGAATCAAGATATCACAAGAAAGAGTGCAGTGTGTTGCCCATGACTCAGCAGACACAGAGGACCTCCGAGGGACCAATGGGCCTCGTTGTTGCTCAGCAGGCCTACAGGGGTGTGGAGGTACTCAGAGACCTTGGAACAAAAATGATGCTCAACCGAGGGGCCTAGAGGTCCTGAAAAGGGTACTTCCTTTAAAGTAAACCAGAACAGCGACTAAGAGCTAATGGAAAGAGCTGCATGCCTCTTTTTCTGTAGGGCTACTCAGGGCCTTACCTCGAGGCAAGGACTCACGTTGAGATTCCCTTTAGCTCTAGAGCATGGCAAGGTGAGCCCCACCCTGGCCTATATAGCTCCGTGTGTACCCAGGGAAAACTCATTTTCTTCCCAGACCCATGCCTACAGTGGCCAGAGGCCTGTCAACAGCAGAGAATTTCAGGGAGCTTCACGGCAGCAAGAAAGGAGGTTTCCAAACGGAAAGCAAGGCTAGTCCCATCATGCCCCCATTTCCATGGACACAGGCAGCATACATCTCTGTGGTTTTTAACGAGTCAAAAGAGACACCGAGTACACACTGGTTGCTTCCCTGAATCAACTTCTCGAGGCAGGGTGTCCTGAATGTAGTGAACGGCCTCACCAAGGAAAGCCCTAGCTATGCCTCTGGGCCCGTGCCTCTTCAAAAGCCTGCCCTGCTACAGGAACAACTGTGCTTTAGTTGCAATAGAAACGAGGTCGTCTTTCTTCAGGAGGCAGGGTGACTTCAGGTAGGAGGTCCTGAATGGAAGGAGAAGCTTACTGTTTGTCTCTGTACAGCTCAAACTAGGGAATGAGAGCGACTTCCACGGCCTGTTGGAACTTGCTTAACGGTGCTCGTGAACCTGTGCGATGCTGGCTAAATCAAGATGTTCCAATAAGAGTGCACTGTGTTGCCCTACACTCGGCATACACACTGTGAGTCGGAAAGCTCCTTCCCTGGATAGTGCTTAGAAGGGCCAGGGGAGCCTGAGGGTACTCAGTGTTTTTGCAGGGAATAGGGTTTCCAGGCGAGGCACCTAGGTGTCCTGAAAAGCGTACTGGCTTTAAAATGCTGAAGATAAGCGACTACGGCCTCATGGAAACTGCTACACGCCTCTGCTTCTGCATAGCATTTCATGGCCTTACCTCGAGGCAAGTTCTCACGTTTCTTGCCCTGTGAGCGACACAGCATGGTAAGATGCTGTATTTCTCCTTGAATAGAGTGACTTCAGGAACGAGGTCTTTGATAAATTCTAAGCAGACTGTTTTCTCAGGGCAGCTCAGACGAGGGCAATGTCGAAGACTTCCAGGGCATGTTGGACTGCCTAGAAATGTGGTTCTGATGCTGTTCGAGTGCTCTGGAAACGGAGCTCTCCTGAAGTAACGTACAGTGTGTTGCCCGAGACTCTGCAGACACAGAGGGCCTCCGTGGGACGTATGGGACTCAATGCTGCTCAGCAGGCCCACAGGGGTGCGGAGGGAGTCAGTGATCTTGGAATAAAAATGATGCTCACCCAGAGGGCGTAGGAGTCCGGAAAAGGGTACTTCCTTTAAAATAAAACAGACCTCCACTAAGAGCTCATGGCAAGAGCTGCATGCCTCCCTTTCTGCAGGGCTACTCAGGGCCTTACCTCGAGGCAAGGACTCACGTGGAGATTCCCTTTAGCTCTAGAGCATGGCAAGGTGAGCCCCACCCTGGCCTATATAGCTCCGTGTGTACCCAGGGAAAACTCATTTTCTTCCCAGACCCATGCCTACAGTGGCCAGAGGCCTGTCAACAGCAGAGAATTTCAGGGAGCTTCACGGCAGCAAGAAAGGAGGTTTCCAAACGGAAAGCAAGGCTAGTCCCATCATGCCCCCATTTCCATGGACACAGGCAGCATACATCTCTGTGGTTTTTAACGAGTCAAAAGAGACACCGAGTACACACTGGTTGCTTCCCTGAATCAACTTCTCGAGGCAGGGTGTTCTGCATCTAGTGAACGGCCTCACCAAGGAACGCCCTAGCCAGGCCACTGGGCCCGAGGCCTCACCAAGGAACGCCCTAGGCAGGCCTCTGGGCCCCTGCCTTTTCAAAAGCCTGCAGTGCTACAGGAAAAACTGTGCTTTACTTGCAAAAGGAAAGCAAGCCGTCTTTCTCCTGGAAGCAGGGTGACTTCAGGTAGGAGGTCCTGATTGGAAGGAGAAGCCTAGTGTTTTTCTCTGTGCAGCTCAGACTAGGGATTGAGTGCGATTTCCACGGCATGTTGGAACTTGCTTGAACGTTGCTCTTGAACCTGTGCGAGTGCTGTGAATCAAGATATCACAAGAAAGAGTGCAGTGTGTTGCCCATGACTCAGCAGACACAGAGGACCTCCGAGGGACCAATGGGCCTCGTTGTTGCTCAGCAGGCCTACAGGGGTGTGGAGGTACTCAGAGATCTTGGAACAAAATTGATGCTCAACCGAGGGGCCTAGGAGTCCTGAAAAGGGTACTTCCTTTAAAGTAAACCAGAACAGCGACTAAGAGCTAATGGAAAGAGCTGCATGCCTCCTTTTCTGTAGGGCTACTCAGGGCCTTACCTCGAGGCAAGGACTCACGTTGAGATTCCCTTTAGCTCTAGAGCATGGCAAGGTGCGCCCCACCGCGGCCAATGAAGCTCCGTGTGTAGACAGAGAAAACTCATTTTCTTCCCAGACCCAAGCCTACAGTGGCCAGGGGCCTGTCAACAGCAGAGAATTTCAGGGAGCTTCACGAAAGCAAGAATGGAGCTTTCCAAATGGAAAGCAAGGCTAGTCCCATCATGCCCCAATTTCCATGGGCACAGGCAGCATACATCTCTGTGGTTTCTAACAAGGCAAAAGAGACACAGAGTACACACTGGTTGTTTCCCTGAATCAACTTCTCGAGGCAGGGTGTCCTGAATGTAGTGAACGGCCTCACCAAGGAAAGCCCTAGCTATGCCTCTGGGCCCGTGCCTCTTCAAAAGCCTGCCCTGCTACAGGAACAACTGTGCTTTAGTTGCAATAGAAACGAGGTCGTCTTTCTTCAGGAGGCAGGGTGACTTCAGGTAGGAGGTCCTGAATGGAAGGAGAAGCTTACTGTTTGTCTCTGTACAGCTCAAACTAGGGAATGAGAGCGACTTCCACGGCCTGTTGGAACTTGCTTAACGGTGCTCGTGAACCTGTGCGATGCTGGCTAAATCAAGATGTTCCAATAAGAGTGCACTGTGTTGCCCTACACTCGGCATACACACTGTGAGTCGGAAAGCTCCTTCCCTGGATAGTGCTTAGAAGGGCCAGGGGAGCCTGAGGGTACTCAGTGTTTTTGCAGGGAATAGGGTTTCCAGGCGAGGCACCTAGGTGTCCTGAAAAGCGTACTGGCTTTAAAATGCTGAAGATAAGCGACTACGGCCTCATGGAAACTGCTACACGCCTCTGCTTCTGCATAGCATTTCATGGCCTTACCTCGAGGCAAGTTCTCACGTTTCTTGCCCTGTGAGCGACACAGCATGGTAAGATGCTGTATTTCTCCTTGAATAGAGTGACTTCAGGAACGAGGTCTTTGATAAATTCTAAGCAGACTGTTTTCTCAGGGCAGCTCAGACGAGGGCAATGTCGAAGACTTCCAGGGCATGTTGGACTGCCTAGAAATGTGGTTCTGATGCTGTTCGAGTGCTCTGGAAACGGAGCTCTCCTGAAGTAACGTACAGTGTGTTGCCCGAGACTCTGCAGACACAGAGGGCCTCCGTGGGACGTATGGGACTCAATGCTGCTCAGCAGGCCCACAGGGGTGCGGAGGGAGTCAGTGATCTTGGAATAAAAATGATGCTCACCCAGAGGGCGTAGGAGTCCGGAAAAGGGTACTTCCTTTAAAATAAAACAGACCTCCACTAAGAGCTCATGGAAAGAGCTGCATGCCTCCCTTTCTGCAGGGCTACTCAGGGCCTTACCTCGAGGCAAGGACTCACGTGGAGATTCCCTTTAGCTCTAGAGCATGGCAAGGTGAGCCCCACCCTGGCCTATATAGCTCCGTGTGTACCCAGGGAAAACTCATTTTCTTCCCAGACCCATGCCTACAGTGGCCAGAGGCCTGTCAACAGCAGAGAATTTCAGGGAGCTTCACGGCAGCAAGAAAGGAGGTTTCCAAACGGAAAGCAAGGCTAGTCCCATCATGCCCCCATTTCCATGGACACAGGCAGCATACATCTCTGTGGTTTTTAACGAGTCAAAAGAGACACCGAGTACACACTGGTTGCTTCCCTGAATCAACTTCTCGAGGCAGGGTGTTCTGCATCTAGTGAACGGCCTCACCAAGGAACGCCCTAGCCAGGCCACTGGGCCCGAGGCCTCACCAAGGAACGCCCTAGGCAGGCCTCTGGGCCCCTGCCTTTTCAAAAGCCTGCAGTGCTACAGGAAAAACTGTGCTGTACTTGCAAAAGGAAAGCAAGCCGTCTTTCTCCTGGAAGCAGGGTGACTTCAGGTAGGAGGTCCTGATTGGAAGGAGAAGCCTAGTGTTTTTCTCTGTGCAGCTCAGACTAGGGATTGAGTGCGATTTCCACGGCATGTTGGAACTTGCTTGAACGTTGCTCTTGAACCTGTGCGAGTGCTGTGAATCAAGATATCACAAGAAAGAGTGCAGTGTGTTGCCCATGACTCAGCAGACACAGAGGACCTCCGAGGGACCAATGGGCCTCGTTGTTGCTCAGCAGGCCTACAGGGGTGTGGAGGTACTCAGAGACCTTGGAACAAAAATGATGCTCAACCGAGGGGCCTAGAGGTCCTGAAAAGGGTACTTCCTTTAAAGTAAACCAGAACAGCGACTAAGAGCTAATGGAAAGAGCTGCATGCCTCTTTTTCTGTAGGGCTACTCAGGGCCTTACCTCGAGGCAAGGACTCACGTGGAGATTCCCTTTAGCTCTAGAGCATGGCAAGGTGAGCCCCACCCTGGCCTATATAGCTCCGTGTGTACCCAGGGAAAACTCATTTTCTTCCCAGACCCATGCCTACAGTGGCCAGAGGCCTGTCAACAGCAGAGAATTTCAGGGAGCTTCACGGCAGCAAGAAAGGAGGTTTCCAAACGGAAAGCAAGGCTAGTCCCATCATGCCCCCATTTCCATGGACACAGGCAGCATACATCTCTGTGGTTTTTAACGAGTCAAAAGAGACACCGAGTACACACTGGTTGCTTCCCTGAATCAACTTCTCGAGGCAGGGTGTCCTGAATGTAGTGAACGGCCTCACCAAGGAAAGCCCTAGCTATGCCTCTGGGCCCGTGCCTCTTCAAAAGCCTGCCCTGCTACAGGAACAACTGTGCTTTAGTTGCAATAGAAACGAGGTCGTCTTTCTTCAGGAGGCAGGGTGACTTCAGGTAGGAGGTCCTGAATGGAAGGAGAAGCTTACTGTTTGTCTCTGTACAGCTCAAACTAGGGAATGAGAGCGACTTCCACGGCCTGTTGGAACTTGCTTAACGGTGCTCGTGAACCTGTGCGATGCTGGCTAAATCAAGATGTTCCAATAAGAGTGCACTGTGTTGCCCTACACTCGGCATACACACTGTGAGTCGGAAAGCTCCTTCCCTGGATAGTGCTTAGAAGGGCCAGGGGAGCCTGAGGGTACTCAGTGTTTTTGCAGGGAATAGGGTTTCCAGGCGAGGCACCTAGGTGTCCTGAAAAGCGTACTGGCTTTAAAATGCTGAAGATAAGCGACTACGGCCTCATGGAAACTGCTACACGCCTCTGCTTCTGCATAGCATTTCATGGCCTTACCTCGAGGCAAGTTCTCACGTTTCTTGCCCTGTGAGCGACACAGCATGGTAAGATGCTGTATTTCTCCTTGAATAGAGTGACTTCAGGAACGAGGTCTTTGATAAATTCTAAGCAGACTGTTTTCTCAGGGCAGCTCAGACGAGGGCAATGTCGAAGACTTCCAGGGCATGTTGGACTGCCTAGAAATGTGGTTCTGATGCTGTTCGAGTGCTCTGGAAACGGAGCTCTCCTGAAGTAACGTACAGTGTGTTGCCCGAGACTCTGCAGACACAGAGGGCCTCCGTGGGACGTATGGGACTCAATGCTGCTCAGCAGGCCCACAGGGGTGCGGAGGGAGTCAGTGATCTTGGAATAAAAATGATGCTCACCCGAAGACCGTAGGAGTCCTGAAAAGGGTACTTCCTTTAAAATAAAACAGACCTCCACTAAGAGCTCATGGAAAGAGCTGCATGCCTCCCTTTCTGCAGGGCTACTCAGGGCCTTACCTCGAGGCAAGGACTCACGTGGAGATTCCCTTTAGCTCTAGAGCATGGCAAGGTGAGCCCCACCCTGGCCTATATAGCTCCGTGTGTACCCAGGGAAAACTCATTTTCTTCCCAGACCCATGCCTACAGTGGCCAGAGGCCTGTCAACAGCAGAGAATTTCAGGGAGCTTCACGGCAGCAAGAAAGGAGGTTTCCAAACGGAAAGCAAGGCTAGTCCCATCATGCCCCCATTTCCATGGACACAGGCAGCATACATCTCTGTGGTTTTTAACGAGTCAAAAGAGACACCGAGTACACACTGGTTGCTTCCCTGAATCAACTTCTCGAGGCAGGGTGTTCTGCATCTAGTGAACGGCCTCACCAAGGAACGCCCTAGCCAGGCCACTGGGCCCGAGGCCTCACCAAGGAACGCCCTAGGCAGGCCTCTGGGCCCCTGCCTTTTCAAAAGCCTGCAGTGCTACAGGAAAAACTGTGCTTTACTTGCAAAAGGAAAGCAAGCCGTCTTTCTCCTGGAAGCAGGGTGACTTCAGGTAGGAGGTCCTGATTGGAAGGAGAAGCCTAGTGTTTTTCTCTGTGCAGCTCAGACTAGGGATTGAGTGCGATTTCCACGGCATGTTGGAACTTGCTTGAACGTTGCTCTTGAACCTGTGCGAGTGCTGTGAATCAAGATATCACAAGAAAGAGTGCAGTGTGTTGCCCATGACTCAGCAGACACAGAGGACCTCCGAGGGACCAATGGGCCTCGTTGTTGCTCAGCAGGCCTACAGGGGTGTGGAGGTACTCAGAGATCTTGGAACAAAATTGATGCTCAACCGAGGGGCCTAGGAGTCCTGAAAAGGGTACTTCCTTTAAAGTAAACCAGAACAGCGACTAAGAGCTAATGGAAAGAGCTGCATGCCTCCTTTTCTGTAGGGCTACTCAGGGCCTTACCTCGAGGCAAGGACTCACGTTGAGATTCCCTTTAGCTCTAGAGCATGGCAAGGTGCGCCCCACCGCGGCCAATGAAGCTCCGTGTGTAGACAGAGAAAACTCATTTTCTTCCCAGACCCAAGCCTACAGTGGCCAGGGGCCTGTCAACAGCAGAGAATTTCAGGGAGCTTCACGAAAGCAAGAATGGAGCTTTCCAAATGGAAAGCAAGGCTAGTCCCATCATGCCCCAATTTCCATGGGCACAGGCAGCATACATCTCTGTGGTTTCTAACAAGGCAAAAGAGACACAGAGTACACACTGGTTGTTTCCCTGAATCAACTTCTCGAGGCAGGGTGTCCTGAATGTAGTGAACGGCCTCACCAAGGAAAGCCCTAGCTATGCCTCTGGGCCCGTGCCTCTTCAAAAGCCTGCCCTGCTACAGGAACAACTGTGCTTTAGTTGCAATAGAAACGAGGTCGTCTTTCTTCAGGAGGCAGGGTGACTTCAGGTAGGAGGTCCTGAATGGAAGGAGAAGCTTACTGTTTGTCTCTGTACAGCTCAAACTAGGGAATGAGAGCGACTTCCACGGCCTGTTGGAACTTGCTTAACGGTGCTCGTGAACCTGTGCGATGCTGGCTAAATCAAGATGTTCCAATAAGAGTGCACTGTGTTGCCCTACACTCGGCATACACACTGTGAGTCGGAAAGCTCCTTCCCTGGATAGTGCTTAGAAGGGCCAGGGGAGCCTGAGGGTACTCAGTGTTTTTGCAGGGAATAGGGTTTCCAGGCGAGGCACCTAGGTGTCCTGAAAAGCGTACTGGCTTTAAAATGCTGAAGATAAGCGACTACGGCCTCATGGAAACTGCTACACGCCTCTGCTTCTGCATAGCATTTCATGGCCTTACCTCGAGGCAAGTTCTCACGTTTCTTGCCCTGTGAGCGACACAGCATGGTAAGATGCTGTATTTCTCCTTGAATAGAGTGACTTCAGGAACGAGGTCTTTGATAAATTCTAAGCAGACTGTTTTCTCAGGGCAGCTCAGACGAGGGCAATGTCGAAGACTTCCAGGGCATGTTGGACTGCCTAGAAATGTGGTTCTGATGCTGTTCGAGTGCTCTGGAAACGGAGCTCTCCTGAAGTAACGTACAGTGTGTTGCCCGAGACTCTGCAGACACAGAGGGCCTCCGTGGGACGTATGGGACTCAATGCTGCTCAGCAGGCCCACAGGGGTGTGGAGGGAGTCAGTGATCTTGGAATAAAAATGATGCTCACCCAGAGGGCGTAGGAGTCCGGAAAAGGGTACTTCCTTTAAAATAAAACAGACCTCCACTAAGAGCTCATGGAAAGAGCTGCATGCCTCCCTTTCTGCAGGGCTACTCAGGGCCTTACCTCGAGGCAAGGACTCACGTTGAGATTCCCTTTAGCTCTAGAGCACGGCAAGGTGAGCCCCACCCTGGCCTATATAGCTCCGTGTGTACCCAGGGAAAACTCATTTTCTTCCCAGACCCATGCCTACAGTGGCCAGAGGCCTGTCAACAGCAGAGAATTTCAGGGAGCTTCACGGCAGCAAGAAAGGAGGTTTCCAAACGGAAAGCAAGGCTAGTCCCATCATGCCCCCATTTCCATGGACACAGGCAGCATACATCTCTGTGGTTTTTAACGAGTCAAAAGAGACACCGAGTACACACTGGTTGCTTCCCTGAATCAACTTCTCGAGGCAGGGTGTTCTGCATCTAGTGAACGGCCTCACCAAGGAACGCCCTAGCCAGGCCACTGGGCCCGAGGCCTCACCAAGGAACGCCCTAGGCAGGCCTCTGGGCCCCTGCCTTTTCAAAAGCCTGCAGTGCTACAGGAAAAACTGTGCTTTACTTGCAAAAGGAAAGCAAGCCGTCTTTCTCCTGGAAGCAGGGTGACTTCAGGTAGGAGGTCCTGATTGGAAGGAGAAGACTAGTGTTTTTCTCTGTGCAGCTCAGACTAGGGATTGAGTGCGATTTCCACGGCATGTTGGAACTTGCTTGAACGTTGCTCTTGAACCTGTGCGAGTGCTGTGAATCAAGATATCACAAGAAAGAGTGCAGTGTGTTGCCCATGACTCAGCAGACACAGAGGACCTCCGAGGGACCAATGGGCCTCGTTGTTGCTCAGCAGGCCTACAGGGGTGTGGAGGTACTCAGAGATCTTGGAACAAAATTGATGCTCAACCGAGGGGCCTAGGAGTCCTGAAAAGGGTACTTCCTTTAAAGTAAACCAGAACAGCGACTAAGAGCTAATGGAAAGAGCTGCATGCCTCCTTTTCTGTAGGGCTACTCAGGGCCTTACCTCGAGGCAAGGACTCACGTTGAGATTCCCTTTAGCTCTAGAGCATGGCAAGGTGCGCCCCACCGCGGCCAATGAAGCTCCGTGTGTAGACAGAGAAAACTCATTTTCTTCCCAGACCCAAGCCTACAGTGGCCAGGGGCCTGTCAACAGCAGAGAATTTCAGGGAGCTTCACGAAAGCAAGAATGGAGCTTTCCAAATGGAAAGCAAGGCTAGTCCCATCATGCCCCAATTTCCATGGGCACAGGCAGCATACATCTCTGTGGTTTCTAACAAGGCAAAAGAGACACAGAGTACACACTGGTTGTTTCCCTGAATCAACTTCTCGAGGCAGGGTGTCCTGAATGTAGTGAACGGCCTCACCAAGGAAAGCCCTAGCTATGCCTCTGGGCCCGTGCCTCTTCAAAAGCCTGCCCTGCTACAGGAACAACTGTGCTTTAGTTGCAATAGAAACGAGGTCGTCTTTCTTCAGGAGGCAGGGTGACTTCAGGTAGGAGGTCCTGAATGGAAGGAGAAGCTTACTGTTTGTCTCTGTACAGCTCAAACTAGGGAATGAGAGCGACTTCCACGGCCTGTTGGAACTTGCTTAACGGTGCTCGTGAACCTGTGCGATGCTGGCTAAATCAAGATGTTCCAATAAGAGTGCACTGTGTTGCCCTACACTCGGCATACACACTGTGAGTCGGAAAGCTCCTTCCCTGGATAGTGCTTAGAAGGGCCAGGGGAGCCTGAGGGTACTCAGTGTTTTTGCAGGGAATAGGGTTTCCAGGCGAGGCACCTAGGTGTCCTGAAAAGCGTACTGGCTTTAAAATGCTGAAGATAAGCGACTACGGCCTCATGGAAACTGCTACACGCCTCTGCTTCTGCATAGCATTTCATGGCCTTACCTCGAGGCAAGTTCTCACGTTTCTTGCCCTGTGAGCGACACAGCATGGTAAGATGCTGTATTTCTCCTTGAATAGAGTGACTTCAGGAACGAGGTCTTTGATAAATTCTAAGCAGACTGTTTTCTCAGGGCAGCTCAGACGAGGGCAATGTCGAAGACTTCCAGGGCATGTTGGACTGCCTAGAAATGTGGTTCTGATGCTGTTCGAGTGCTCTGGAAACGGAGCTCTCCTGAAGTAACGTACAGTGTGTTGCCCGAGACTCTGCAGACACAGAGGGCCTCCGTGGGACGTATGGGACTCAATGCTGCTCAGCAGGCCCACAGGGGTGTGGAGGGAGTCAGTGATCTTGGAATAAAAATGATGCTCACCCAGAGGGCGTAGGAGTCCGGAAAAGGGTACTTCCTTTAAAATAAAACAGACCTCCACTAAGAGCTCATGGAAAGAGCTGCATGCCTCCCTTTCTGCAGGGCTACTCAGGGCCTTACCTCGAGGCAAGGACTCACGTTGAGATTCCCTTTAGCTCTAGAGCACGGCAAGGTGAGCCCCACCCTGGCCTATATAGCTCCGTGTGTACCCAGGGAAAACTCATTTTCTTCCCAGACCCATGCCTACAGTGGCCAGAGGCCTGTCAACAGCAGAGAATTTCAGGGAGCTTCACGGCAGCAAGAAAGGAGGTTTCCAAACGGAAAGCAAGGCTAGTCCCATCATGCCCCCATTTCCATGGACACAGGCAGCATACATCTCTGTGGTTTTTAACGAGTCAAAAGAGACACCGAGTACACACTGGTTGCTTCCCTGAATCAACTTCTCGAGGCAGGGTGTTCTGCATCTAGTGAACGGCCTCACCAAGGAACGCCCTAGCCAGGCCACTGGGCCCGAGGCCTCACCAAGGAACGCCCTAGGCAGGCCTCTGGGCCCCTGCCTTTTCAAAAGCCTGCAGTGCTACAGGAAAAACTGTGCTTTACTTGCAAAAGGAAAGCAAGCCGTCTTTCTCCTGGAAGCAGGGTGACTTCAGGTAGGAGGTCCTGATTGGAAGGAGAAGCCTAGTGTTTTTCTCTGTGCAGCTCAGACTAGGGATTGAGTGCGATTTCCACGGCATGTTGGAACTTGCTTGAACGTTGCTCTTGAACCTGTGCGAGTGCTGTGAATCAAGATATCACAAGAAAGAGTGCAGTGTGTTGCCCATGACTCAGCAGACACAGAGGACCTCCGAGGGACCAATGGGCCTCGTTGTTGCTCAGCAGGCCTACAGGGGTGTGGAGGTACTCAGAGACCTTGGAACAAAAATGATGCTCAACCGAGGGGCCTAGAGGTCCTGAAAAGGGTACTTCCTTTAAAGTAAACCAGAACAGCGACTAAGAGCTAATGGAAAGAGCTGCATGCCTCTTTTTCTGTAGGGCTACTCAGGGCCTTACCTCGAGGCAAGGACTCACGTTGAGATTCCCTTTAGCTCTAGAGCATGGCAAGGTGAGCCCCACCCTGGCCTATATAGCTCCGTGTGTACCCAGGGAAAACTCATTTTCTTCCCAGACCCATGCCTACAGTGGCCAGAGGCCTGTCAACAGCAGAGAATTTCAGGGAGCTTCACGGCAGCAAGAAAGGAGGTTTCCAAACGGAAAGCAAGGCTAGTCCCATCATGCCCCCATTTCCATGGACACAGGCAGCATACATCTCTGTGGTTTTTAACGAGTCAAAAGAGACACCGAGTACACACTGGTTGCTTCCCTGAATCAACTTCTCGAGGCAGGGTGTCCTGAATGTAGTGAACGGCCTCACCAAGGAAAGCCCTAGCTATGCCTCTGGGCCCGTGCCTCTTCAAAAGCCTGCCCTGCTACAGGAACAACTGTGCTTTAGTTGCAATAGAAACGAGGTCGTCTTTCTTCAGGAGGCAGGGTGACTTCAGGTAGGAGGTCCTGAATGGAAGGAGAAGCTTACTGTTTGTCTCTGTACAGCTCAAACTAGGGAATGAGAGCGACTTCCACGGCCTGTTGGAACTTGCTTAACGGTGCTCGTGAACCTGTGCGATGCTGGCTAAATCAAGATGTTCCAATAAGAGTGCACTGTGTTGCCCTACACTCGGCATACACACTGTGAGTCGGAAAGCTCCTTCCCTGGATAGTGCTTAGAAGGGCCAGGGGAGCCTGAGGGTACTCAGTGTTTTTGCAGGGAATAGGGTTTCCAGGCGAGGCACCTAGGTGTCCTGAAAAGCGTACTGGCTTTAAAATGCTGAAGATAAGCGACTACGGCCTCATGGAAACTGCTACACGCCTCTGCTTCTGCATAGCATTTCATGGCCTTACCTCGAGGCAAGTTCTCACGTTTCTTGCCCTGTGAGCGACACAGCATGGTAAGATGCTGTATTTCTCCTTGAATAGAGTGACTTCAGGAACGAGGTCTTTGATAAATTCTAAGCAGACTGTTTTCTCAGGGCAGCTCAGACGAGGGCAATGTCGAAGACTTCCAGGGCATGTTGGACTGCCTAGAAATGTGGTTCTGATGCTGTTCGAGTGCTCTGGAAACGGAGCTCTCCTGAAGTAACGTACAGTGTGTTGCCCGAGACTCTGCAGACACAGAGGGCCTCCGTGGGACGTATGGGACTCAATGCTGCTCAGCAGGCCCACAGGGGTGCGGAGGGAGTCAGTGATCTTGGAATAAAAATGATGCTCACCCAGAGGGCGTAGGAGTCCGGAAAAGGGTACTTCCTTTAAAATAAAACAGACCTCCACTAAGAGCTCATGGCAAGACCTGCATGCCTCCCTTTCTGCAGGGCTACTCAGGGCCTTACCTCGAGGCAAGGACTCACGTGGAGATTCCCTTTAGCTCTAGAGCATGGCAAGGTGAGCCCCACCCTGGCCTATATAGCTCCGTGTGTACCCAGGGAAAACTCATTTTCTTCCCAGACCCATGCCTACAGTGGCCAGAGGCCTGTCAACAGCAGAGAATTTCAGGGAGCTTCACGGCAGCAAGAAAGGAGGTTTCCAAACGGAAAGCAAGGCTAGTCCCATCATGCCCCCATTTCCATGGACACAGGCAGCATACATCTCTGTGGTTTTTAACGAGTCAAAAGAGACACCGAGTACACACTGGTTGCTTCCCTGAATCAACTTCTCGAGGCAGGGTGTTCTGCATCTAGTGAACGGCCTCACCAAGGAACGCCCTAGCCAGGCCACTGGGCCCGAGGCCTCACCAAGGAACGCCCTAGGCAGGCCTCTGGGCCCCTGCCTTTTCAAAAGCCTGCAGTGCTACAGGAAAAACTGTGCTTTACTTGCAAAAGGAAAGCAAGCCGTCTTTCTCCTGGAAGCAGGGTGACTTCAGGTAGGAGGTCCTGATTGGAAGGAGAAGCCTAGTGTTTTTCTCTGTGCAGCTCAGACTAGGGATTGAGTGCGATTTCCACGGCATGTTGGAACTTGCTTGAACGTTGCTCTTGAACCTGTGCGAGTGCTGTGAATCAAGATATCACAAGAAAGAGTGCAGTGTGTTGCCCATGACTCAGCAGACACAGAGGACCTCCGAGGGACCAATGGGCCTCGTTGTTGCTCAGCAGGCCTACAGGGGTGTGGAGGTACTCAGAGATCTTGGAACAAAATTGATGCTCAACCGAGGGGCCTAGGAGTCCTGAAAAGGGTACTTCCTTTAAAGTAAACCAGAACAGCGACTAAGAGCTAATGGAAAGAGCTGCATGCCTCCTTTTCTGTAGGGCTACTCAGGGCCTTACCTCGAGGCAAGGACTCACGTTGAGATTCCCTTTAGCTCTAGAGCATGGCAAGGTGCGCCCCACCGCGGCCAATGAAGCTCCGTGTGTAGACAGAGAAAACTCATTTTCTTCCCAGACCCAAGCCTACAGTGGCCAGGGGCCTGTCAACAGCAGAGAATTTCAGGGAGCTTCACGAAAGCAAGAATGGAGCTTTCCAAATGGAAAGCAAGGCTAGTCCCATCATGCCCCAATTTCCATGGGCACAGGCAGCATACATCTCTGTGGTTTCTAACAAGGCAAAAGAGACACAGAGTACACACTGGTTGTTTCCCTGAATCAACTTCTCGAGGCAGGGTGTCCTGAATGTAGTGAACGGCCTCACCAAGGAAAGCCCTAGCTATGCCTCTGGGCCCGTGCCTCTTCAAAAGCCTGCCCTGCTACAGGAACAACTGTGCTTTAGTTGCAATAGAAACGAGGTCGTCTTTCTTCAGGAGGCAGGGTGACTTCAGGTAGGAGGTCCTGAATGGAAGGAGAAGCTTACTGTTTGTCTCTGTACAGCTCAAACTAGGGAATGAGAGCGACTTCCACGGCCTGTTGGAACTTGCTTAACGGTGCTCGTGAACCTGTGCGATGCTGGCTAAATCAAGATGTTCCAATAAGAGTGCACTGTGTTGCCCTACACTCGGCATACACACTGTGAGTCGGAAAGCTCCTTCCCTGGATAGTGCTTAGAAGGGCCAGGGGAGCCTGAGGGTACTCAGTGTTTTTGCAGGGAATAGGGTTTCCAGGCGAGGCACCTAGGTGTCCTGAAAAGCGTACTGGCTTTAAAATGCTGAAGATAAGCGACTACGGCCTCATGGAAACTGCTACACGCCTCTGCTTCTGCATAGCATTTCATGGCCTTACCTCGAGGCAAGTTCTCACGTTTCTTGCCCTGTGAGCGACACAGCATGGTAAGATGCTGTATTTCTCCTTGAATAGAGTGACTTCAGGAACGAGGTCTTTGATAAATTCTAAGCAGACTGTTTTCTCAGGGCAGCTCAGACGAGGGCAATGTCGAAGACTTCCAGGGCATGTTGGACTGCCTAGAAATGTGGTTCTGATGCTGTTCGAGTGCTCTGGAAACGGAGCTCTCCTGAAGTAACGTACAGTGTGTTGCCCGAGACTCTGCAGACACAGAGGGCCTCCGTGGGACGTATGGGACTCAATGCTGCTCAGCAGGCCCACAGGGGTGCGGAGGGAGTCAGTGATCTTGGAATAAAAATGATGCTCACCCAGAGGGCGTAGGAGTCCGGAAAAGGGTACTTCCTTTAAAATAAAACAGACCTCCACTAAGAGCTCATGGCAAGAGCTGCATGCCTCCCTTTCTGCAGGGCTACTCAGGGCCTTACCTCGAGGCAAGGACTCACGTGGAGATTCCCTTTAGCTCTAGAGCATGGCAAGGTGAGCCCCACCCTGGCCTATATAGCTCCGTGTGTACCCAGGGAAAACTCATTTTCTTCCCAGACCCATGCCTACAGTGGCCAGAGGCCTGTCAACAGCAGAGAATTTCAGGGAGCTTCACGGCAGCAAGAAAGGAGGTTTCCAAACGGAAAGCAAGGCTAGTCCCATCATGCCCCCATTTCCATGGACACAGGCAGCATACATCTCTGTGGTTTTTAACGAGTCAAAAGAGACACCGAGTACACACTGGTTGCTTCCCTGAATCAACTTCTCGAGGCAGGGTGTCCTGAATGTAGTGAACGGCCTCACCAAGGAAAGCCCTAGCTATGCCTCTGGGCCCGTGCCTCTTCAAAAGCCTGCCCTGCTACAGGAACAACTGTGCTTTAGTTGCAATAGAAACGAGGTCGTCTTTCTTCAGGAGGCAGGGTGACTTCAGGTAGGAGGTCCTGAATGGAAGGAGAAGCTTACTGTTTGTCTCTGTACAGCTCAAACTAGGGAATGAGAGCGACTTCCACGGCCTGTTGGAACTTGCTTAACGGTGCTCGTGAACCTGTGCGATGCTGGCTAAATCAAGATGTTCCAATAAGAGTGCACTGTGTTGCCCTACACTCGGCATACACACTGTGAGTCGGAAAGCTCCTTCCCTGGATAGTGCTTAGAAGGGCCAGGGGAGCCTGAGGGTACTCAGTGTTTTTGCAGGGAATAGGGTTTCCAGGCGAGGCACCTAGGTGTCCTGAAAAGCGTACTGGCTTTAAAATGCTGAAGATAAGCGACTACGGCCTCATGGAAACTGCTACACGCCTCTGCTTCTGCATAGCATTTCATGGCCTTACCTCGAGGCAAGTTCTCACGTTTCTTGCCCTGTGAGCGACACAGCATGGTAAGATGCTGTATTTCTCCTTGAATAGAGTGACTTCAGGAACGAGGTCTTTGATAAATTCTAAGCAGACTGTTTTCTCAGGGCAGCTCAGACGAGGGCAATGTCGAAGACTTCCAGGGCATGTTGGACTGCCTAGAAATGTGGTTCTGATGCTGTTCGAGTGCTCTGGAAACGGAGCTCTCCTGAAGTAACGTACAGTGTGTTGCCCGAGACTCTGCAGACACAGAGGGCCTCCGTGGGACGTATGGGACTCAATGCTGCTCAGCAGGCCCACAGGGGTGCGGAGGGAGTCAGTGATCTTGGAATAAAAATGATGCTCACCCAGAGGGCGTAGGAGTCCGGAAAAGGGTACTTCCTTTAAA
Organism: Balaenoptera physalus; assembly: GCF_965194825.1. NCBI lineage: Eukaryota > Metazoa > Chordata > Mammalia > Artiodactyla > Balaenopteridae > Balaenoptera > Balaenoptera physalus. Next base: position 200,876 of record NW_028126006.1, read on the forward strand.
ATAAAACAGACCTCCACTAAGAGCTCATGGCAAGAGCTGCATGCCTCCCTTTCTGCAGGGCTACTCAGGGCCTTACCTCGAGGCAAGGACTCACGTGGAGATTCCCTTTAGCTCTAGAGCATGGCAAGGTGAGCCCCACCCTGGCCTATATAGCTCCGTGTGTACCCAGGGAAAACTCATTTTCTTCCCAGACCCATGCCTACAGTGGCCAGAGGCCTGTCAACAGCAGAGAATTTCAGGGAGCTTCACGGCAGCAAGAAAGGAGGTTTCCAAACGGAAAGCAAGGCTAGTCCCATCATGCCCCCATTTCCATGGACACAGGCAGCATACATCTCTGTGGTTTTTAACGAGTCAAAAGAGACACCGAGTACACACTGGTTGCTTCCCTGAATCAACTTCTCGAGGCAGGGTGTTCTGCATCTAGTGAACGGCCTCACCAAGGAACGCCCTAGCCAGGCCACTGGGCCCGAGGCCTCACCAAGGAACGCCCTAGGCAGGCCTCTGGGCCCCTGCCTTTTCAAAAGCCTGCAGTGCTACAGGAAAAACTGTGCTTTACTTGCAAAAGGAAAGCAAGCCGTCTTTCTCCTGGAAGCAGGGTGACTTCAGGTAGGAGGTCCTGATTGGAAGGAGAAGCCTAGTGTTTTTCTCTGTGCAGCTCAGACTAGGGATTGAGTGCGATTTCCACGGCATGTTGGAACTTGCTTGAACGTTGCTCTTGAACCTGTGCGAGTGCTGTGAATCAAGATATCACAAGAAAGAGTGCAGTGTGTTGCCCATGACTCAGCAGACACAGAGGACCTCCGAGGGACCAATGGGCCTCGTTGTTGCTCAGCAGGCCTACAGCGGTGTGGAGGTACTCAGAGATCTTGGAACAAAATTGATGCTCAACCGAGGGGCCTAGGAGTCCTGAAAAGGGTACTTCCTTTAAAGTAAACCAGAACAGCGACTAAGAGCTAATGGAAAGAGCTGCATGCCTCCTTTTCTGTAGGGCTACTCAGGGCCTTACCTCGAGGCAAGGACTCACGTTGAGATTCCCTTTAGCTCTAGAGCATGGCAAGGTGCGCCCCACCGCGGCCAATGAAGCTCCGTGTGTAGACAGAGAAAACTCATTTTCTTCCCAGACCCAAGCCTACAGTGGCCAGGGGCCTGTCAACAGCAGAGAATTTCAGGGAGCTTCACGAAAGCAAGAATGGAGCTTTCCAAATGGAAAGCAAGGCTAGTCCCATCATGCCCCAATTTCCATGGGCACAGGCAGCATACATCTCTGTGGTTTCTAACAAGGCAAAAGAGACACAGAGTACACACTGGTTGTTTCCCTGAATCAACTTCTCGAGGCAGGGTGTCCTGAATGTAGTGAACGGCCTCACCAAGGAAAGCCCTAGCTATGCCTCTGGGCCCGTGCCTCTTCAAAAGCCTGCCCTGCTACAGGAACAACTGTGCTTTAGTTGCAATAGAAACGAGGTCGTCTTTCTTCAGGAGGCAGGGTGACTTCAGGTAGGAGGTCCTGAATGGAAGGAGAAGCTTACTGTTTGTCTCTGTACAGCTCAAACTAGGGAATGAGAGCGACTTCCACGGCCTGTTGGAACTTGCTTAACGGTGCTCGTGAACCTGTGCGATGCTGGCTAAATCAAGATGTTCCAATAAGAGTGCACTGTGTTGCCCTACACTCGGCATACACACTGTGAGTCGGAAAGCTCCTTCCCTGGATAGTGCTTAGAAGGGCCAGGGGAGCCTGAGGGTACTCAGTGTTTTTGCAGGGAATAGGGTTTCCAGGCGAGGCACCTAGGTGTCCTGAAAAGCGTACTGGCTTTAAAATGCTGAAGATAAGCGACTACGGCCTCATGGAAACTGCTACACGCCTCTGCTTCTGCATAGCATTTCATGGCCTTACCTCGAGGCAAGTTCTCACGTTTCTTGCCCTGTGAGCGACACAGCATGGTAAGATGCTGTATTTCTCCTTGAATAGAGTGACTTCAGGAACGAGGTCTTTGATAAATTCTAAGCAGACTGTTTTCTCAGGGCAGCTCAGACGAGGGCAATGTCGAAGACTTCCAGGGCATGTTGGACTGCCTAGAAATGTGGTTCTGATGCTGTTCGAGTGCTCTGGAAACGGAGCTCTCCTGAAGTAACGTACAGTGTGTTGCCCGAGACTCTGCAGACACAGAGGGCCTCCGTGGGACGTATGGGACTCAATGCTGCTCAGCAGGCCCACAGGGGTGCGGAGGGAGTCAGTGATCTTGGAATAAAAATGATGCTCACCCAGAGGGCGTAGGAGTCCGGAAAAGGGTACTTCCTTTAAAATAAAACAGACCTCCACTAAGAGCTCATGGCAAGAGCTGCATGCCTCCCTTTCTGCAGGGCTACTCAGGGCCTTACCTCGAGGCAAGGACTCACGTGGAGATTCCCTTTAGCTCTAGAGCATGGCAAGGTGAGCCCCACCCTGGCCTATATAGCTCCGTGTGTACCCAGGGAAAACTCATTTTCTTCCCAGACCCATGCCTACAGTGGCCAGAGGCCTGTCAACAGCAGAGAATTTCAGGGAGCTTCACGGCAGCAAGAAAGGAGGTTTCCAAACGGAAAGCAAGGCTAGTCCCATCATGCCCCCATTTCCATGGACACAGGCAGCATACATCTCTGTGGTTTTTAACGAGTCAAAAGAGACACCGAGTACACACTGGTTGCTTCCCTGAATCAACTTCTCGAGGCAGGGTGTTCTGCATCTAGTGAACGGCCTCACCAAGGAACGCCCTAGCCAGGCCACTGGGCCCGAGGCCTCACCAAGGAACGCCCTAGGCAGGCCTCTGGGCCCCTGCCTTTTCAAAAGCCTGCAGTGCTACAGGAAAAACTGTGCTTTACTTGCAAAAGGAAAGCAAGCCGTCTTTCTCCTGGAAGCAGGGTGACTTCAGGTAGGAGGTCCTGATTGGAAGGAGAAGCCTAGTGTTTTTCTCTGTGCAGCTCAGACTAGGGATTGAGTGCGATTTCCACGGCATGTTGGAACTTGCTTGAACGTTGCTCTTGAACCTGTGCGAGTGCTGTGAATCAAGATATCACAAGAAAGAGTGCAGTGTGTTGCCCATGACTCAGCAGACACAGAGGACCTCCGAGGGACCAATGGGCCTCGTTGTTGCTCAGCAGGCCTACAGGGGTGTGGAGGTACTCAGAGATCTTGGAACAAAATTGATGCTCAACCGAGGGGCCTAGGAGTCCTGAAAAGGGTACTTCCTTTAAAGTAAACCAGAACAGCGACTAAGAGCTAATGGAAAGAGCTGCATGCCTCCTTTTCTGTAGGGCTACTCAGGGCCTTACCTCGAGGCAAGGACTCACGTTGAGATTCCCTTTAGCTCTAGAGCATGGCAAGGTGCGCCCCACCGCGGCCAATGAAGCTCCGTGTGTAGACAGAGAAAACTCATTTTCTTCCCAGACCCAAGCCTACAGTGGCCAGGGGCCTGTCAACAGCAGAGAATTTCAGGGAGCTTCACGAAAGCAAGAATGGAGCTTTCCAAATGGAAAGCAAGGCTAGTCCCATCATGCCCCAATTTCCATGGGCACAGGCAGCATACATCTCTGTGGTTTCTAACAAGGCAAAAGAGACACAGAGTACACACTGGTTGTTTCCCTGAATCAACTTCTCGAGGCAGGGTGTCCTGAATGTAGTGAACGGCCTCACCAAGGAAAACCCTAGCTATGCCTCTGGGCCCGTGCCTCTTCAAAAGCCTGCCCTGCTACAGGAACAACTGTGCTTTAGTTGCAATAGAAACGAGGTCGTCTTTCTTCAGGAGGCAGGGTGACTTCAGGTAGGAGGTCCTGAATGGAAGGAGAAGCTTACTGTTTGTCTCTGTACAGCTCAAACTAGGGAATGAGAGCGACTTCCACGGCCTGTTGGAACTTGCTTAACGGTGCTCGTGAACCTGTGCGATGCTGGCTAAATCAAGATGTTCCAATAAGAGTGCACTGTGTTGCCCTACACTCGGCATACACACTGTGAGTCGGAAAGCTCCTTCCCTGGATAGTGCTTAGAAGGGCCAGGGGAGCCTGAGGGTACTCAGTGTTTTTGCAGGGAATAGGGTTTCCAGGCGAGGCACCTAGGTGTCCTGAAAAGCGTACTGGCTTTAAAATGCTGAAGATAAGCGACTACGGCCTCATGGAAACTGCTACACGCCTCTGCTTCTGCATAGCATTTCATGGCCTTACCTCGAGGCAAGTTCTCACGTTTCTTGCCCTGTGAGCGACACAGCATGGTAAGATGCTGTATTTCTCCTTGAATAGAGTGACTTCAGGAACGAGGTCTTTGATAAATTCTAAGCAGACTGTTTTCTCAGGGCAGCTCAGACGAGGGCAATGTCGAAGACTTCCAGGGCATGTTGGACTGCCTAGAAATGTGGTTCTGATGCTGTTCGAGTGCTCTGGAAACGGAGCTCTCCTGAAGTAACGTACAGTGTGTTGCCCGAGACTCTGCAGACACAGAGGGCCTCCGTGGGACGTATGGGACTCAATGCTGCTCAGCAGGCCCACAGGGGTGCGGAGGGAGTCAGTGATCTTGGAATAAAAATGATGCTCACCCAGAGGGCGTAGGAGTCCTGAAAAGGGTACTTCCTTTAAAATAAAACAGACCTCCACTAAGAGCTCATGGAAAGAGCTGCATGCCTCCCTTTCTGCAGGGCTACTCAGGGCCTTACCTCGAGGCAAGGACTCACGTGGAGATTCCCTTTAGCTCTAGAGCATGGCAAGGTGAGCCCCACCCTGGCCTATATAGCTCCGTGTGTACCCAGGGAAAACTCATTTTCTTCCCAGACCCATGCCTACAGTGGCCAGAGGCCTGTCAACAGCAGAGAATTTCAGGGAGCTTCACGGCAGCAAGAAAGGAGGTTTCCAAACGGAAAGCAAGGCTAGTCCCATCATGCCCCCATTTCCATGGACACAGGCAGCATACATCTCTGTGGTTTTTAACGAGTCAAAAGAGACACCGAGTACACACTGGTTGCTTCCCTGAATCAACTTCTCGAGGCAGGGTGTTCTGCATCTAGTGAACGGCCTCACCAAGGAACGCCCTAGCCAGGCCACTGGGCCCGAGGCCTCACCAAGGAACGCCCTAGGCAGGCCTCTGGGCCCCTGCCTTTTCAAAAGCCTGCAGTGCTACAGGAAAAACTGTGCTTTACTTGCAAAAGGAAAGCAAGTCGTCTTTCTCCTGGAAGCAGGGTGACTTCAGGTAGGAGGTCCTGATTGGAAGGAGAAGCCTAGTGTTTTTCTCTGTGCAGCTCAGACTAGGGATTGAGTGCGATTTCCACGGCATGTTGGAACTTGCTTGAACGTTGCTCTTGAACCTGTGCGAGTGCTGTGAATCAAGATATCACAAGAAAGAGTGCAGTGTGTTGCCCATGACTCAGCAGACACAGAGGACCTCCGAGGGACCAATGGGCCTCGTTGTTGCTCAGCAGGCCTACAGGGGTGTGGAGGTACTCAGAGACCTTGGAACAAAAATGATGCTCAACCGAGGGGCCTAGAGGTCCTGAAAAGGGTACTTCCTTTAAAGTAAACCAGAACAGCGACTAAGAGCTAATGGAAAGAGCTGCATGCCTCTTTTTCTGTAGGGCTACTCAGGGCCTTACCTCGAGGCAAGGACTCACGTTGAGATTCCCTTTAGCTCTAGAGCATGGCAAGGTGAGCCCCACCCTGGCCTATATAGCTCCGTGTGTACCCAGGGAAAACTCATTTTCTTCCCAGACCCATGCCTACAGTGGCCAGAGGCCTGTCAACAGCAGAGAATTTCAGGGAGCTTCACGGCAGCAAGAAAGGAGGTTTCCAAACGGAAAGCAAGGCTAGTCCCATCATGCCCCCATTTCCATGGACACAGGCAGCATACATCTCTGTGGTTTTTAACGAGTCAAAAGAGACACCGAGTACACACTGGTTGCTTCCCTGAATCAACTTCTCGAGGCAGGGTGTCCTGAATGTAGTGAACGGCCTCACCAAGGAAAGCCCTAGCTATGCCTCTGGGCCCGTGCCTCTTCAAAAGCCTGCCCTGCTACAGGAACAACTGTGCTTTAGTTGCAATAGAAACGAGGTCGTCTTTCTTCAGGAGGCAGGGTGACTTCAGGTAGGAAGTCCTGAATGGAAGGAGAAGTTACTGTTTGTCTCTGTACAGCTCAAACTAGGGAATGAGAGCGACTTCCACGGCCTGTTGGAACTTGCTTAACGGTGCTCGTGAACCTGTGCGATGCTGGCTAAATCAAGATGTTCCAATAAGAGTGCACTGTGTTGCCCTACACTCGGCATACACACTGTGAGTCGGAAAGCTCCTTCCCTGGATAGTGCTTAGAAGGGCCAGGGGAGCCTGAGGGTACTCAGTGTTTTTGCAGGGAATAGGGTTTCCAGGCGAGGCACCTAGGTGTCCTGAAAAGCGTACTGGCTTTAAAATGCTGAAGATAAGCGACTACGGCCTCATGGAAACTGCTACACGCCTCTGCTTCTGCATAGCATTTCATGGCCTTACCTCGAGGCAAGTTCTCACGTTTCTTGCCCTGTGAGCGACACAGCATGGTAAGATGCTGTATTTCTCCTTGAATAGAGTGACTTCAGGAACGAGGTCTTTGATAAATTCTAAGCAGACTGTTTTCTCAGGGCAGCTCAGACGAGGGCAATGTCGAAGACTTCCAGGGCATGTTGGACTGCCTAGAAATGTGGTTCTGATGCTGTTCGAGTGCTCTGGAAACGGAGCTCTCCTGAAGTAACGTACAGTGTGTTGCCCGAGACTCTGCAGACACAGAGGGCCTCCGTGGGACGTATGGGACTCAATGCTGCTCAGCAGGCCCACAGGGGTGCGGAGGGAGTCAGTGATCTTGGAATAAAAATGATGCTCACCCAGAGGGCGTAGGAGTCCGGAAAAGGGTACTTCCTTTAAAATAAAACAGACCTCCACTAAGAGCTCATGGCAAGAGCTGCATGCCTCCCTTTCTGCAGGGCTACTCAGGGCCTTACCTCGAGGCAAGGACTCACGTGGAGATTCCCTTTAGCTCTAGAGCATGGCAAGGTGAGCCCCACCCTGGCCTATATAGCTCCGTGTGTACCCAGGGAAAACTCATTTTCTTCCCAGACCCATGCCTACAGTGGCCAGAGGCCTGTCAACAGCAGAGAATTTCAGGGAGCTTCACGGCAGCAAGAAAGGAGGTTTCCAAACGGAAAGCAAGGCTAGTCCCATCATGCCCCCATTTCCATGGACACAGGCAGCATACATCTCTGTGGTTTTTAACGAGTCAAAAGAGACACCGAGTACACACTGGTTGCTTCCCTGAATCAACTTCTCGAGGCAGGGTGTTCTGCATCTAATGAACGGCCTCACCAAGGAACGCCCTAGCCAGGCCACTGGGCCCGAGGCCTCACCAAGGAACGCCCTAGGCAGGCCTCTGGGCCCCTGCCTTTTCAAAAGCCTGCAGTGCTACAGGAAAAACTGTGCTTTACTTGCAAAAGGAAAGCAAGCCGTCTTTCTCCTGGAAGCAGGGTGACTTCAGGTAGGAGGTCCTGATTGGAAGGAGAAGCCTAGTGTTTTTCTCTGTGCAGCTCAGACTAGGGATTGAGTGCGATTTCCACGGCATGTTGGAACTTGCTTGAACGTTGCTCTTGAACCTGTGCGAGTGCTGTGAATCAAGATATCACAAGAAAGAGTGCAGTGTGTTGCCCATGACTCAGCAGACACAGAGGACCTCCGAGGGACCAATGGGCCTCGTTGTTGCTCAGCAGGCCTACAGGGGTGTGGAGGTACTCAGAGACCTTGGAACGAAAATGATGCTCAACCGAGGGGCCTAGAGGTCCTGAAAAGGGTACTTCCTTTAAAGTAAACCAGAACAGCGACTAAGAGCTAATGGAAAGAGCTGCATGCCTCTTTTTCTGTAGGGCTACTCAGGGCCTTACCTCGAGGCAAGGACTCACGTTGAGATTCCCTTTAGCTCTAGAGCATGGCAAGGTGAGCCCCACCCTGGCCTATATAGCTCCGTGTGTACCCAGGGAAAACTCATTTTCTTCCCAGACCCATGCCTACAGTGGCCAGAGGCCTGTCAACAGCAGAGAATTTCAGGGAGCTTCACGGCAGCAAGAAAGGAGGTTTCCAATCGGAAAGCAAGGCTAGTCCCATCATGCCCCCATTTCCATGGACACAGGCAGCATACATCTCTGTGGTTTTTAACGAATCAAAAGAGACACCGAGTACACACTGGTTGCTTCCCTGAATCAACTTCTCGAGGCAGGGTGTCCTGAATGTAGTGAACGGCCTCACCAAGGAAAGCCCTAGCTATGCCTCTGGGCCCGTGCCTCTTCAAAAGCCTGCCCTGCTACAGGAACAACTGTGCTTTAGTTGCAATAGAAACGAGGTCGTCTTTCTTCAGGAGGCAGGGTGACTTCAGGTAGGAGGTCCTGAATGGAAGGAGAAGCTTACTGTTTGTCTCTGTACAGCTCAAACTAGGGAATGAGAGCGACTTCCACGGCCTGTTGGAACTTGCTTAACGGTGCTCGTGAACCTGTGCGATGCTGGCTAAATCAAGATGTTCCAATAAGAGTGCACTGTGTTGCCCTACACTCGGCATACACACTGTGAGTCGGAAAGCTCCTTCCCTGGATAGTGCTTAGAAGGGCCAGGGGAGCCTGAGGGTACTCAGTGTTTTTGCAGGGAATAGGGTTTCCAGGCGAGGCACCTAGGTGTCCTGAAAAGCGTACTGGCTTTAAAATGCTGAAGATAAGCGACTACGGCCTCATGGAAACTGCTACACGCCTCTGCTTCTGCATAGCATTTCATGGCCTTACCTCGAGGCAAGTTCTCACGTTTCTTGCCCTGTGAGCGACACAGCATGGTAAGATGCTGTATTTCTCCTTGAATAGAGTGACTTCAGGAACGAGGTCTTTGATAAATTCTAAGCAGACTGTTTTCTCAGGGCAGCTCAGACGAGGGCAATGTCGAAGACTTCCAGGGCATGTTGGACTGCCTAGAAATGTGGTTCTGATGCTGTTCGAGTGCTCTGGAAACGGAGCTCTCCTGAAGTAACGTACAGTGTGTTGCCCGAGACTCTGCAGACACAGAGGGCCTCCGTGGGACGTATGGGACTCAATGCTGCTCAGCAGGCCCACAGGGGTGCGGAGGGAGTCAGTGATCTTGGAATAAAAATGATGCTCACCCAGAGGGCGTAGGAGTCCGGAAAAGGGTACTTCCTTTAAAATAAAACAGACCTCCACTAAGAGCTCATGGCAAGAGCTGCATGCCTCCCTTTCTGCAGGGCTACTCAGGGCCTTACCTCGAGGCAAGGACTCACGTGGAGATTCCCTTTAGCTCTAGAGCATGGCAAGGTGAGCCCCACCCTGGCCTATATAGCTCCGTGTGTACCCAGGGAAAACTCATTTTCTTCCCAGACCCATGCCTACAGTGGCCAGAGGCCTGTCAACAGCAGAGAATTTCAGGGAGCTTCACGGCAGCAAGAAAGGAGGTTTCCAAACGGAAAGCAAGGCTAGTCCCATCATGCCCCCATTTCCATGGACACAGGCAGCATACATCTCTGTGGTTTTTAACGAGTCAAAAGAGACACCGAGTACACACTGGTTGCTTCCCTGAATCAACTTCTCGAGGCAGGGTGTTCTGCATCTAGTGAACGGCCTCACCAAGGAACGCCCTAGCCAGGCCACTGGGCCCGAGGCCTCACCAAGGAACGCCCTAGGCAGGCCTCTGGGCCCCTGCCTTTTCAAAAGCCTGCAGTGCTACAGGAAAAACTGTGCTGTACTTGCAAAAGGAAAGCAAGCCGTCTTTCTCCTGGAAGCAGGGTGACTTCAGGTAGGAGGTCCTGATTGGAAGGAGAAGCCTAGTGTTTTTCTCTGTGCAGCTCAGACTAGGGATTGAGTGCGATTTCCACGGCATGTTGGAACTTGCTTGAACGTTGCTCTTGAACCTGTGCGAGTGCTGTGAATCAAGATATCACAAGAAAGAGTGCAGTGTGTTGCCCATGACTCAGCAGACACAGAGGACCTCCGAGGGACCAATGGGCCTCGTTGTTGCTCAGCAGGCCTACAGGGGTGTGGAGGTACTCAGAGATCTTGGAACAAAATTGATGCTCAACCGAGGGGCCTAGGAGTCCTGAAAAGGGTACTTCCTTTAAAGTAAACCAGAACAGCGACTAAGAGCTAATGGAAAGAGCTGCATGCCTCCTTTTCTGTAGGGCTACTCAGGGCCTTACCTCGAGGCAAGGACTCACGTTGAGATTCCCTTTAGCTCTAGAGCATGGCAAGGTGCGCCCCACCGCGGCCAATGAAGCTCCGTGTGTAGACAGAGAAAACTCATTTTCTTCCCAGACCCAAGCCTACAGTGGCCAGGGGCCTGTCAACAGCAGAGAATTTCAGGGAGCTTCACGAAAGCAAGAATGGAGCTTTCCAAATGGAAAGCAAGGCTAGTCCCATCATGCCCCAATTTCCATGGGCACAGGCAGCATACATCTCTGTGGTTTCTAACAAGGCAAAAGAGACACAGAGTACACACTGGTTGTTTCCCTGAATCAACTTCTCGAGGCAGGGTGTCCTGAATGTAGTGAACGGCCTCACCAAGGAAAGCCCTAGCTATGCCTCTGGGCCCGTGCCTCTTCAAAAGCCTGCCCTGCTACAGGAACAACTGTGCTTTAGTTGCAATAGAAACGAGGTCGTCTTTCTTCAGGAGGCAGGGTGACTTCAGGTAGGAGGTCCTGAATGGAAGGAGAAGCTTACTGTTTGTCTCTGTACAGCTCAAACTAGGGAATGAGAGCGACTTCCACGGCCTGTTGGAACTTGCTTAACGGTGCTCGTGAACCTGTGCGATGCTGGCTAAATCAAGATGTTCCAATAAGAGTGCACTGTGTTGCCCTACACTCGGCATACACACTGTGAGTCGGAAAGCTCCTTCCCTGGATAGTGCTTAGAAGGGCCAGGGGAGCCTGAGGGTACTCAGTGTTTTTGCAGGGAATAGGGTTTCCAGGCGAGGCACCTAGGTGTCCTGAAAAGCGTACTGGCTTTAAAATGCTGAAGATAAGCGACTACGGCCTCATGGAAACTGCTACACGCCTCTGCTTCTGCATAGCATTTCATGGCCTTACCTCGAGGCAAGTTCTCACGTTTCTTGCCCTGTGAGCGACACAGCATGGTAAGATGCTGTATTTCTCCTTGAATAGAGTGACTTCAGGAACGAGGTCTTTGATAAATTCTAAGCAGACTGTTTTCTCAGGGCAGCTCAGACGAGGGCAATGTCGAAGACTTCCAGGGCATGTTGGACTGCCTAGAAATGTGGTTCTGATGCTGTTCGAGTGCTCTGGAAACGGAGCTCTCCTGAAGTAACGTACAGTGTGTTGCCCGAGACTCTGCAGACACAGAGGGCCTCCGTGGGACGTATGGGACTCAATGCTGCTCAGCAGGCCCACAGGGGTGCGGAGGGAGTCAGTGATCTTGGAATAAAAATGATGCTCACCCAGAGGGCGTAGGAGTCCGGAAAAGGGTACTTCCTTTAAAATAAAACAGACCTCCACTAAGAGCTCATGGCAAGAGCTGCATGCCTCCCTTTCTGCAGGGCTACTCAGGGCCTTACCTCGAGGCAAGGACTCACGTGGAGATTCCCTTTAGCTCTAGAGCATGGCAAGGTGAGCCCCACCCTGGCCTATATAGCTCCGTGTGTACCCAGGGAAAACTCATTTTCTTCCCAGACCCATGCCTACAGTGGCCAGAGGCCTGTCAACAGCAGAGAATTTCAGGGAGCTTCACGGCAGCAAGAAAGGAGGTTTCCAAACGGAAAGCAAGGCTAGTCCCATCATGCCCCCATTTCCATGGACACAGGCAGCATACATCTCTGTGGTTTTTAACGAGTCAAAAGAGACACCGAGTACACACTGGTTGCTTCCCTGAATCAACTTCTCGAGGCAGGGTGTTCTGCATCTAGTGAACGGCCTCACCAAGGAACGCCCTAGCCAGGCCACTGGGCCCGAGGCCTCACCAAGGAACGCCCTAGGCAGGCCTCTGGGCCCCTGCCTTTTCAAAAGCCTGCAGTGCTACAGGAAAAACTGTGCTTTACTTGCAAAAGGAAAGCAAGCCGTCTTTCTCCTGGAAGCAGGGTGACTTCAGGTAGGAGGTCCTGATTGGAAGGAGAAGCCTAGTGTTTTTCTCTGTGCAGCTCAGACTAGGGATTGAGTGCGATTTCCACGGCATGTTGGAACTTGCTTGAACGTTGCTCTTGAACCTGTGCGAGTGCTGTGAATCAAGATATCACAAGAAAGAGTGCAGTGTGTTGCCCATGACTCAGCAGACACAGAGGACCTCCGAGGGACCAATGGGCCTCGTTGTTGCTCAGCAGGCCTACAGGGGTGTGGAGGTACTCAGAGACCTTGGAACAAAAATGATGCTCAACCGAGGGGCCTAGAGGTCCTGAAAAGGGTACTTCCTTTAAAGTAAACCAGAACAGCGACTAAGAGCTAATGGAAAGAGCTGCATGCCTCCTTTTCTGTAGGGCTACTCAGGGCCTTACCTCGAGGCAAGGACTCACGTTGAGATTCCCTTTAGCTGTAGAGCATGGCAAGGTGCGGCCCACCGCGGCCAATGAAGCTCCGTGTGTAGACAGAGAAAACTCATTTTCTTCCCAGACCCAAGCCTACAGTGGCCAGGGGCCTGTCAACAGCAGAGAATTTCAGGGAGCTTCACGAAAGCAAGAATGGAGCTTTCCAAATGGAAAGCAAGGCTAGTCCCATCATGCCCCAATTTCCATGGGCACAGGTAGCATACATCTCTGTGGTTTCTAACAAGGCAAAAGAGACACCGAGTACACACTGGTTGTTTCCCTGAATCAACTTCTCGAGGCAGGGTGTCCTGAATGTAGTGAACGGCCTCACCAAGGAAAGCCCTAGCTATGCCTCTGGGCCCGTGCCTCTTCAAAAGCCTGCCCTGCTACAGGAACAACTGTGCTTTAGTTGCAATAGAAACGAGGTCGTCTTTCTTCAGGAGGCAGGGTGACTTCAGGTAGGAGGTCCTGAATGGAAGGAGAAGCTTACTGTTTGTCTCTGTACAGCTCAAACTAGGGAATGAGAGCGACTTCCACGGCCTGTTGGAACTTGCTTAACGGTGCTCGTGAACCTGTGCGATGCTGGCTAAATCAAGATGTTCCAATAAGAGTGCACTGTGTTGCCCTACACTCGGCATACACACTGTGAGTCGGAAAGCTCCTTCCCTGGATAGTGCTTAGAAGGGCCAGGGGAGCCTGAGGGTACTCAGTGTTTTTGCAGGGAATAGGGTTTCCAGGCGAGGCACCTAGGTGTCCTGAAAAGCGTACTGGCTTTAAAATGCTGAAGATAAGCGACTACGGCCTCATGGAAACTGCTACACGCCTCTGCTTCTGCATAGCATTTCATGGCCTTACCTCGAGGCAAGTTCTCACGTTTCTTGCCCTGTGAGCGACACAGCATGGTAAGATGCTGTATTTCTCCTTGAATAGAGTGACTTCAGGAACGAGGTCTTTGATAAATTCTAAGCAGACTGTTTTCTCAGGGCAGCTCAGACGAGGGCAATGTCGAAGACTTCCAGGGCATGTTGGACTGCCTAGAAATGTGGTTCTGATGCTGTTCGAGTGCTCTGGAAACGGAGCTCTCCTGAAGTAACGTACAGTGTGTTGCCCGAGACTCTGCAGACACAGAGGGCCTCCGTGGGACGTATGGGACTCAATGCTGCTCAGCAGGCCCACAGGGGTGCGGAGGGAGTCAGTGATCTTGGAATAAACATGATGCTCACCCAGAGGGCGTAGGAGTCCGGAAAAGGGTACTTCCTTTAAAATAAAACAGACCTCCACTAAGAGCTCATGGCAAGAGCTGCATGCCTCCCTTTCTGCAGGGCTACTCAGGGCCTTACCTCGAGGCAAGGACTCACGTGGAGATTCCCTTTAGCTCTAGAGCATGGCAAGGTGAGCCCCACCCTGGCCTATATAGCTCCGTGTGTACCCAGGGAAAACTCATTTTCTTCCCAGACCCATGCCTACAGTGGCCAGAGGCCTGTCAACAGCAGAGAATTTCAGGGAGCTTCACGGCAGCAAGAAAGGAGGTTTCCAAACGGAAAGCAAGGCTAGTCCCATCATGCCCCCATTTCCATGGACACAGGCAGCATACATCTCTGTGGTTTTTAACGAGTCAAAAGAGACACCGAGTACACACTGGTTGCTTCCCTGAATCAACTTCTCGAGGCAGGGTGTTCTGCATCTAGTGAACGGCCTCACCAAGGAACGCCCTAGCCAGGCCACTGGGCCCGAGGCCTCACCAAGGAACGCCCTAGGCAGGCCTCTGGGCCCCTGCCTTTTCAAAAGCCTGCAGTGCTACAGGAAAAACTGTGCTTTACTTGCAAAAGGAAAGCAAGCCGTCTTTCTCCTGGAAGCAGGGTGACTTCAGGTAGGAGGTCCTGATTGGAAGGAGAAGCCTAGTGTTTTTCTCTGTGCAGCTCAGACTAGGGATTGAGTGCGATTTCCACGGCATGTTGGAACTTGCTTGAACGTTGCTCTTGAACCTGTGCGAGTGCTGTGAATCAAGATATCACAAGAAAGAGTGCAGTGTGTTGCCCATGACTCAGCAGACACAGAGGACCTCCGAGGGACCAATGGGCCTCGTTGTTGCTCAGCAGGCCTACAGGGGTGTGGAGGTACTCAGAGATCTTGGAACAAAATTGATGCTCAACCGAGGGGCCTAGGAGTCCTGAAAAGGGTACTTCCTTTAAAGTAAACCAGAACAGCGACTAAGAGCTAATGGAAAGAGCTGCATGCCTCCTTTTCTGTAGGGCTACTCAGGGCCTTACCTCGAGGCAAGGACTCACGTTGAGATTCCCTTTAGCTCTAGAGCATGGCAAGGTGCGCCCCACCGCGGCCAATGAAGCTCCGTGTGTAGACAGAGAAAACTCATTTTCTTCCCAGACCCAAGCCTACAGTGGCCAGGGGCCTGTCAACAGCAGAGAATTTCAGGGAGCTTCACGAAAGCAAGAATGGAGCTTTCCAAATGGAAAGCAAGGCTAGTCCCATCATGCCCCAATTTCCATGGGCACAGGCAGCATACATCTCTGTGGTTTCTAACAAGGCAAAAGAGACACAGAGTACACACTGGTTGTTTCCCTGAATCAACTTCTCGAGGCAGGGTGTCCTGAATGTAGTGAACGGCCTCACCAAGGAAAGCCCTAGCTATGCCTCTGGGCCCGTGCCTCTTCAAAAGCCTGCCCTGCTACAGGAACAACTGTGCTTTAGTTGCAATAGAAACGAGGTCGTCTTTCTTCAGGAGGCAGGGTGACTTCAGGTAGGAGGTCCTGAATGGAAGGAGAAGCTTACTGTTTGTCTCTGTACAGCTCAAACTAGGGAATGAGAGCGACTTCCACGGCCTGTTGGAACTTGCTTAACGGTGCTCGTGAACCTGTGCGATGCTGGCTAAATCAAGATGTTCCAATAAGAGTGCACTGTGTTGCCCTACACTCGGCATACACACTGTGAGTCGGAAAGCTCCTTCCCTGGATAGTGCTTAGAAGGGCCAGGGGAGCCTGAGGGTACTCAGTGTTTTTGCAGGGAATAGGGTTTCCAGGCGAGGCACCTAGGTGTCCTGAAAAGCGTACTGGCTTTAAAATGCTGAAGATAAGCGACTACGGCCTCATGGAAACTGCTACACGCCTCTGCTTCTGCATAGCATTTCATGGCCTTACCTCGAGGCAAGTTCTCACGTTTCTTGCCCTGTGAGCGACACAGCATGGTAAGATGCTGTATTTCTCCTTGAATAGAGTGACTTCAGGAACGAGGTCTTTGATAAATTCTAAGCAGACTGTTTTCTCAGGGCAGCTCAGACGAGGGCAATGTCGAAGACTTCCAGGGCATGTTGGACTGCCTAGAAATGTGGTTCTGATGCTGTTCGAGTGCTCTGGAAACGGAGCTCTCCTGAAGTAACGTACAGTGTGTTGCCCGAGACTCTGCAGACACAGAGGGCCTCCGTGGGACGTATGGGACTCAATGCTGCTCAGCAGGCCCACAGGGGTGCGGAGGGAGTCAGTGATCTTGGAATAAAAATGATGCTCACCCAGAGGGCGTAGGAGTCCTGAAAAGGGTACTTCCTTTAAAATAAAACAGACCTCCACTAAGAGCTCATGGAAAGAGCTGCATGCCTCCCTTTCTGCAGGGCTACTCAGGGCCTTACCTCGAGGCAAGGACTCACGTGGAGATTCCCTTTAGCTCTAGAGCATGGCAAGGTGAGCCCCACCCTGGCCTATATAGCTCCGTGTGTACCCAGGGAAAACTCATTTTCTTCCCAGACCCATGCCTACAGTGGCCAGAGGCCTGTCAACAGCAGAGAATTTCAGGGAGCTTCACGGCAGCAAGAAAGGAGGTTTCCAAACGGAAAGCAAGGCTAGTCCCATCATGCCCCCATTTCCATGGACACAGGCAGCATACATCTCTGTGGTTTTTAACGAGTCAAAAGAGACACCGAGTACACACTGGTTGCTTCCCTGAATCAACTTCTCGAGGCAGGGTGTTCTGCATCTAGTGAACGGCCTCACCAAGGAACGCCCTAGCCAGGCCACTGGGCCCGAGGCCTCACCAAGGAACGCCCTAGGCAGGCCTCTGGGCCCCTGCCTTTTCAAAAGCCTGCAGTGCTACAGGAAAAACTGTGCTTTACTTGCAAAAGGAAAGCAAGCCGTCTTTCTCCTGGAAGCAGGGTGACTTCAGGTAGGAGGTCCTGATTGGAAGGAGAAGCCTAGTGTTTTTCTCTGTGCAGCTCAGACTAGGGATTGAGTGCGATTTCCACGGCATGTTGGAACTTGCTTGAACGTTGCTCTTGAACCTGTGCGAGTGCTGTGAATCAAGATATCACAAGAAAGAGTGCAGTGTGTTGCCCATGACTCAGCAGACACAGAGGACCTCCGAGGGACCAATGGGCCTCGTTGTTGCTCAGCAGGCCTACAGGGGTGTGGAGGTACTCAGAGACCTTGGAACAAAAATGATGCTCAACCGAGGGGCCTAGAGGTCCTGAAAAGGGTACTTCCTTTAAAGTAAACCAGAACAGCGACTAAGAGCTAATGGAAAGAGCTGCATGCCTCTTTTTCTGTAGGGCTACTCAGGGCCTTACCTCGAGGCAAGGACTCACGTTGAGATTCCCTTTAGCTCTAGAGCATGGCAAGGTGAGCCCCACCCTGGCCTATATAGCTCCGTGTGTACCCAGGGAAAACTCATTTTCTTCCCAGACCCATGCCTACAGTGGCCAGAGGCCTGTCAACAGCAGAGAATTTCAGGGAGCTTCACGGCAGCAAGAAAGGAGGTTTCCAAACGGAAAGCAAGGCTAGTCCCATCATGCCCCCATTTCCATGGACACAGGCAGCATACATCTCTGTGGTTTTTAACGAGTCAAAAGAGACACCGAGTACACACTGGTTGCTTCCCTGAATCAACTTCTCGAGGCAGGGTGTCCTGAATGTAGTGAACGGCCTCACCAAGGAAAGCCCTAGCTATGCCTCTGGGCCCGTGCCTCTTCAAAAGCCTGCCCTGCTACAAGAACAACTGTGCTTTAGTTGCAATAGAAACGAGGTCGTCTTTCTTCAGGAGGCAGGGTGACTTCAGGTAGGAGGTCCTGAATGGAAGGAGAAGCTTACTGTTTGTCTCTGTACAGCTCAAACTAGGGAATGAGAGCGACTTCCACGGCCTGTTGGAACTTGCTTAACGGTGCTCGTGAACCTGTGCGATGCTGGCTAAATCAAGATGTTCCAATAAGAGTGCACTGTGTTGCCCTACACTCGGCATACACACTGTGAGTCGGAAAGCTCCTTCCCTGGATAGTGCTTAGAAGGGCCAGGGGAGCCTGAGGGTACTCAGTGTTTTTGCAGGGAATAGGGTTTCCAGGCGAGGCACCTAGGTGTCCTGAAAAGCGTACTGGCTTTAAAATGCTGAAGATAAGCGACTACGGCCTCATGGAAACTGCTACACGCCTCTGCTTCTGCATAGCATTTCATGGCCTTACCTCGAGGCAAGTTCTCACGTTTCTTGCCCTGTGAGCGACACAGCATGGTAAGATGCTGTATTTCTCCTTGAATAGAGTGACTTCAGGAACGAGGTCTTTGATAAATTCTAAGCAGACTGTTTTCTCAGGGCAGCTCAGACGAGGGCAATGTCGAAGACTTCCAGGGCATGTTGGACTGCCTAGAAATGTGGTTCTGATGCTGTTCGAGTGCTCTGGAAACGGAGCTCTCCTGAAGTAACGTACAGTGTGTTGCCCGAGACTCTGCAGACACAGAGGGCCTCCGTGGGACGTATGGGACTCAATGCTGCTCAGCAGGCCCACAGGGGTGCGGTGGGAGTCAGTGATCTTGGAATAAAAATGATGCTCACCCAGAGGGCGTAGGAGTCCGGAAAAGGGTACTTCCTTTAAAATAAAACAGACCTCCACTAAGAGCTCATGGAAAGAGCTGCATGCCTCCCTTTCTGCAGGGCTACTCAGGGCCTTACCTCGAGGCAAGGACTCACGTGGAGATTCCCTTTAGCTCTAGAGCATGGCAAGGTGAGCCCCACCCTGGCCTATATAGCTCCGTGTGTACCCAGGGAAAACTCATTTTCTTCCCAGACCCATGCCTACAGTGGCCAGAGGCCTGTCAACAGCAGAGAATTTCAGGGAGCTTCACGGCAGCAAGAAAGGAGGTTTCCAAACGGAAAGCAAGGCTAGTCCCATCATGCCCCCATTTCCATGGACACAGGCAGCATACATCTCTGTGGTTTTTAACGAGTCAAAAGAGACACCGAGTACACACTGGTTGCTTCCCTGAATCAACTTCTCGAGGCAGGGTGTTCTGCATCTAGTGAACGGCCTCACCAAGGAACGCCCTAGCCAGGCCACTGGGCCCGAGGCCTCACCAAGGAACGCCCTAGGCAGGCCTCTGGGCCCCTGCCTTTTCAAAAGCCTGCAGTGCTACAGGAAAAACTGTGCTTTACTTGCAAAAGGAAAGCAAGCCGTCTTTCTCCTGGAAGCAGGGTGACTTCAGGTAGGAGGTCCTGATTGGAAGGAGAAGCCTAGTGTTTTTCTCTGTGCAGCTCAGACTAGGGATTGAGTGCGATTTCCACGGCATGTTGGAACTTGCTTGAACGTTGCTCTTGAACCTGTGCGAGTGCTGTGAATCAAGATATCACAAGAAAGAGTGCAGTGTGTTGCCCATGACTCAGCAGACACAGAGGACCTCCGAGGGACCAATGGGCCTCGTTGTTGCTCAGCAGGCCTACAGGGGTGTGGAGGTACTCAGAGATCTTGGAACAAAATTGATGCTCAACCGAGGGGCCTAGGAGTCCTGAAAAGGGTACTTCCTTTAAAGTAAACCAGAACAGCGACTAAGAGCTAATGGAAAGAGCTGCATGCCTCCTTTTCTGTAGGGCTACTCAGGGCCTTACCTCGAGGCAAGGACTCACGTTGAGATTCCCTTTAGCTCTAGAGCATGGCAAGGTGCGCCCCACCGCGGCCAATGAAGCTCCGTGTGTAGACAGAGAAAACTCATTTTCTTCCCAGACCCAAGCCTACAGTGGCCAGGGGCCTGTCAACAGCAGAGAATTTCAGGGAGCTTCACGAAAGCAAGAATGGAGCTTTCCAAATGGAAAGCAAGGCTAGTCCCATCATGCCCCAATTTCCATGGGCACAGGCAGCATACATCTCTGTGGTTTCTAACAAGGCAAAAGAGACACAGAGTACACACTGGTTGTTTCCCTGAATCAACTTCTCGAGGCAGGGTGTCCTGAATGTAGTGAACGGCCTCACCAAGGAAAGCCCTAGCTATGCCTCTGGGCCCGTGCCTCTTCAAAAGCCTGCCCTGCTACAGGAACAACTGTGCTTTAGTTGCAATAGAAACGAGGTCGTCTTTCTTCAGGAGGCAGGGTGACTTCAGGTAGGAGGTCCTGAATGGAAGGAGAAGCTTACTGTTTGTCTCTGTACAGCTCAAACTAGGGAATGAGAGCGACTTCCACGGCCTGTTGGAACTTGCTTAACGGTGCTCGTGAACCTGTGCGATGCTGGCTAAATCAAGATGTTCCAATAAGAGTGCACTGTGTTGCCCTACACTCGGCATACACACTGTGAGTCGGAAAGCTCCTTCCCTGGATAGTGCTTAGAAGGGCCAGGGGAGCCTGAGGGTACTCAGTGTTTTTGCAGGGAATAGGGTTTCCAGGCGAGGCACCTAGGTGTCCTGAAAAGCGTACTGGCTTTAAAATGCTGAAGATAAGCGACTACGGCCTCATGGAAACTGCTACACGCCTCTGCTTCTGCATAGCATTTCATGGCCTTACCTCGAGGCAAGTTCTCACGTTTCTTGCCCTGTGAGCGACACAGCATGGTAAGATGCTGTATTTCTCCTTGAATAGAGTGACTTCAGGAACGAGGTCTTTGATAAATTCTAAGCAGACTGTTTTCTCAGGGCAGCTCAGACGAGGGCAATGTCGAAGACTTCCAGGGCATGTTGGACTGCCTAGAAATGTGGTTCTGATGCTGTTCGAGTGCTCTGGAAACGGAGCTCTCCTGAAGTAACGTACAGTGTGTTGCCCGAGACTCTGCAGACACAGAGGGCCTCCGTGGGACGTATGGGACTCAATGCTGCTCAGCAGGCCCACAGGGGTGCGGAGGGAGTCAGTGATCTTGGAATAAAAATGATGCTCACCCAGAGGGCGTAGGAGTCCTGAAAAGGGTACTTCCTTTAAAATAAAACAGACCTCCACTAAGAGCTCATGGAAAGAGCTGCATGCCTCCCTTTCTGCAGGGCTACTCAGGGCCTTACCTCGAGGCAAGGACTCACGTGGAGATTCCCTTTAGCTCTAGAGCATGGCAAGGTGAGCCCCACCCTGGCCTATATAGCTCCGTGTGTACCCAGGGAAAACTCATTTTCTTCCCAGACCCATGCCTACAGTGGCCAGAGGCCTGTCAACAGCAGAGAATTTCAGGGAGCTTCACGGCAGCAAGAAAGGAGGTTTCCAAACGGAAAGCAAGGCTAGTCCCATCATGCCCCCATTTCCATGGACACAGGCAGCATACATCTCTGTGGTTTTTAACGAGTCAAAAGAGACACCGAGTACACACTGGTTGCTTCCCTGAATCAACTTCTCGAGGCAGGGTGTTCTGCATCTAGTGAACGGCCTCACCAAGGAACGCCCTAGCCAGGCCACTGGGCCCGAGGCCTCACCAAGGAACGCCCTAGGCAGGCCTCTGGGCCCCTGCCTTTTCAAAAGCCTGCAGTGCTACAGGAAAAACTGTGCTTTACTTGCAAAAGGAAAGCAAGCCGTCTTTCTCCTGGAAGCAGGGTGACTTCAGGTAGGAGGTCCTGATTGGAAGGAGAAGCCTAGTGTTTTTCTCTGTGCAGCTCAGACTAGGGATTGAGTGCGATTTCCACGGCATGTTGGAACTTGCTTGAACGTTGCTCTTGAACCTGTGCGAGTGCTGTGAATCAAGATATCACAAGAAAGAGTGCAGTGTGTTGCCCATGACTCAGCAGACACAGAGGACCTCCGAGGGACCAATGGGCCTCGTTGTTGCTCAGCAGGCCTACAGGGGTGTGGAGGTACTCAGAGACCTTGGAACAAAAATGATGCTCAACCGAGGGGCCTAGAGGTCCTGAAAAGGGTACTTCCTTTAAAGTAAACCAGAACAGCGACTAAGAGCTAATGGAAAGAGCTGCATGCCTCTTTTTCTGTAGGGCTACTCAGGGCCTTACCTCGAGGCAAGGACTCACGTTGAGATTCCCTTTAGCTCTAGAGCATGGCAAGGTGAGCCCCACCCTGGCCTATATAGCTCCGTGTGTACCCAGGGAAAACTCATTTTCTTCCCAGACCCATGCCTACAGTGGCCAGAGGCCTGTCAACAGCAGAGAATTTCAGGGAGCTTCACGGCAGCAAGAAAGGAGGTTTCCAAACGGAAAGCAAGGCTAGTCCCATCATGCCCCCATTTCCATGGACACAGGCAGCATACATCTCTGTGGTTTTTAACGAGTCAAAAGAGACACCGAGTACACACTGGTTGCTTCCCTGAATCAACTTCTCGAGGCAGGGTGTCCTGAATGTAGTGAACGGCCTCACCAAGGAAAGCCCTAGCTATGCCTCTGGGCCCGTGCCTCTTCAAAAGCCTGCCCTGCTACAAGAACAACTGTGCTTTAGTTGCAATAGAAACGAGGTCGTCTTTCTTCAGGAGGCAGGGTGACTTCAGGTAGGAGGTCCTGAATGGAAGGAGAAGCTTACTGTTTGTCTCTGTACAGCTCAAACTAGGGAATGAGAGCGACTTCCACGGCCTGTTGGAACTTGCTTAACGGTGCTCGTGAACCTGTGCGATGCTGGCTAAATCAAGATGTTCCAATAAGAGTGCACTGTGTTGCCCTACACTCGGCATACACACTGTGAGTCGGAAAGCTCCTTCCCTGGATAGTGCTTAGAAGGGCCAGGGGAGCCTGAGGGTACTCAGTGTTTTTGCAGGGAATAGGGTTTCCAGGCGAGGCACCTAGGTGTCCTGAAAAGCGTACTGGCTTTAAAATGCTGAAGATAAGCGACTACGGCCTCATGGAAACTGCTACACGCCTCTGCTTCTGCATAGCATTTCATGGCCTTACCTCGAGGCAAGTTCTCACGTTTCTTGCCCTGTGAGCGACACAGCATGGTAAGATGCTGTATTTCTCCTTGAATAGAGTGACTTCAGGAACGAGGTCTTTGATAAATTCTAAGCAGACTGTTTTCTCAGGGCAGCTCAGACGAGGGCAATGTCGAAGACTTCCAGGGCATGTTGGACTGCCTAGAAATGTGGTTCTGATGCTGTTCGAGTGCTCTGGAAACGGAGCTCTCCTGAAGTAACGTACAGTGTGTTGCCCGAGACTCTGCAGACACAGAGGGCCTCCGTGGGACGTATGGGACTCAATGCTGCTCAGCAGGCCCACAGGGGTGCGGTGGGAGTCAGTGATCTTGGAATAAAAATGATGCTCACCCAGAGGGCGTAGGAGTCCGGAAAAGGGTACTTCCTTTAAAATAAAACAGACCTCCACTAAGAGCTCATGGAAAGAGCTGCATGCCTCCCTTTCTGCAGGGCTACTCAGGGCCTTACCTCGAGGCAAGGACTCACGTGGAGATTCCCTTTAGCTCTAGAGCATGGCAAGGTGAGCCCCACCCTGGCCTATATAGCTCCGTGTGTACCCAGGGAAAACTCATTTTCTTCCCAGACCCATGCCTACAGTGGCCAGAGGCCTGTCAACAGCAGAGAATTTCAGGGAGCTTCACGGCAGCAAGAAAGGAGGTTTCCAAACGGAAAGCAAGGCTAGTCCCATCATGCCCCCATTTCCATGGACACAGGCAGCATACATCTCTGTGGTTTTTAACGAGTCAAAAGAGACACCGAGTACACACTGGTTGCTTCCCTGAATCAACTTCTCGAGGCAGGGTGTCCTGCATCTAGTGAACGGCCTCACCAAGGAACGCCCTAGCCAGGCCACTGGGCCCGAGGCCTCACCAAGGAACGCCCTAGGCAGGCCTCTGGGCCCCTGCCTTTTCAAAAGCCTGCAGTGCTACAGGAAAAACTGTGCTTTACTTGCAAAAGGAAAGCAAGCCGTCTTTCTCCTGGAAGCAGGGTGACTTCAGGTAGGAGGTCCTGATTGGAAGGAGAAGCCTAGTGTTTTTCTCTGTGCAGCTCAGACTAGGGATTGAGTGCGATTTCCACGGCATGTTGGAACTTGCTTGAACGTTGCTCTTGAACCTGTGCGAGTGCTGTGAATCAAGATATCACAAGAAAGAGTGCAGTGTGTTGCCCATGACTCAGCAGACACAGAGGACCTCCGAGGGACCAATGGGCCTCGTTGTTGCTCAGCAGGCCTACAGGGGTGTGGAGGTACTCAGAGATCTTGGAACAAAATTGATGCTCAACCGAGGGGCCTAGGAGTCCTGAAAAGGGTACTTCCTTTAAAGTAAACCAGAACAGCGACTAAGAGCTAATGGAAAGAGCTGCATGCCTCCTTTTCTGTAGGGCTACTCAGGGCCTTACCTCGAGGCAAGGACTCACGTTGAGATTCCCTTTAGCTCTAGAGCATGGCAAGGTGCGCCCCACCGCGGCCAATGAAGCTCCGTGTGTAGACAGAGAAAACTCATTTTCTTCCCAGACCCAAGCCTACAGTGGCCAGGGGCCTGTCAACAGCAGAGAATTTCAGGGAGCTTCACGAAAGCAAGAATGGAGCTTTCCAAATGGAAAGCAAGGCTAGTCCCATCATGCCCCAATTTCCATGGGCACAGGCAGCATACATCTCTGTGGTTTCTAACAAGGCAAAAGAGACACAGAGTACACACTGGTTGTTTCCCTGAATCAACTTCTCGAGGCAGGGTGTCCTGAATGTAGTGAACGGCCTCACCAAGGAAAGCCCTAGCTATGCCTCTGGGCCCGTGCCTCTTCAAAAGCCTGCCCTGCTACAGGAACAACTGTGCTTTAGTTGCAATAGAAACGAGGTCGTCTTTCTTCAGGAGGCAGGGTGACTTCAGGTAGGAGGTCCTGAATGGAAGGAGAAGCTTACTGTTTGTCTCTGTACAGCTCAAACTAGGGAATGAGAGCGACTTCCACGGCCTGTTGGAACTTGCTTAACGGTGCTCGTGAACCTGTGCGATGCTGGCTAAATCAAGATGTTCCAATAAGAGTGCACTGTGTTGCCCTACACTCGGCATACACACTGTGAGTCGGAAAGCTCCTTCCCTGGATAGTGCTTAGAAGGGCCAGGGGAGCCTGAGGGTACTCAGTGTTTTTGCAGGGAATAGGGTTTCCAGGCGAGGCACCTAGGTGTCCTGAAAAGCGTACTGGCTTTAAAATGCTGAAGATAAGCGACTACGGCCTCATGGAAACTGCTACACGCCTCTGCTTCTGCATAGCATTTCATGGCCTTACCTCGAGGCAAGTTCTCACGTTTCTTGCCCTGTGAGCGACACAGCATGGTAAGATGCTGTATTTCTCCTTGAATAGAGTGACTTCAGGAACGAGGTCTTTGATAAATTCTAAGCAGACTGTTTTCTCAGGGCAGCTCAGACGAGGGCAATGTCGAAGACTTCCAGGGCATGTTGGACTGCCTAGAAATGTGGTTCTGATGCTGTTCGAGTGCTCTGGAAACGGAGCTCTCCTGAAGTAACGTACAGTGTGTTGCCCGAGACTCTGCAGACACAGAGGGCCTCCGTGGGACGTATGGGACTCAATGCTGCTCAGCAGGCCCACAGGGGTGCGGAGGGAGTCAGTGATCTTGGAATAAAAATGATGCTCACCCAGAGGGCGTAGGAGTCCGGAAAAGGGTACTTCCTTTAAAATAAAACAGACCTCCACTAAGAGCTCATGGCAAGAGCTGCATGCCTCCCTTTCTGCAGGGCTACTCAGGGCCTTACCTCGAGGCAAGGACTCACGTGGAGATTCCCTTTAGCTCTAGAGCATGGCAAGGTGAGCCCCACCCTGGCCTATATAGCTCCGTGTGTACCCAGGGAAAACTCATTTTCTTCCCAGACCCATGCCTACAGTGGCCAGAGGCCTGTCAACAGCAGAGAATTTCAGGGAGCTTCACGGCAGCAAGAAAGGAGGTTTCCAAACGGAAAGCAAGGCTAGTCCCATCATGCCCCCATTTCCATGGACACAGGCAGCATACATCTCTGTGGTTTTTAACGAGTCAAAAGAGACACCGAGTACACACTGGTTGCTTCCCTGAATCAACTTCTCGAGGCAGGGTGTTCTGCATCTAATGAACGGCCTCACCATGGAACGCCCTAGCCAGGCCACTGGGCCCGAGGCCTCACCAAGGAACGCCCTAGGCAGGCCTCTGGGCCCCTGCCTTTTCAAAAGCCTGCAGTGCTACAGGAAAAACTGTGCTTTACTTGCAAAAGGAAAGCAAGCCGTCTTTCTCCTGGAAGCAGGGTGACTTCAGGTAGGAGGTCCTGATTGGAAGGAGAAGCCTAGTGTTTTTCTCTGTGCAGCTCAGACTAGGGATTGAGTGCGATTTCCACGGCATGTTGGAACTTGCTTGAACGTTGCTCTTGAACCTGTGCGAGTGCTGTGAATCAAGATATCACAAGAAAGAGTGCAGTGTGTTGCCCATGACTCAGCAGACACAGAGGACCTCCGAGGGACCAATGGGCCTCGTTGTTGCTCAGCAGGCCTACAGGGGTGTGGAGGTACTCAGAGACCTTGGAACGAAAATGATGCTCAACCGAGGGGCCTAGAGGTCCTGAAAAGGGTACTTCCTTTAAAGTAAACCAGAACAGCGACTAAGAGCTAATGGAAAGAGCTGCATGCCTCTTTTTCTGTAGGGCTACTCAGGGCCTTACCTCGAGGCAAGGACTCACGTTGAGATTCCCTTTAGCTCTAGAGCATGGCAAGGTGAGCCCCACCCTGGCCTATATAGCTCCGTGTGTACCCAGGGAAAACTCATTTTCTTCCCAGACCCATGCCTACAGTGGCCAGAGGCCTGTCAACAGCAGAGAATTTCAGGGAGCTTCACGGCAGCAAGAAAGGAGGTTTCCAATCGGAAAGCAAGGCTAGTCCCATCATGCCCCCATTTCCATGGACACAGGCAGCATACATCTCTGTGGTTTTTAACGAATCAAAAGAGACACCGAGTACACACTGGTTGCTTCCCTGAATCAACTTCTCGAGGCAGGGTGTCCTGAATGTAGTGAACGGCCTCACCAAGGAAAGCCCTAGCTATGCCTCTGGGCCCGTGCCTCTTCAAAAGCCTGCCCTGCTACAGGAACAACTGTGCTTTAGTTGCAATAGAAACGAGGTCGTCTTTCTTCAGGAGGCAGGGTGACTTCAGGTAGGAGGTCCTGAATGGAAGGAGAAGCTTACTGTTTGTCTCTGTACAGCTCAAACTAGGGAATGAGAGCGACTTCCACGGCCTGTTGGAACTTGCTTAACGGTGCTCGTGAACCTGTGCGATGCTGGCTAAATCAAGATGTTCCAATAAGAGTGCACTGTGTTGCCCTACACTCGGCATACACACTGTGAGTCGGAAAGCTCCTTCCCTGGATAGTGCTTAGAAGGGCCAGGGGAGCCTGAGGGTACTCAGTGTTTTTGCAGGGAATAGGGTTTCCAGGCGAGGCACCTAGGTGTCCTGAAAAGCGTACTGGCTTTAAAATGCTGAAGATAAGCGACTACGGCCTCATGGAAACTGCTACACGCCTCTGCTTCTGCATAGCATTTCATGGCCTTACCTCGAGGCAAGTTCTCACGTTTCTTGCCCTGTGAGCGACACAGCATGGTAAGATGCTGTATTTCTCCTTGAATAGAGTGACTTCAGGAACGAGGTCTTTGATAAATTCTAAGCAGACTGTTTTCTCAGGGCAGCTCAGACGAGGGCAATGTCGAAGACTTCCAGGGCATGTTGGACTGCCTAGAAATGTGGTTCTGATGCTGTTCGAGTGCTCTGGAAACGGAGCTCTCCTGAAGTAACGTACAGTGTGTTGCCCGAGACTCTGCAGACACAGAGGGCCTCCGTGGGACGTATGGGACTCAATGCTGCTCAGCAGGCCCACAGGGGTGCGGAGGGAGTCAGTGATCTTGGAATAAAAATGATGCTCACCCAGAGGGCGTAGGAGTCCGGAAAAGGGTACTTCCTTTAAAATAAAACAGACCTCCACTAAGAGCTCATGGCAAGAGCTGCATGCCTCCCTTTCTGCAGGGCTACTCAGGGCCTTACCTCGAGGCAAGGACTCACGTGGAGATTCCCTTTAGCTCTAGAGCATGGCAAGGTGAGCCCCACCCTGGCCTATATAGCTCCGTGTGTACCCAGGGAAAACTCATTTTCTTCCCAGACCCATGCCTACAGTGGCCAGAGGCCTGTCAACAGCAGAGAATTTCAGGGAGCTTCACGGCAGCAAGAAAGGAGGTTTCCAAACGGAAAGCAAGGCTAGTCCCATCATGCCCCCATTTCCATGGACACAGGCAGCATACATCTCTGTGGTTTTTAACGAGTCAAAAGAGACACCGAGTACACACTGGTTGCTTCCCTGAATCAACTTCTCGAGGCAGGGTGTTCTGCATCTAGTGAACGGCCTCACCAAGGAACGCCCTAGCCAGGCCACTGGGCCCGAGGCCTCACCAAGGAACGCCCTAGGCAGGCCTCTGGGCCCCTGCCTTTTCAAAAGCCTGCAGTGCTACAGGAAAAACTGTGCTTTACTTGCAAAAGGAAAGCAAGCCGTCTTTCTCCTGGAAGCAGGGTGACTTCAGGTAGGAGGTCCTGATTGGAAGGAGAAGCCTAGTGTTTTTCTCTGTGCAGCTCAGACTAGGGATTGAGTGCGATTTCCACGGCATGTTGGAACTTGCTTGAACGTTGCTCTTGAACCTGTGCGAGTGCTGTGAATCAAGATATCACAAGAAAGAGTGCAGTGTGTTGCCCATGACTCAGCAGACACAGAGGACCTCCGAGGGACCAATGGGCCTCGTTGTTGCTCAGCAGGCCTACAGGGGTGTGGAGGTACTCAGAGACCTTGGAACGAAAATGATGCTCAACCGAGGGGCCTAGAGGTCCTGAAAAGGGTACTTCCTTTAAAGTAAACCAGAACAGCGACTAAGAGCTAATGGAAAGAGCTGCATGCCTCTTTTTCTGTAGGGCTACTCAGGGCCTTACCTCGAGGCAAGGACTCACGTGGAGATTCCCTTTAGCTCTAGAGCATGGCAAGGTGAGCCCCACCCTGGCCTATATAGCTCCGTGTGTACCCAGGGAAAACTCATTTTCTTCCCAGACCCATGCCTACAGTGGCCAGAGGCCTGTCAACAGCAGAGAATTTCAGGGAGCTTCACGAAAGCAAGAAAGGAGGTTTCCAAACGGAAAGCAAGGCTAGTCCCATCATGCCCCCATTTCCATGGACACAGGCAGCATACATCTCTGTGGTTTTTAACGAGTCAAAAGAGACACCGAGTACACACTGGTTGCTTCCCTGAATCAACTTCTCGAGGCAGGGTGTCCTGAATGTAGTGAACGGCCTCACCAAGGAAAGCCCTAGCTATGCCTCTGGGCCCGTGCCTCTTCAAAAGCCTGCCCTGCTACAGGAACAACTGTGCTTTAGTTGCAATAGAAACGAGGTCGTCTTTCTTCAGGAGGCAGGGTGACTTCAGGTAGGAGGTCCTGAATGGAAGGAGAAGCTTACTGTTTGTCTCTGTACAGCTCAAACTAGGGAATGAGAGCGACTTCCACGGCCTGTTGGAACTTGCTTAACGGTGCTCGTGAACCTGTGCGATGCTGGCTAAATCAAGATGTTCCAATAAGAGTGCACTGTGTTGCCCTACACTCGGCATACACACTGTGAGTCGGAAAGCTCCTTCCCTGGATAGTGCTTAGAAGGGCCAGGGGAGCCTGAGGGTACTCAGTGTTTTTGCAGGGAATAGGGTTTCCAGGCGAGGCACCTAGGTGTCCTGAAAAGCGTACTGGCTTTAAAATGCTGAAGATAAGCGACTACGGCCTCATGGAAACTGCTACACGCCTCTGCTTCTGCATAGCATTTCATGGCCTTACCTCGAGGCAAGTTCTCACGTTTCTTGCCCT
The DNA here is from genome assembly GCF_965194825.1 of Balaenoptera physalus. Taxonomy (NCBI): domain Eukaryota; kingdom Metazoa; phylum Chordata; class Mammalia; order Artiodactyla; family Balaenopteridae; genus Balaenoptera; species Balaenoptera physalus. Next base: position 230,396 of record NW_028126006.1, read on the forward strand.
GTGAGCGACACAGCATGGTAAGATGCTGTATTTCTCCTTGAATAGAGTGACTTCAGGAACGAGGTCTTTGATAAATTCTAAGCAGACTGTTTTCTCAGGGCAGCTCAGACGAGGGCAATGTCGAAGACTTCCAGGGCATGTTGGACTGCCTAGAAATGTGGTTCTGATGCTGTTCGAGTGCTCTGGAAACGGAGCTCTCCTGAAGTAACGTACAGTGTGTTGCCCGAGACTCTGCAGACACAGAGGGCCTCCGTGGGACGTATGGGACTCAATGCTGCTCAGCAGGCCCACAGGGGTGCGGAGGGAGTCAGTGATCTTGGAATAAAAATGATGCTCACCCAGAGGGCGTAGGAGTCCGGAAAAGGGTACTTCCTTTAAAATAAAACAGACCTCCACTAAGAGCTCATGGCAAGAGCTGCATGCCTCCCTTTCTGCAGGGCTACTCAGGGCCTTACCTCGAGGCAAGGACTCACGTGGAGATTCCCTTTAGCTCTAGAGCATGGCAAGGTGAGCCCCACCCTGGCCTATATAGCTCCGTGTGTACCCAGGGAAAACTCATTTTCTTCCCAGACCCATGCCTACAGTGGCCAGAGGCCTGTCAACAGCAGAGAATTTCAGGGAGCTTCACGGCAGCAAGAAAGGAGGTTTCCAAACGGAAAGCAAGGCTAGTCCCATCATGCCCCCATTTCCATGGACACAGGCAGCATACATCTCTGTGGTTTTTAACGAGTCAAAAGAGACACCGAGTACACACTGGTTGCTTCCCTGAATCAACTTCTCGAGGCAGGGTGTTCTGCATCTAGTGAACGGCCTCACCAAGGAACGCCCTAGCCAGGCCACTGGGCCCGAGGCCTCACCAAGGAACGCCCTAGGCAGGCCTCTGGGCCCCTGCCTTTTCAAAAGCCTGCAGTGCTACAGGAAAAACTGTGCTGTACTTGCAAAAGGAAAGCAAGCCGTCTTTCTCCTGGAAGCAGGGTGACTTCAGGTAGGAGGTCCTGATTGGAAGGAGAAGCCTAGTGTTTTTCTCTGTGCAGCTCAGACTAGGGATTGAGTGCGATTTCCACGGCATGTTGGAACTTGCTTGAACGTTGCTCTTGAACCTGTGCGAGTGCTGTGAATCAAGATATCACAAGAAAGAGTGCAGTGTGTTGCCCATGACTCAGCAGACACAGAGGACCTCCGAGGGACCAATGGGCCTCGTTGTTGCTCAGCAGGCCTACAGGGGTGTGGAGGTACTCAGAGATCTTGGAACAAAATTGATGCTCAACCGAGGGGCCTAGGAGTCCTGAAAAGGGTACTTCCTTTAAAGTAAACCAGAACAGCGACTAAGAGCTAATGGAAAGAGCTGCATGCCTCCTTTTCTGTAGGGCTACTCAGGGCCTTACCTCGAGGCAAGGACTCACGTTGAGATTCCCTTTAGCTCTAGAGCATGGCAAGGTGCGCCCCACCGCGGCCAATGAAGCTCCGTGTGTAGACAGAGAAAACTCATTTTCTTCCCAGACCCAAGCCTACAGTGGCCAGGGGCCTGTCAACAGCAGAGAATTTCAGGGAGCTTCACGAAAGCAAGAATGGAGCTTTCCAAATGGAAAGCAAGGCTAGTCCCATCATGCCCCAATTTCCATGGGCACAGGCAGCATACATCTCTGTGGTTTCTAACAAGGCAAAAGAGACACAGAGTACACACTGGTTGTTTCCCTGAATCAACTTCTCGAGGCAGGGTGTCCTGAATGTAGTGAACGGCCTCACCAAGGAAAGCCCTAGCTATGCCTCTGGGCCCGTGCCTCTTCAAAAGCCTGCCCTGCTACAGGAACAACTGTGCTTTAGTTGCAATAGAAACGAGGTCGTCTTTCTTCAGGAGGCAGGGTGACTTCAGGTAGGAGGTCCTGAATGGAAGGAGAAGCTTACTGTTTGTCTCTGTACAGCTCAAACTAGGGAATGAGAGCGACTTCCACGGCCTGTTGGAACTTGCTTAACGGTGCTCGTGAACCTGTGCGATGCTGGCTAAATCAAGATGTTCCAATAAGAGTGCACTGTGTTGCCCTACACTCGGCATACACACTGTGAGTCGGAAAGCTCCTTCCCTGGATAGTGCTTAGAAGGGCCAGGGGAGCCTGAGGGTACTCAGTGTTTTTGCAGGGAATAGGGTTTCCAGGCGAGGCACCTAGGTGTCCTGAAAAGCGTACTGGCTTTAAAATGCTGAAGATAAGCGACTACGGCCTCATGGAAACTGCTACACGCCTCTGCTTCTGCATAGCATTTCATGGCCTTACCTCGAGGCAAGTTCTCACGTTTCTTGCCCTGTGAGCGACACAGCATGGTAAGATGCTGTATTTCTCCTTGAATAGAGTGACTTCAGGAACGAGGTCTTTGATAAATTCTAAGCAGACTGTTTTCTCAGGGCAGCTCAGACGAGGGCAATGTCGAAGACTTCCAGGGCATGTTGGACTGCCTAGAAATGTGGTTCTGATGCTGTTCGAGTGCTCTGGAAACGGAGCTCTCCTGAAGTAACGTACAGTGTGTTGCCCGAGACTCTGCAGACACAGAGGGCCTCCGTGGGACGTATGGGACTCAATGCTGCTCAGCAGGCCCACAGGGGTGCGGAGGGAGTCAGTGATCTTGGAATAAAAATGATGCTCACCCAGAGGGCGTAGGAGTCCGGAAAAGGGTACTTCCTTTAAAATAAAACAGACCTCCACTAAGAGCTCATGGCAAGAGCTGCATGCCTCCCTTTCTGCAGGGCTACTCAGGGCCTTACCTCGAGGCAAGGACTCACGTGGAGATTCCCTTTAGCTCTAGAGCATGGCAAGGTGAGCCCCACCCTGGCCTATATAGCTCCGTGTGTACCCAGGGAAAACTCATTTTCTTCCCAGACCCATGCCTACAGTGGCCAGAGGCCTGTCAACAGCAGAGAATTTCAGGGAGCTTCACGGCAGCAAGAAAGGAGGTTTCCAAACGGAAAGCAAGGCTAGTCCCATCATGCCCCCATTTCCATGGACACAGGCAGCATACATCTCTGTGGTTTTTAACGAGTCAAAAGAGACACCGAGTACACACTGGTTGCTTCCCTGAATCAACTTCTCGAGGCAGGGTGTTCTGCATCTAGTGAACGGCCTCACCAAGGAACGCCCTAGCCAGGCCACTGGGCCCGAGGCCTCACCAAGGAACGCCCTAGGCAGGCCTCTGGGCCCCTGCCTTTTCAAAAGCCTGCAGTGCTACAGGAAAAACTGTGCTTTACTTGCAAAAGGAAAGCAAGCCGTCTTTCTCCTGGAAGCAGGGTGACTTCAGGTAGGAGGTCCTGATTGGAAGGAGAAGCCTAGTGTTTTTCTCTGTGCAGCTCAGACTAGGGATTGAGTGCGATTTCCACGGCATGTTGGAACTTGCTTGAACGTTGCTCTTGAACCTGTGCGAGTGCTGTGAATCAAGATATCACAAGAAAGAGTGCAGTGTGTTGCCCATGACTCAGCAGACACAGAGGACCTCCGAGGGACCAATGGGCCTCGTTGTTGCTCAGCAGGCCTACAGGGGTGTGGAGGTACTCAGAGACCTTGGAACAAAAATGATGCTCAACCGAGGGGCCTAGAGGTCCTGAAAAGGGTACTTCCTTTAAAGTAAACCAGAACAGCGACTAAGAGCTAATGGAATGAGCTGCATGCCTCCTTTTCTGTAGGGCTACTCAGGGCCTTACCTCGAGGCAAGGACTCACGTTGAGATTCCCTTTAGCTGTAGAGCATGGCAAGGTGCGGCCCACCGCGGCCAATGAAGCTCCGTGTGTAGACAGAGAAAACTCATTTTCTTCCCAGACCCAAGCCTACAGTGGCCAGGGGCCTGTCAACAGCAGAGAATTTCAGGGAGCTTCACGAAAGCAAGAATGGAGCTTTCCAAATGGAAAGCAAGGCTAGTCCCATCATGCCCCAATTTCCATGGGCACAGGTAGCATACATCTCTGTGGTTTCTAACAAGGCAAAAGAGACACCGAGTACACACTGGTTGTTTCCCTGAATCAACTTCTCGAGGCAGGGTGTCCTGAATGTAGTGAACGGCCTCACCAAGGAAAGCCCTAGCTATGCCTCTGGGCCCGTGCCTCTTCAAAAGCCTGCCCTGCTACAGGAACAACTGTGCTTTAGTTGCAATAGAAACGAGGTCGTCTTTCTTCAGGAGGCAGGGTGACTTCAGGTAGGAGGTCCTGAATGGAAGGAGAAGCTTACTGTTTGTCTCTGTACAGCTCAAACTAGGGAATGAGAGCGACTTCCACGGCCTGTTGGAACTTGCTTAACGGTGCTCGTGAACCTGTGCGATGCTGGCTAAATCAAGATGTTCCAATAAGAGTGCACTGTGTTGCCCTACACTCGGCATACACACTGTGAGTCGGAAAGCTCCTTCCCTGGATAGTGCTTAGAAGGGCCAGGGGAGCCTGAGGGTACTCAGTGTTTTTGCAGGGAATAGGGTTTCCAGGCGAGGCACCTAGGTGTCCTGAAAAGCGTACTGGCTTTAAAATGCTGAAGATAAGCGACTACGGCCTCATGGAAACTGCTACACGCCTCTGCTTCTGCATAGCATTTCATGGCCTTACCTCGAGGCAAGTTCTCACGTTTCTTGCCCTGTGAGCGACACAGCATGGTAAGATGCTGTATTTCTCCTTGAATAGAGTGACTTCAGGAACGAGGTCTTTGATAAATTCTAAGCAGACTGTTTTCTCAGGGCAGCTCAGACGAGGGCAATGTCGAAGACTTCCAGGGCATGTTGGACTGCCTAGAAATGTGGTTCTGATGCTGTTCGAGTGCTCTGGAAACGGAGCTCTCCTGAAGTAACGTACAGTGTGTTGCCCGAGACTCTGCAGACACAGAGGGCCTCCGTGGGACGTATGGGACTCAATGCTGCTCAGCAGGCCCACAGGGGTGCGGAGGGAGTCAGTGATCTTGGAATAAAAATGATGCTCACCCAGAGGGCGTAGGAGTCCGGAAAAGGGTACTTCCTTTAAAATAAAACAGACCTCCACTAAGAGCTCATGGCAAGAGCTGCATGCCTCCCTTTCTGCAGGGCTACTCAGGGCCTTACCTCGAGGCAAGGACTCACGTGGAGATTCCCTTTAGCTCTAGAGCATGGCAAGGTGAGCCCCACCCTGGCCTATATAGCTCCGTGTGTACCCAGGGAAAACTCATTTTCTTCCCAGACCCATGCCTACAGTGGCCAGAGGCCTGTCAACAGCAGAGAATTTCAGGGAGCTTCACGGCAGCAAGAAAGGAGGTTTCCAAACGGAAAGCAAGGCTAGTCCCATCATGCCCCCATTTCCATGGACACAGGCAGCATACATCTCTGTGGTTTTTAACGAGTCAAAAGAGACACCGAGTACACACTGGTTGCTTCCCTGAATCAACTTCTCGAGGCAGGGTGTTCTGCATCTAGTGAACGGCCTCACCAAGGAACGCCCTAGCCAGGCCACTGGGCCCGAGGCCTCACCAAGGAACGCCCTAGGCAGGCCTCTGGGCCCCTGCCTTTTCAAAAGCCTGCAGTGCTACAGGAAAAACTGTGCTTTACTTGCAAAAGGAAAGCAAGCCGTCTTTCTCCTGGAAGCAGGGTGACTTCAGGTAGGAGGTCCTGATTGGAAGGAGAAGCCTAGTGTTTTTCTCTGTGCAGCTCAGACTAGGGATTGAGTGCGATTTCCACGGCATGTTGGAACTTGCTTGAACGTTGCTCTTGAACCTGTGCGAGTGCTGTGAATCAAGATATCACAAGAAAGAGTGCAGTGTGTTGCCCATGACTCAGCAGACACAGAGGACCTCCGAGGGACCAATGGGCCTCGTTGTTGCTCAGCAGGCCTACAGGGGTGTGGAGGTACTCAGAGATCTTGGAACAAAATTGATGCTCAACCGAGGGGCCTAGGAGTCCTGAAAAGGGTACTTCCTTTAAAGTAAACCAGAACAGCGACTAAGAGCTAATGGAAAGAGCTGCATGCCTCCTTTTCTGTAGGGCTACTCAGGGCCTTACCTCGAGGCAAGGACTCACGTTGAGATTCCCTTTAGCTCTAGAGCATGGCAAGGTGCGCCCCACCGCGGCCAATGAAGCTCCGTGTGTAGACAGAGAAAACTCATTTTCTTCCCAGACCCAAGCCTACAGTGGCCAGGGGCCTGTCAACAGCAGAGAATTTCAGGGAGCTTCACGAAAGCAAGAATGGAGCTTTCCAAATGGAAAGCAAGGCTAGTCCCATCATGCCCCAATTTCCATGGGCACAGGCAGCATACATCTCTGTGGTTTCTAACAAGGCAAAAGAGACACAGAGTACACACTGGTTGTTTCCCTGAATCAACTTCTCGAGGCAGGGTGTCCTGAATGTAGTGAACGGCCTCACCAAGGAAAGCCCTAGCTATGCCTCTGGGCCCGTGCCTCTTCAAAAGCCTGCCCTGCTACAGGAACAACTGTGCTTTAGTTGCAATAGAAACGAGGTCGTCTTTCTTCAGGAGGCAGGGTGACTTCAGGTAGGAGGTCCTGAATGGAAGGAGAAGCTTACTGTTTGTCTCTGTACAGCTCAAACTAGGGAATGAGAGCGACTTCCACGGCCTGTTGGAACTTGCTTAACGGTGCTCGTGAACCTGTGCGATGCTGGCTAAATCAAGATGTTCCAATAAGAGTGCACTGTGTTGCCCTACACTCGGCATACACACTGTGAGTCGGAAAGCTCCTTCCCTGGATAGTGCTTAGAAGGGCCAGGGGAGCCTGAGGGTACTCAGTGTTTTTGCAGGGAATAGGGTTTCCAGGCGAGGCACCTAGGTGTCCTGAAAAGCGTACTGGCTTTAAAATGCTGAAGATAAGCGACTACGGCCTCATGGAAACTGCTACACGCCTCTGCTTCTGCATAGCATTTCATGGCCTTACCTCGAGGCAAGTTCTCACGTTTCTTGCCCTGTGAGCGACACAGCATGGTAAGATGCTGTATTTCTCCTTGAATAGAGTGACTTCAGGAACGAGGTCTTTGATAAATTCTAAGCAGACTGTTTTCTCAGGGCAGCTCAGACGAGGGCAATGTCGAAGACTTCCAGGGCATGTTGGACTGCCTAGAAATGTGGTTCTGATGCTGTTCGAGTGCTCTGGAAACGGAGCTCTCCTGAAGTAACGTACAGTGTGTTGCCCGAGACTCTGCAGACACAGAGGGCCTCCGTGGGACGTATGGGACTCAATGCTGCTCAGCAGGCCCACAGGGGTGCGGAGGGAGTCAGTGATCTTGGAATAAAAATGATGCTCACCCAGAGGGCGTAGGAGTCCGGAAAAGGGTACTTCCTTTAAAATAAAACAGACCTCCACTAAGAGCTCATGGCAAGAGCTGCATGCCTCCCTTTCTGCAGGGCTACTCAGGGCCTTACCTCGAGGCAAGGACTCACGTGGAGATTCCCTTTAGCTCTAGAGCATGGCAAGGTGAGCCCCACCCTGGCCTATATAGCTCCGTGTGTACCCAGGGAAAACTCATTTTCTTCCCAGACCCATGCCTACAGTGGCCAGAGGCCTGTCAACAGCAGAGAATTTCAGGGAGCTTCACGGCAGCAAGAAAGGAGGTTTCCAAACGGAAAGCAAGGCTAGTCCCATCATGCCCCCATTTCCATGGACACAGGCAGCATACATCTCTGTGGTTTTTAACGAGTCAAAAGAGACACCGAGTACACACTGGTTGCTTCCCTGAATCAACTTCTCGAGGCAGGGTGTTCTGCATCTAGTGAACGGCCTCACCAAGGAACGCCCTAGCCAGGCCACTGGGCCCGAGGCCTCACCAAGGAACGCCCTAGGCAGGCCTCTGGGCCCCTGCCTTTTCAAAAGCCTGCAGTGCTACAGGAAAAACTGTGCTTTACTTGCAAAAGGAAAGCAAGCCGTCTTTCTCCTGGAAGCAGGGTGACTTCAGGTAGGAGGTCCTGATTGGAAGGAGAAGCCTAGTGTTTTTCTCTGTGCAGCTCAGACTAGGGATTGAGTGCGATTTCCACGGCATGTTGGAACTTGCTTGAACGTTGCTCTTGAACCTGTGCGAGTGCTGTGAATCAAGATATCACAAGAAAGAGTGCAGTGTGTTGCCCATGACTCAGCAGACACAGAGGACCTCCGAGGGACCAATGGGCCTCGTTGTTGCTCAGCAGGCCTACAGGGGTGTGGAGGTACTCAGAGATCTTGGAACAAAATTGATGCTCAACCGAGGGGCCTAGGAGTCCTGAAAAGGGTACTTCCTTTAAAGTAAACCAGAACAGCGACTAAGAGCTAATGGAAAGAGCTGCATGCCTCCTTTTCTGTAGGGCTACTCAGGGCCTTACCTCGAGGCAAGGACTCACGTTGAGATTCCCTTTAGCTCTAGAGCATGGCAAGGTGCGCCCCACCGCGGCCAATGAAGCTCCGTGTGTAGACAGAGAAAACTCATTTTCTTCCCAGACCCAAGCCTACAGTGGCCAGGGGCCTGTCAACAGCAGAGAATTTCAGGGAGCTTCACGAAAGCAAGAATGGAGCTTTCCAAATGGAAAGCAAGGCTAGTCCCATCATGCCCCAATTTCCATGGGCACAGGCAGCATACATCTCTGTGGTTTCTAACAAGGCAAAAGAGACACAGAGTACACACTGGTTGTTTCCCTGAATCAACTTCTCGAGGCAGGGTGTCCTGAATGTAGTGAACGGCCTCACCAAGGAAAGCCCTAGCTATGCCTCTGGGCCCGTGCCTCTTCAAAAGCCTGCCCTGCTACAGGAACAACTGTGCTTTAGTTGCAATAGAAACGAGGTCGTCTTTCTTCAGGAGGCAGGGTGACTTCAGGTAGGAGGTCCTGAATGGAAGGAGAAGCTTACTGTTTGTCTCTGTACAGCTCAAACTAGGGAATGAGAGCGACTTCCACGGCCTGTTGGAACTTGCTTAACGGTGCTCGTGAACCTGTGCGATGCTGGCTAAATCAAGATGTTCCAATAAGAGTGCACTGTGTTGCCCTACACTCGGCATACACACTGTGAGTCGGAAAGCTCCTTCCCTGGATAGTGCTTAGAAGGGCCAGGGGAGCCTGAGGGTACTCAGTGTTTTTGCAGGGAATAGGGTTTCCAGGCGAGGCACCTAGGTGTCCTGAAAAGCGTACTGGCTTTAAAATGCTGAAGATAAGCGACTACGGCCTCATGGAAACTGCTACACGCCTCTGCTTCTGCATAGCATTTCATGGCCTTACCTCGAGGCAAGTTCTCACGTTTCTTGCCCTGTGAGCGACACAGCATGGTAAGATGCTGTATTTCTCCTTGAATAGAGTGACTTCAGGAACGAGGTCTTTGATAAATTCTAAGCAGACTGTTTTCTCAGGGCAGCTCAGACGAGGGCAATGTCGAAGACTTCCAGGGCATGTTGGACTGCCTAGAAATGTGGTTCTGATGCTGTTCGAGTGCTCTGGAAACGGAGCTCTCCTGAAGTAACGTACAGTGTGTTGCCCGAGACTCTGCAGACACAGAGGGCCTCCGTGGGACGTATGGGACTCAATGCTGCTCAGCAGGCCCACAGGGGTGCGGAGGGAGTCAGTGATCTTGGAATAAAAATGATGCTCACCCAGAGGGCGTAGGAGTCCGGAAAAGGGTACTTCCTTTAAAATAAAACAGACCTCCACTAAGAGCTCATGGAAAGAGCTGCATGCCTCCCTTTCTGCAGGGCTACTCAGGGCCTTACCTCGAGGCAAGGACTCACGTTGAGATTCCCTTTAGCTCTAGAGCATGGCAAGGTGAGCCCCACCCTGGCCTATATAGCTCCGTGTGTACCCAGGGAAAACTCATTTTCTTCCCAGACCCATGCCTACAGTGGCCAGAGGCCTGTCAACAGCAGAGAATTTCAGGGAGCTTCACGGCAGCAAGAAAGGAGGTTTCCAAACGGAAAGCAAGGCTAGTCCCATCATGCCCCCATTTCCATGGACACAGGCAGCATACATCTCTGTGGTTTTTAACGAGTCAAAAGAGACACCGAGTACACACTGGTTGCTTCCCTGAATCAACTTCTCGAGGCAGGGTGTTCTGCATCTAGTGAACGGCCTCACCAAGGAACGCCCTAGCCAGGCCACTGGGCCCGAGGCCTCACCAAGGAACGCCCTAGGCAGGCCTCTGGGCCCCTGCCTTTTCAAAAGCCTGCAGTGCTACAGGAAAAACTGTGCTTTACTTGCAAAAGGAAAGCAAGCCGTCTTTCTCCTGGAAGCAGGGTGACTTCAGGTAGGAGGTCCTGATTGGAAGGAGAAGCCTAGTGTTTTTCTCTGTGCAGCTCAGACTAGGGATTGAGTGCGATTTCCACGGCATGTTGGAACTTGCTTGAACGTTGCTCTTGAACCTGTGCGAGTGCTGTGAATCAAGATATCACAAGAAAGAGTGCACTGTGTTGCCCATGACTCAGCAGACACAGAGGACCTCCGAGGGACCAATGGGCCTCGTTGTTGCTCAGCAGGCCTACAGGGGTGTGGAGGTACTCAGAGACCTTGGAACAAAAATGATGCTCAACCGAGGGGCCTAGAGGTCCTGAAAAGGGTACTTCATTTAAAGTAAACCAGAACAGCGACTAAGAGCTAATGGAAAGAGCTGCATGCCTCTTTTTCTGTAGGGCTACTCAGGGCCTTACCTCGAGGCAAGGACTCACGTTGAGATTCCCTTTAGCTCTAGAGCATGGCAAGGTGAGCCCCACCCTGGCCTATATAGCTCCGTGTGTACCCAGGGAAAACTCATTTTCTTCCCAGACCCATGCCTACAGTGGCCAGAGGCCTGTCAACAGCAGAGAATTTCAGGGAGCTTCACGGCAGCAAGAAAGGAGGTTTCCAAACGGAAAGCAAGGCTAGTCCCATCATGCCCCCATTTCCATGGACACAGGCAGCATACATCTCTGTGGTTTTTAACGAGTCAAAAGAGACACCGAGTACACACTGGTTGCTTCCCTGAATCAACTTCTCGAGGCAGGGTGTCCTGAATGTAGTGAACGGCCTCACCAAGGAAAGCCCTAGCTATGCCTCTGGGCCCGTGCCTCTTCAAAAGCCTGCCCTGCTACAGGAACAACTGTGCTTTAGTTGCAATAGAAACGAGGTCGTCTTTCTTCAGGAGGCAGGGTGACTTCAGGTAGGAGGTCCTGAATGGAAGGAGAAGCTTACTGTTTGTCTCTGTACAGCTCAAACTAGGGAATGAGAGCGACTTCCACGGCCTGTTGGAACTTGCTTAACGGTGCTCGTGAACCTGTGCGATGCTGGCTAAATCAAGATGTTCCAATAAGAGTGCACTGTGTTGCCCTACACTCGGCATACACACTGTGAGTCGGAAAGCTCCTTCCCTGGATAGTGCTTAGAAGGGCCAGGGGAGCCTGAGGGTACTCAGTGTTTTTGCAGGGAATAGGGTTTCCAGGCGAGGCACCTAGGTGTCCTGAAAAGCGTACTGGCTTTAAAATGCTGAAGATAAGCGACTACGGCCTCATGGAAACTGCTACACGCCTCTGCTTCTGCATAGCATTTCATGGCCTTACCTCGAGGCAAGTTCTCACGTTTCTTGCCCTGTGAGCGACACAGCATGGTAAGATGCTGTATTTCTCCTTGAATAGAGTGACTTCAGGAACGAGGTCTTTGATAAATTCTAAGCAGACTGTTTTCTCAGGGCAGCTCAGACGAGGGCAATGTCGAAGACTTCCAGGGCATGTTGGACTGCCTAGAAATGTGGTTCTGATGCTGTTCGAGTGCTCTGGAAACGGAGCTCTCCTGAAGTAACGTACAGTGTGTTGCCCGAGACTCTGCAGACACAGAGGGCCTCCGTGGGACGTATGGGACTCAATGCTGCTCAGCAGGCCCACAGGGGTGCGGAGGGAGTCAGTGATCTTGGAATAAAAATGATGCTCACCCAGAGGGCGTAGGAGTCCGGAAAAGGGTACTTCCTTTAAAATAAAACAGACCTCCACTAAGAGCTCATGGCAAGAGCTGCATGCCTCCCTTTCTGCAGGGCTACTCAGGGCCTTACCTCGAGGCAAGGACTCACGTGGAGATTCCCTTTAGCTCTAGAGCATGGCAAGGTGAGCCCCACCCTGGCCTATATAGCTCCGTGTGTACCCAGGGAAAACTCATTTTCTTCCCAGACCCATGCCTACAGTGGCCAGAGGCCTGTCAACAGCAGAGAATTTCAGGGAGCTTCACGGCAGCAAGAAAGGAGGTTTCCAAACGGAAAGCAAGGCTAGTCCCATCATGCCCCCATTTCCATGGACACAGGCAGCATACATCTCTGTGGTTTTTAACGAGTCAAAAGAGACACCGAGTACACACTGGTTGCTTCCCTGAATCAACTTCTCGAGGCAGGGTGTTCTGCATCTAGTGAACGGCCTCACCAAGGAACGCCCTAGCCAGGCCACTGGGCCCGAGGCCTCACCAAGGAACGCCCTAGGCAGGCCTCTGTGCCCCTGCCTTTTCAAAAGCCTGCAGTGCTACAGGAAAAACTGTGCTTTACTTGCAAAAGGAAAGCAAGCCGTCTTTCTCCTGGAAGCAGGGTGACTTCAGGTAGGAGGTCCTGATTGGAAGGAGAAGCCTAGTGTTTTTCTCTGTGCAGCTCAGACTAGGGATTGAGTGCGATTTCCACGGCATGTTGGAACTTGCTTGAACGTTGCTCTTGAACCTGTGCGAGTGCTGTGAATCAAGATATCACAAGAAAGAGTGCAGTGTGTTGCCCATGACTCAGCAGACACAGAGGACCTCCGAGGGACCAATGGGCCTCGTTGTTGCTCAGCAGGCCTACAGGGGTGTGGAGGTACTCAGAGATCTTGGAACAAAATTGATGCTCAACCGAGGGGCCTAGGAGTCCTGAAAAGGGTACTTCCTTTAAAGTAAACCAGAACAGCGACTAAGAGCTAATGGAAAGAGCTGCATGCCTCCTTTTCTGTAGGGCTACTCAGGGCCTTACCTCGAGGCAAGGACTCACGTTGAGATTCCCTTTAGCTCTAGAGCATGGCAAGGTGCGCCCCACCGCGGCCAATGAAGCTCCGTGTGTAGACAGAGAAAACTCATTTTCTTCCCAGACCCAAGCCTACAGTGGCCAGGGGCCTGTCAACAGCAGAGAATTTCAGGGAGCTTCACGAAAGCAAGAATGGAGCTTTCCAAATGGAAAGCAAGGCTAGTCCCATCATGCCCCAATTTCCATGGGCACAGGCAGCATACATCTCTGTGGTTTCTAACAAGGCAAAAGAGACACAGAGTACACACTGGTTGTTTCCCTGAATCAACTTCTCGAGGCAGGGTGTCCTGAATGTAGTGAACGGCCTCACCAAGGAAAGCCCTAGCTATGCCTCTGGGCCCGTGCCTCTTCAAAAGCCTGCCCTGCTACAGGAACAACTGTGCTTTAGTTGCAATAGAAACGAGGTCGTCTTTCTTCAGGAGGCAGGGTGACTTCAGGTAGGAGGTCCTGAATGGAAGGAGAAGCTTACTGTTTGTCTCTGTACAGCTCAAACTAGGGAATGAGAGCGACTTCCACGGCCTGTTGGAACTTGCTTAACGGTGCTCGTGAACCTGTGCGATGCTGGCTAAATCAAGATGTTCCAATAAGAGTGCACTGTGTTGCCCTACACTCGGCATACACACTGTGAGTCGGAAAGCTCCTTCCCTGGATAGTGCTTAGAAGGGCCAGGGGAGCCTGAGGGTACTCAGTGTTTTTGCAGGGAATAGGGTTTCCAGGCGAGGCACCTAGGTGTCCTGAAAAGCGTACTGGCTTTAAAATGCTGAAGATAAGCGACTACGGCCTCATGGAAACTGCTACACGCCTCTGCTTCTGCATAGCATTTCATGGCCTTACCTCGAGGCAAGTTCTCACGTTTCTTGCCCTGTGAGCGACACAGCATGGTAAGATGCTGTATTTCTCCTTGAATAGAGTGACTTCAGGAACGAGGTCTTTGATAAATTCTAAGCAGACTGTTTTCTCAGGGCAGCTCAGACGAGGGCAATGTCGAAGACTTCCAGGGCATGTTGGACTGCCTAGAAATGTGGTTCTGATGCTGTTCGAGTGCTCTGGAAACGGAGCTCTCCTGAAGTAACGTACAGTGTGTTGCCCGAGACTCTGCAGACACAGAGGGCCTCCGTGGGACGTATGGGACTCAATGCTGCTCAGCAGGCCCACAGGGGTGCGGAGGGAGTCAGTGATCTTGGAATAAAAATGATGCTCACCCAGAGGGCGTAGGAGTCCGGAAAAGGGTACTTCCTTTAAAATAAAACAGACCTCCACTAAGAGCTCATGGCAAGAGCTGCATGCCTCCCTTTCTGCAGGGCTACTCAGGGCCTTACCTCGAGGCAAGGACTCACGTGGAGATTCCCTTTAGCTCTAGAGCATGGCAAGGTGAGCCCCACCCTGGCCTATATAGCTCCGTGTGTACCCAGGGAAAACTCATTTTCTTCCCAGACCCATGCCTACAGTGGCCAGAGGCCTGTCAACAGCAGAGAATTTCAGGGAGCTTCACGGCAGCAAGAAAGGAGGTTTCCAAACGGAAAGCAAGGCTAGTCCCATCATGCCCCCATTTCCATGGACACAGGCAGCATACATCTCTGTGGTTTTTAACGAGTCAAAAGAGACACCGAGTACACACTGGTTGCTTCCCTGAATCAACTTCTCGAGGCAGGGTGTTCTGCATCTAGTGAACGGCCTCACCAAGGAACGCCCTAGCCAGGCCACTGGGCCCGAGGCCTCACCAAGGAACGCCCTAGGCAGGCCTCTGGGCCCCTGCCTTTTCAAAAGCCTGCAGTGCTACAGGAAAAACTGTGCTGTACTTGCAAAAGGAAAGCAAGCCGTCTTTCTCCTGGAAGCAGGGTGACTTCAGGTAGGAGGTCCTGATTGGAAGGAGAAGCCTAGTGTTTTTCTCTGTGCAGCTCAGACTAGGGATTGAGTGCGATTTCCACGGCATGTTGGAACTTGCTTGAACGTTGCTCTTGAACCTGTGCGAGTGCTGTGAATCAAGATATCACAAGAAAGAGTGCAGTGTGTTGCCCATGACTCAGCAGACACAGAGGACCTCCGAGGGACCAATGGGCCTCGTTGTTGCTCAGCAGGCCTACAGGGGTGTGGAGGTACTCAGAGATCTTGGAACAAAATTGATGCTCAACCGAGGGGCCTAGGAGTCCTGAAAAGGGTACTTCCTTTAAAGTAAACCAGAACAGCGACTAAGAGCTAATGGAAAGAGCTGCATGCCTCCTTTTCTGTAGGGCTACTCAGGGCCTTACCTCGAGGCAAGGACTCACGTTGAGATTCCCTTTAGCTCTAGAGCATGGCAAGGTGCGCCCCACCGCGGCCAATGAAGCTCCGTGTGTAGACAGAGAAAACTCATTTTCTTCCCAGACCCAAGCCTACAGTGGCCAGGGGCCTGTCAACAGCAGAGAATTTCAGGGAGCTTCACGAAAGCAAGAATGGAGCTTTCCAAATGGAAAGCAAGGCTAGTCCCATCATGCCCCAATTTCCATGGGCACAGGCAGCATACATCTCTGTGGTTTCTAACAAGGCAAAAGAGACACAGAGTACACACTGGTTGTTTCCCTGAATCAACTTCTCGAGGCAGGGTGTCCTGAATGTAGTGAACGGCCTCACCAAGGAAAGCCCTAGCTATGCCTCTGGGCCCGTGCCTCTTCAAAAGCCTGCCCTGCTACAGGAACAACTGTGCTTTAGTTGCAATAGAAACGAGGTCGTCTTTCTTCAGGAGGCAGGGTGACTTCAGGTAGGAGGTCCTGAATGGAAGGAGAAGCTTACTGTTTGTCTCTGTACAGCTCAAACTAGGGAATGAGAGCGACTTCCACGGCCTGTTGGAACTTGCTTAACGGTGCTCGTGAACCTGTGCGATGCTGGCTAAATCAAGATGTTCCAATAAGAGTGCACTGTGTTGCCCTACACTCGGCATACACACTGTGAGTCGGAAAGCTCCTTCCCTGGATAGTGCTTAGAAGGGCCAGGGGAGCCTGAGGGTACTCAGTGTTTTTGCAGGGAATAGGGTTTCCAGGCGAGGCACCTAGGTGTCCTGAAAAGCGTACTGGCTTTAAAATGCTGAAGATAAGCGACTACGGCCTCATGGAAACTGCTACACGCCTCTGCTTCTGCATAGCATTTCATGGCCTTACCTCGAGGCAAGTTCTCACGTTTCTTGCCCTGTGAGCGACACAGCATGGTAAGATGCTGTATTTCTCCTTGAATAGAGTGACTTCAGGAACGAGGTCTTTGATAAATTCTAAGCAGACTGTTTTCTCAGGGCAGCTCAGACGAGGGCAATGTCGAAGACTTCCAGGGCATGTTGGACTGCCTAGAAATGTGGTTCTGATGCTGTTCGAGTGCTCTGGAAACGGAGCTCTCCTGAAGTAACGTACAGTGTGTTGCCCGAGACTCTGCAGACACAGAGGGCCTCCGTGGGACGTATGGGACTCAATGCTGCTCAGCAGGCCCACAGGGGTGCGGAGGGAGTCAGTGATCTTGGAATAAAAATGATGCTCACCCAGAGGGCGTAGGAGTCCGGAAAAGGGTACTTCCTTTAAAATAAAACAGACCTCCACTAAGAGCTCATGGCAAGAGCTGCATGCCTCCCTTTCTGCAGGGCTACTCAGGGCCTTACCTCGAGGCAAGGACTCACGTGGAGATTCCCTTTAGCTCTAGAGCATGGCAAGGTGAGCCCCACCCTGGCCTATATAGCTCCGTGTGTACCCAGGGAAAACTCATTTTCTTCCCAGACCCATGCCTACAGTGGCCAGAGGCCTGTCAACAGCAGAGAATTTCAGGGAGCTTCACGGCAGCAAGAAAGGAGGTTTCCAAACGGAAAGCAAGGCTAGTCCCATCATGCCCCCATTTCCATGGACACAGGCAGCATACATCTCTGTGGTTTTTAACGAGTCAAAAGAGACACCGAGTACACACTGGTTGCTTCCCTGAATCAACTTCTCGAGGCAGGGTGTTCTGCATCTAGTGAACGGCCTCACCAAGGAACGCCCTAGCCAGGCCACTGGGCCCGAGGCCTCACCAAGGAACGCCCTAGGCAGGCCTCTGGGCCCCTGCCTTTTCAAAAGCCTGCAGTGCTACAGGAAAAACTGTGCTGTACTTGCAAAAGGAAAGCAAGCCGTCTTTCTCCTGGAAGCAGGGTGACTTCAGGTAGGAGGTCCTGATTGGAAGGAGAAGCCTAGTGTTTTTCTCTGTGCAGCTCAGACTAGGGATTGAGTGCGATTTCCACGGCATGTTGGAACTTGCTTGAACGTTGCTCTTGAACCTGTGCGAGTGCTGTGAATCAAGATATCACAAGAAAGAGTGCAGTGTGTTGCCCATGACTCAGCAGACACAGAGGACCTCCGAGGGACCAATGGGCCTCGTTGTTGCTCAGCAGGCCTACAGGGGTGTGGAGGTACTCAGAGATCTTGGAACAAAATTGATGCTCAACCGAGGGGCCTAGGAGTCCTGAAAAGGGTACTTCCTTTAAAGTAAACCAGAACAGCGACTAAGAGCTAATGGAAAGAGCTGCATGCCTCCTTTTCTGTAGGGCTACTCAGGGCCTTACCTCGAGGCAAGGACTCACGTTGAGATTCCCTTTAGCTCTAGAGCATGGCAAGGTGCGCCCCACCGCGGCCAATGAAGCTCCGTGTGTAGACAGAGAAAACTCATTTTCTTCCCAGACCCAAGCCTACAGTGGCCAGGGGCCTGTCAACAGCAGAGAATTTCAGGGAGCTTCACGAAAGCAAGAATGGAGCTTTCCAAATGGAAAGCAAGGCTAGTCCCATCATGCTCCAATTTCCATGGGCACAGGCAGCATACATCTCTGTGGTTTCTAACAAGGCAAAAGAGACACAGAGTACACACTGGTTGTTTCCCTGAATCAACTTCTCGAGGCAGGGTGTCCTGAATGTAGTGAACGGCCTCACCAAGGAAAGCCCTAGCTATGCCTCTGGGCCCGTGCCTCTTCAAAAGCCTGCCCTGCTACAGGAACAACTGTGCTTTAGTTGCAATAGAAACGAGGTCGTCTTTCTTCAGGAGGCAGGGTGACTTCAGGTAGGAGGTCCTGAATGGAAGGAGAAGCTTACTGTTTGTCTCTGTACAGCTCAAACTAGGGAATGAGAGCGACTTCCACGGCCTGTTGGAACTTGCTTAACGGTGCTCGTGAACCTGTGCGATGCTGGCTAAATCAAGATGTTCCAATAAGAGTGCACTGTGTTGCCCTACACTCGGCATACACACTGTGAGTCGGAAAGCTCCTTCCCTGGATAGTGCTTAGAAGGGCCAGGGGAGCCTGAGGGTACTCAGTGTTTTTGCAGGGAATAGGGTTTCCAGGCGAGGCACCTAGGTGTCCTGAAAAGCGTACTGGCTTTAAAATGCTGAAGATAAGCGACTACGGCCTCATGGAAACTGCTACACGCCTCTGCTTCTGCATAGCATTTCATGGCCTTACCTCGAGGCAAGTTCTCACGTTTCTTGCCCTGTGAGCGACACAGCATGGTAAGATGCTGTATTTCTCCTTGAATAGAGTGACTTCAGGAACGAGGTCTTTGATAAATTCTAAGCAGACTGTTTTCTCAGGGCAGCTCAGACGAGGGCAATGTCGAAGACTTCCAGGGCATGTTGGACTGCCTAGAAATGTGGTTCTGATGCTGTTCGAGTGCTCTGGAAACGGAGCTCTCCTGAAGTAACGTACAGTGTGTTGCCCGAGACTCTGCAGACACAGAGGGCCTCCGTGGGACGTATGGGACTCAATGCTGCTCAGCAGGCCCACAGGGGTGCGGAGGGAGTCAGTGATCTTGGAATAAAAATGATGCTCACCCAGAGGGCGTAGGAGTCCGGAAAAGGGTACTTCCTATAAAATAAAACAGACCTCCACTAAGAGCTCATGGAAAGAGCTGCATGCCTCCCTTTCTGCAGGGCTACTCAGGGCCTTACCTCGAGGCAAGGACTCACGTTGAGATTCCCTTTAGCTCTAGAGCATGGCAAGGTGCGCCCCACCGCGGCCAATGAAGCTCCGTGTGTAGACAGAGAAAACTCATTTTCTTCCCAGACCCAAGCCTACAGTGGCCAGGGGCCTGTCAACAGCAGAGAATTTCAGGGAGCTTCACGAAAGCAAGAATGGAGCTTTCCAAATGGAAAGCAAGGCTAGTCCCATCATGCCCCAATTTCCATGGGCACAGGCAGCATACATCTCTGTGGTTTCTAACAAGGCAAAAGAGACACAGAGTACACACTGGTTGTTTCCCTGAATCAACTTCTCGAGGCAGGGTGTCCTGAATGTAGTGAACGGCCTCACCAAGGAAAGCCCTAGCTATGCCTCTGGGCCCGTGCCTCTTCAAAAGCCTGCCCTGCTACAGGAACAACTGTGCTTTAGTTGCAATAGAAACGAGGTCGTCTTTCTTCAGGAGGCAGGGTGACTTCAGCTAGGAGGTCCTGAATGGAAGGAGAAGCTTACTGTTTGTCTCTGTACAGCTCAAACTAGGGAATGAGAGCGACTTCCACGGCCTGTTGGAACTTGCTTAACGGTGCTCGTGAACCTGTGCGATGCTGGCTAAATCAAGATGTTCCAATAAGAGTGCACTGTGTTGCCCTACACTCGGCATACACACTGTGAGTCGGAAAGCTCCTTCCCTGGATAGTGCTTAGAAGGGCCAGGGGAGCCTGAGGGTACTCAGTGTTTTTGCAGGGAATAGGGTTTCCAGGCGAGGCACCTAGGTGTCCTGAAAAGCGTACTGGCTTTAAAATGCTGAAGATAAGCGACTACGGCCTCATGGAAACTGCTACACGCCTCTGCTTCTGCATAGCATTTCATGGCCTTACCTCGAGGCAAGTTCTCACGTTTCTTGCCCTGTGAGCGACACAGCATGGTAAGATGCTGTATTTCTCCTTGAATAGAGTGACTTCAGGAACGAGGTCTTTGATAAATTCTAAGCAGACTGTTTTCTCAGGGCAGCTCAGACGAGGGCAATGTCGAAGACTTCCAGGGCATGTTGGACTGCCTAGAAATGTGGTTCTGATGCTGTTCGAGTGCTCTGGAAACGGAGCTCTCCTGAAGTAACGTACAGTGTGTTGCCCGAGACTCTGCAGACACAGAGGGCCTCCGTGGGACGTATGGGACTCAATGCTGCTCAGCAGGCCCACAGGGGTGCGGAGGGAGTCAGTGATCTTGGAATAAAAATGATGCTCACCCAGAGGGCGTAGGAGTCCGGAAAAGGGTACTTCCTTTAAAATAAAACAGACCTCCACTAAGAGCTCATGGCAAGAGCTGCATGCCTCCCTTTCTGCAGGGCTACTCAGGGCCTTACCTCGAGGCAAGGACTCACGTGGAGATTCCCTTTAGCTCTAGAGCATGGCAAGGTGAGCCCCACCCTGGCCTATATAGCTCCGTGTGTACCCAGGGAAAACTCATTTTCTTCCCAGACCCATGCCTACAGTGGCCAGAGGCCTGTCAACAGCAGAGAATTTCAGGGAGCTTCACGGCAGCAAGAAAGGAGGTTTCCAAACGGAAAGCAAGGCTAGTCCCATCATGCCCCCATTTCCATGGACACAGGCAGCATACATCTCTGTGGTTTTTAACGAGTCAAAAGAGACACCGAGTACACACTGGTTGCTTCCCTGAATCAACTTCTCGAGGCAGGGTGTTCTGCATCTAGTGAACGGCCTCACCAAGGAACGCCCTAGCCAGGCCACTGGGCCCGAGGCCTCACCAAGGAACGCCCTAGGCAGGCCTCTGGGCCCCTGCCTTTTCAAAAGCCTGCAGTGCTACAGGAAAAACTGTGCTGTACTTGCAAAAGGAAAGCAAGCCGTCTTTCTCCTGGAAGCAGGGTGACTTCAGGTAGGAGGTCCTGATTGGAAGGAGAAGCCTAGTGTTTTTCTCTGTGCAGCTCAGACTAGGGATTGAGTGCGATTTCCACGGCATGTTGGAACTTGCTTGAACGTTGCTCTTGAACCTGTGCGAGTGCTGTGAATCAAGATATCACAAGAAAGAGTGCAGTGTGTTGCCCATGACTCAGCAGACACAGAGGACCTCCGAGGGACCAATGGGCCTCGTTGTTGCTCAGCAGGCCTACAGGGGTGTGGAGGTACTCAGAGATCTTGGAACAAAATTGATGCTCAACCGAGGGGCCTAGGAGTCCTGAAAAGGGTACTTCCTTTAAAGTAAACCAGAACAGCGACTAAGAGCTAATGGAAAGAGCTGCATGCCTCCTTTTCTGTAGGGCTACTCAGGGCCTTACCTCGAGGCAAGGACTCACGTGGAGATTCCCTTTAGCTCTAGAGCATGGCAAGGTGCGCCCCACCGCGGCCAATGAAGCTCCGTGTGTAGACAGAGAAAACTCATTTTCTTCCCAGACCCAAGCCTACAGTGGCCAGGGGCCTGTCAACAGCAGAGAATTTCAGGGAGCTTCACGAAAGCAAGAATGGAGCTTTCCAAATGGAAAGCAAGGCTAGTCCCATCATGCTCCAATTTCCATGGGCACAGGCAGCATACATCTCTGTGGTTTCTAACAAGGCAAAAGAGACACAGAGTACACACTGGTTGTTTCCCTGAATCAACTTCTCGAGGCAGGGTGTCCTGAATGTAGTGAACGGCCTCACCAAGGAAAGCCCTAGCTATGCCTCTGGGCCCGTGCCTCTTCAAAAGCCTGCCCTGCTACAGGAACAACTGTGCTTTAGTTGCAATAGAAACGAGGTCGTCTTTCTTCAGGAGGCAGGGTGACTTCAGGTAGGAGGTCCTGAATGGAAGGAGAAGCTTACTGTTTGTCTCTGTACAGCTCAAACTAGGGAATGAGAGCGACTTCCACGGCCTGTTGGAACTTGCTTAACGGTGCTCGTGAACCTGTGCGATGCTGGCTAAATCAAGATGTTCCAATAAGAGTGCACTGTGTTGCCCTACACTCGGCATACACACTGTGAGTCGGAAAGCTCCTTCCCTGGATAGTGCTTAGAAGGGCCAGGGGAGCCTGAGGGTACTCAGTGTTTTTGCAGGGAATAGGGTTTCCAGGCGAGGCACCTAGGTGTCCTGAAAAGCGTACTGGCTTTAAAATGCTGAAGATAAGCGACTACGGCCTCATGGAAACTGCTACACGCCTCTGCTTCTGCATAGCATTTCATGGCCTTACCTCGAGGCAAGTTCTCACGTTTCTTGCCCTGTGAGCGACACAGCATGGTAAGATGCTGTATTTCTCCTTGAATAGAGTGACTTCAGGAACGAGGTCTTTGATAAATTCTAAGCAGACTGTTTTCTCAGGGCAGCTCAGACGAGGGCAATGTCGAAGACTTCCAGGGCATGTTGGACTGCCTAGAAATGTGGTTCTGATGCTGTTCGAGTGCTCTGGAAACGGAGCTCTCCTGAAGTAACGTACAGTGTGTTGCCCGAGACTCTGCAGACACAGAGGGCCTCCGTGGGACGTATGGGACTCAATGCTGCTCAGCAGGCCCACAGGGGTGCGGAGGGAGTCAGTGATCTTGGAATAAAAATGATGCTCACCCAGAGGGCGTAGGAGTCCGGAAAAGGGTACTTCCTATAAAATAAAACAGACCTCCACTAAGAGCTCATGGAAAGAGCTGCATGCCTCCCTTTCTGCAGGGCTACTCAGGGCCTTACCTCGAGGCAAGGACTCACGTTGAGATTCCCTTTAGCTCTAGAGCATGGCAAGGTGAGCCCCACCCTGGCCTATATAGCTCCGTGTGTACCCAGGGAAAACTCATTTTCTTCCCAGACCCATGCCTACAGTGGCCAGAGGCCTGTCAACAGCAGAGAATTTCAGGGAGCTTCACGGCAGCAAAAAAGGAGGTTTCCAAACGGAAAGCAAGGCTAGTCCCATCATGCCCCCATTTCCATGGACACAGGCAGCATACATCTCTGTGGTTTTTAACGAGTCAAAAGAGACACCGAGTACACACTGGTTGCTTCCCTGAATCAACTTCTCGAGGCAGGGTGTCCTGAATGTAGTGAACGGCCTCACCAAGGAAAGCCCTAGCTATGCCTCTGGGCCCGTGCCTCTTCAAAAGCCTGCCCTGCTACAGGAACAACTGTGCTTTAGTTGCAATAGAAACGAGGTCGTCTTTCTTCAGGAGGCAGGGTGACTTCAGGTAGGAGGTCCTGAATGGAAGGAGAAGCTTACTGTTTGTCTCTGTACAGCTCAAACTAGGGAATGAGAGCGACTTCCACGGCCTGTTGGAACTTGCTTAACGGTGCTCGTGAACCTGTGCGATGCTGGCTAAATCAAGATGTTCCAATAAGAGTGCACTGTGTTGCCCTACACTCGGCATACACACTGTGAGTCGGAAAGCTCCTTCCCTGGATAGTGCTTAGAAGGGCCAGGGGAGCCTGAGGGTACTCAGTGATTTGCAGGGAATAGGGTTTCCAGGCGAGGCACCTAGGTGTCCTGAAAAGCGTACTGGCTTTAAAATGCTGAAGATAAGCGACTACGGCCTCATGGAAACTGCTACACGCCTCTGCTTCTGCATAGCATTTCATGGCCTTACCTCGAGGCAAGTTCTCACGTTTCTTGCCCTGTGAGCGACACAGCATGGTAAGATGCTGTATTTCTCCTTGAATAGAGTGACTTCAGGAACGAGGTCTTTGATAAATTCTAAGCAGACTGTTTTCTCAGGGCAGCTCAGACGAGGGCAATGTCGAAGACTTCCAGGGCATGTTGGACTGCCTAGAAATGTGGTTCTGATGCTGTTCGAGTGCTCTGGAAACGGAGCTCTCCTGAAGTAACGTACAGTGTGTTGCCCGAGACTCTGCAGACACAGAGGGCCTCCGTGGGACGTATGGGACTCAATGCTGCTCAGCAGGCCCACAGGGGTGCGGAGGGAGTCAGTGATCTTGGAATAAAAATGATGCTCACCCAGAGGGCGTAGGAGTCCTGAAAAGGGTACTTCCTTTAAAATAAAACAGACCTCCACTAAGAGCTCATGGAAAGAGCTGCATGCCTCCCTTTCTGCAGGGCTACTCAGGGCCTTACCTCGAGGCAAGGACTCACGTTGAGATTCCCTTTAGCTCTAGAGCATGGCAAGGTGAGCCCCACCCTGGCCTATATAGCTCCGTGTGTACCCAGGGAAAACTCATTTTCTTCCCAGACCCATGCCTACAGTGGCCAGAGGCCTGTCAACAGCAGAGAATTTCAGGGAGCTTCACGGCAGCAAGAAAGGAGGTTTCCAAACGGAAAGCAAGGCTAGTCCCATCATGCCCCCATTTCCATGGACACAGGCAGCATACATCTCTGTGGTTTTTAACGAGTCAAAAGAGACACCGAGTACACACTGGTTGCTTCCCTGAATCAACTTCTCGAGGCAGGGTGTTCTGCATCTAGTGAACGGCCTCACCAAGGAACGCCCTAGCCAGGCCACTGGGCCCGAGGCCTCACCAAGGAACGCCCTAGGCAGGCCTCTGGGCCCCTGCCTTTTCAAAAGCCTGCAGTGCTACAGGAAAAACTGTGCTTTACTTGCAAAAGGAAAGCAAGCCGTCTTTCTCCTGGAAGCAGGGTGACTTCAGGTAGGAGGTCCTGATTGGAAGGAGAAGACTAGTGTTTTTCTCTGTGCAGCTCAGACTAGGGATTGAGTGCGATTTCCACGGCATGTTGGAACTTGCTTGAACGTTGCTCTTGAACCTGTGCGAGTGCTGTGAATCAAGATATCACAAGAAAGAGTGCAGTGTGTTGCCCATGACTCAGCAGACACAGAGGACCTCCGAGGGACCAATGGGCCTCGTTGTTGCTCAGCAGGCCTACAGGGGTGTGGAGGTACTCAGAGATCTTGGAACAAAATTGATGCTCAACCGAGGGGCCTAGGAGTCCTGAAAAGGGTACTTCCTTTAAAGTAAACCAGAACAGCGACTAAGAGCTAATGGAAAGAGCTGCATGCCTCCTTTTCTGTAGGGCTACTCAGGGCCTTACCTCGAGGCAAGGACTCACGTTGAGATTCCCTTTAGCTCTAGAGCATGGCAAGGTGCGCCCCACTGCGGCCAATGAAGCTCCGTGTGTAGACAGAGAAAACTCATTTTCTTCCCAGACCCAAGCCTACAGTGGCCAGGGGCCTGTCAACAGCAGAGAATTTCAGGGAGCTTCACGAAAGCAAGAATGGAGCTTTCCAAATGGAAAGCAAGGCTAGTCCCATCATGCCCCAATTTCCATGGGCACAGGCAGCATACATCTCTGTGGTTTCTAACAAGGCAAAAGAGACACAGAGTACACACTGGTTGTTTCCCTGAATCAACTTCTCGAGGCAGGGTGTCCTGAATGTAGTGAACGGCCTCACCAAGGAAAGCCCTAGCTATGCCTCTGGGCCCGTGCCTCTTCAAAAGCCTGCCCTGCTACAGGAACAACTGTGCTTTAGTTGCAATAGAAACGAGGTCGTCTTTCTTCAGGAGGCAGGGTGACTTCAGGTAGGAGGTCCTGAATGGAAGGAGAAGCTTACTGTTTGTCTCTGTACAGCTCAAACTAGGGAATGAGAGCGACTTCCACGGCCTGTTGGAACTTGCTTAACGGTGCTCGTGAACCTGTGCGATGCTGGCTAAATCAAGATGTTCCAATAAGAGTGCACTGTGTTGCCCTACACTCGGCATACACACTGTGAGTCGGAAAGCTCCTTCCCTGGATAGTGCTTAGAAGGGCCAGGGGAGCCTGAGGGTACTCAGTGTTTTTGCAGGGAATAGGGTTTCCAGGCGAGGCACCTAGGTGTCCTGAAAAGCGTACTGGCTTTAAAATGCTGAAGATAAGCGACTACGGCCTCATGGAAACTGCTACACGCCTCTGCTTCTGCATAGCATTTCATGGCCTTACCTCGAGGCAAGTTCTCACGTTTCTAGCCCTGTGAGCGACACAGCATGGTAAGATGCTGTATTTCTCCTTGAATAGAGTGACTTCAGGAACGAGGTCTTTGATAAATTCTAAGCAGACTGTTTTCTCAGGGCAGCTCAGACGAGGGCAATGTCGAAGACTTCCAGGGCATGTTGGACTGCCTAGAAATGTGGTTCTGATGCTGTTCGAGTGCTCTGGAAACGGAGCTCTCCTGAAGTAACGTACAGTGTGTTGCCCGAGACTCTGCAGACACAGAGGGCCTCCGTGGGACGTATGGGACTCAATGCTGCTCAGCAGGCCCACAGGGGTGCGGAGGGAGTCAGTGATCTTGGAATAAAAATGATGCTCACCCGAAGACCGTAGGAGTCCTGAAAAGGGTACTTCCTTTAAAATAAAACAGACCTCCACTAAGAGCTCATGGAAAGAGCTGCATGCCTCCCTTTCTGCAGGGCTACTCAGGGCCTTACCTCGAGGCAAGGACTCACGTGGAGATTCCCTTTAGCTCTAGAGCATGGCAAGGTGAGCCCCACCCTGGCCTATATAGCTCCGTGTGTACCCAGGGAAAACTCATTTTCTTCCCAGACCCATGCCTACAGTGGCCAGAGGCCTGTCAACAGCAGAGAATTTCAGGGAGCTTCACGGCAGCAAGAAAGGAGGTTTCCAAACGGAAAGCAAGGCTAGTCCCATCATGCCCCCATTTCCATGGACACAGGCAGCATACATCTCTGTGGTTTTTAACGAGTCAAAAGAGACACCGAGTACACACTGGTTGCTTCCCTGAATCAACTTCTCGAGGCAGGGTGTTCTGCATCTAGTGAACGGCCTCACCAAGGAACGCCCTAGCCAGGCCACTGGGCCCGAGGCCTCACCAAGGAACGCCCTAGGCAGGCCTCTGGGCCCCTGCCTTTTCAAAAGCCTGCAGTGCTACAGGAAAAACTGTGCTTTACTTGCAAAAGGAAAGCAAGCCGTCTTTCTCCTGGAAGCAGGGTGACTTCAGGTAGGAGGTCCTGATTGGAAGGAGAAGCCTAGTGTTTTTCTCTGTGCAGCTCAGACTAGGGATTGAGTGCGATTTCCACGGCATGTTGGAACTTGCTTGAACGTTGCTCTTGAACCTGTGCGAGTGCTGTGAATCAAGATATCACAAGAAAGAGTGCAGTGTGTTGCCCATGACTCAGCAGACACAGAGGACCTCCGAGGGACCAATGGGCCTCGTTGTTGCTCAGCAGGCCTACAGGGGGGTGGAGGTACTCAGAGATCTTGGAACAAAATTGATGCTCAACCGAGGGGCCTAGGAGTCCTGAAAAGGGTACTTCCTTTAAAGTAAACCAGAACAGCGACTAAGAGCTAATGGAAAGAGCTGCATGCCTCCTTTTCTGTAGGGCTACTCAGGGCCTTACCTCGAGGCAAGGACTCACGTTGAGATTCCCTTTAGCTCTAGAGCATGGCAAGGTGCGCCCCACCGCGGCCAATGAAGCTCCGTGTGTAGACAGAGAAAACTCATTTTCTTCCCAGACCCAAGCCTACAGTGGCCAGGGGCCTGTCAACAGCAGAGAATTTCAGGGAGCTTCACGAAAGCAAGAATGGAGCTTTCCAAATGGAAAGCAAGGCTAGTCCCATCATGCCCCAATTTCCATGGGCACAGGCAGCATACATCTCTGTGGTTTCTAACAAGGCAAAAGAGACACAGAGTACACACTGGTTGTTTCCCTGAATCAACTTCTCGAGGCAGGGTGTCCTGAATGTAGTGAACGGCCTCACCAAGGAAAGCCCTAGCTATGCCTCTGGGCCCGTGCCTCTTCAAAAGCCTGCCCTGCTACAGGAACAACTGTGCTTTAGTTGCAATAGAAACGAGGTCGTCTTTCTTCAGGAGGCAGGGTGACTTCAGGTAGGAGGTCCTGAATGGAAGGAGAAGCTTACTGTTTGTCTCTGTACAGCTCAAACTAGGGAATGAGAGCGACTTCCACGGCCTGTTGGAACTTGCTTAACGGTGCTCGTGAACCTGTGCGATGCTGGCTAAATCAAGATGTTCCAATAAGAGTGCACTGTGTTGCCCTACACTCGGCATACACACTGTGAGTCGGAAAGCTCCTTCCCTGGATAGTGCTTAGAAGGGCCAGGGGAGCCTGAGGGTACTCAGTGTTTTTGCAGGGAATAGGGTTTCCAGGCGAGGCACCTAGGTGTCCTGAAAAGCGTACTGGCTTTAAAATGCTGAAGATAAGCGACTACGGCCTCATGGAAACTGCTACACGCCTCTGCTTCTGCATAGCATTTCATGGCCTTACCTCGAGGCAAGTTCTCACGTTTCTTGCCCTGTGAGCGACACAGCATGGTAAGATGCTGTATTTCTCCTTGAATAGAGTGACTTCAGGAACGAGGTCTTTGATAAATTCTAAGCAGACTGTTTTCTCAGGGCAGCTCAGACGAGGGCAATGTCGAAGACTTCCAGGGCATGTTGGACTGCCTAGAAATGTGGTTCTGATGCTGTTCGAGTGCTCTGGAAACGGAGCTCTCCTGAAGTAACGTACAGTGTGTTGCCCGAGACTCTGCAGACACAGAGGGCCTCCGTGGGACATATGGGACTCAATGCTGCTCAGCAGGCCCACAGGGGTGCGGAGGGAGTCAGTGATCTTGGAATAAAAATGATGCTCACCCGAAGACCGTAGGAGTCCTGAAAAGGGTACTTCCTTTAAAATAAAACAGACCTCCACTAAGAGCTCATGGAAAGAGCTGCATGCCTCCCTTTCTGCAGGGCTACTCAGGGCCTTACCTCGAGGCAAGGACTCACGTGGAGATTCCCTTTAGCTCTAGAGCATGGCAAGGTGAGCCCCACCCTGGCCTATATAGCTCCGTGTGTACCCAGGGAAAACTCATTTTCTTCCCAGACCCATGCCTACAGTGGCCAGAGGCCTGTCAACAGCAGAGAATTTCAGGGAGCTTCACGGCAGCAAGAAAGGAGGTTTCCAAACGGAAAGCAAGGCTAGTCCCATCATGCCCCCATTTCCATGGACACAGGCAGCATACATCTCTGTGGTTTTTAACGAGTCAAAAGAGACACCGAGTACACACTGGTTGCTTCCCTGAATCAACTTCTCGAGGCAGGGTGTTCTGCATCTAGTGAACGGCCTCACCAAGGAACGCCCTAGCCAGGCCACTGGGCCCGAGGCCTCACCAAGGAACGCCCTAGGCAGGCCTCTGGGCCCCTGCCTTTTCAAAAGCCTGCAGTGCTACAGGAAAAACTGTGCTTTACTTGCAAAAGGAAAGCAAGCCGTCTTTCTCCTGGAAGCAGGGTGACTTCAGGTAGGAGGTCCTGATTGGAAGGAGAAGCCTAGTGTTTTTCTCTGTGCAGCTCAGACTAGGGATTGAGTGCGATTTCCACGGCATGTTGGAACTTGCTTGAACGTTGCTCTTGAACCTGTGCGAGTGCTGTGAATCAAGATATCACAAGAAAGAGTGCAGTGTGTTGCCCATGACTCAGCAGACACAGAGGACCTCCGAGGGACCAATGGGCCTCGTTGTTGCTCAGCAGGCCTACAGGGGTGTGGAGGTACTCAGAGACCTTGGAACAAAAATGATGCTCAACCGAGGGGCCTAGAGGTCCTGAAAAGGGTACTTCCTTTAAAGTAAACCAGAACAGCGACTAAGAGCTAATGGAAAGAGCTGCATGCCTCTTTTTCTGTAGGGCTACTCAGGGCCTTACCTCGAGGCAAGGACTCACGTTGAGATTCCCTTTAGCTCTAGAGCATGGCAAGGTGAGCCCCACCCTGGCCTATATAGCTCCGTGTGTACCCAGGGAAAACTCATTTTCTTCCCAGACCCATGCCTACAGTGGCCAGAGGCCTGTCAACAGCAGAGAATTTCAGGGAGCTTCACGGCAGCAAGAAAGGAGGTTTCCAAACGGAAAGCAAGGCTAGTCCCATCATGCCCCCATTTCCATGGACACAGGCAGCATACATCTCTGTGGTTTTTAACGAGTCAAAAGAGACACCGAGTACACACTGGTTGCTTCCCTGAATCAACTTCTCGAGGCAGGGTGTCCTGAATGTAGTGAACGGCCTCACCAAGGAAAGCCCTAGCTATGCCTCTGGGCCCGTGCCTCTTCAAAAGCCTGCCCTGCTACAGGAACAACTGTGCTTTAGTTGCAATAGAAACGAGGTCGTCTTTCTTCAGGAGGCAGGGTGACTTCAGGTAGGAGGTCCTGAATGGAAGGAGAAGCTTACTGTTTGTCTCTGTACAGCTCAAACTAGGGAATGAGAGCGACTTCCACGGCCTGTTGGAACTTGCTTAACGGTGCTCGTGAACCTGTGCGATGCTGGCTAAATCAAGATGTTCCAATAAGAGTGCACTGTGTTGCCCTACACTCGGCATACACACTGTGAGTCGGAAAGCTCCTTCCCTGGATAGTGCTTAGAAGGGCCAGGGGAGCCTGAGGGTACTCAGTGTTTTTGCAGGGAATAGGGTTTCCAGGCGAGGCACCTAGGTGTCCTGAAAAGCGTACTGGCTTTAAAATGCTGAAGATAAGCGACTACGGCCTCATGGAAACTGCTACACGCCTCTGCTTCTGCATAGCATTTCATGGCCTTACCTCGAGGCAAGTTCTCACGTTTCTTGCCCTGTGAGCGACACAGCATGGTAAGATGCTGTATTTCTCCTTGAATAGAGTGACTTCAGGAACGAGGTCTTTGATAAATTCTAAGCAGACTGTTTTCTCAGGGCAGCTCAGACGAGGGCAATGTCGAAGACTTCCAGGGCATGTTGGACTGCCTAGAAATGTGGTTCTGATGCTGTTCGAGTGCTCTGGAAACGGAGCTCTCCTGAAGTAACGTACAGTGTGTTGCCCGAGACTCTGCAGACACAGAGGGCCTCCGTGGGACGTATGGGACTCAATGCTGCTCAGCAGGCCCACAGGGGTGCGGAGGGAGTCAGTGATCTTGGAATAAAAATGATGCTCACCCAGAGGGCGTAGGAGTCCTGAAAAGGGTACTTCCTTTAAAATAAAACAGACCTCCACTAAGAGCTCATGGAAAGAGCTGCATGCCTCCCTTTCTGCAGGGCTACTCAGGGCCTTACCTCGAGGCAAGGACTCACGTGGAGATTCCCTTTAGCTCTAGAGCATGGCAAGGTGAGCCCCACCCTGGCCTATATAGCTCCGTGTGTACCCAGGGAAAACTCATTTTCTTCCCAGACCCATGCCTACAGTGGCCAGAGGCCTGTCAACAGCAGAGAATTTCAGGGAGCTTCACGGCAGCAAGAAAGGAGGTTTCCAAACGGAAAGCAAGGCTAGTCCCATCATGCCCCCATTTCCATGGACACAGGCAGCATACATCTCTGTGGTTTTTAACGAGTCAAAAGAGACACCGAGTACACACTGGTTGCTTCCCTGAATCAACTTCTCGAGGCAGGGTGTTCTGCATCTAGTGAACGGCCTCACCAAGGAACGCCCTAGCCAGGCCACTGGGCCCGAGGCCTCACCAAGGAACGCCCTAGGCAGGCCTCTGGGCCCCTGCCTTTTCAAAAGCCTGCAGTGCTACAGGAAAAACTGTGCTTTACTTGCAAAAGGAAAGCAAGCCGTCTTTCTCCTGGAAGCAGGGTGACTTCAGGTAGGAGGTCCTGATTGGAAGGAGAAGCCTAGTGTTTTTCTCTGTGCAGCTCAGACTAGGGATTGAGTGCGATTTCCACGGCATGTTGGAACTTGCTTGAACGTTGCTCTTGAACCTGTGCGAGTGCTGTGAATCAAGATATCACAAGAAAGAGTGCAGTGTGTTGCCCATGACTCAGCAGACACAGAGGACCTCCGAGGGACCAATGGGCCTCGTTGTTGCTCAGCAGGCCTACAGGGGTGTGGAGGTACTCAGAGATCTTGGAACAAAATTGATGCTCAACCGAGGGGCCTAGGAGTCCTGAAAAGGGTACTTCCTTTAAAGTAAACCAGAACAGCGACTAAGAGCTAATGGAAAGAGCTGCATGCCTCCTTTTCTGTAGGGCTACTCAGGGCCTTACCTCGAGGCAAGGACTCACGTTGAGATTCCCTTTAGCTCTAGAGCATGGCAAGGTGCGCCCCACCGCGGCCAATGAAGCTCCGTGTGTAGACAGAGAAAACTCATTTTCTTCCCAGACCCAAGCCTACAGTGGCCAGGGGCCTGTCAACAGCAGAGAATTTCAGGGAGCTTCACGAAAGCAAGAATGGAGCTTTCCAAATGGAAAGCAAGGCTAGTCCCATCATGCCCCAATTTCCATGGGCACAGGCAGCATACGTCTCTGTGGTTTCTAACAAGGCAAAAGAGACACAGAGTACACACTGGTTGTTTCCCTGAATCAACTTCTCGAGGCAGGGTGTCCTGAATGTAGTGAACGGCCTCACCAAGGAAAGCCCTAGCTATGCCTCTGGGCCCGTGCCTCTTCAAAAGCCTGCCCTGCTACAGGAACAACTGTGCTTTAGTTGCAATAGAAACGAGGTCGTCTTTCTTCAGGAGGCAGGGTGACTTCAGGTAGGAGGTCCTGAATGGAAGGAGAAGCTTACTGTTTGTCTCTGTACAGCTCAAACTAGGGAATGAGAGCGACTTCCACGGCCTGTTGGAACTTGCTTAACGGTGCTCGTGAACCTGTGCGATGCTGGCTAAATCAAGATGTTCCAATAAGAGTGCACTGTGTTGCCCTACACTCGGCATACACACTGTGAGTCGGAAAGCTCCTTCCCTGGATAGTGCTTAGAAGGGCCAGGGGAGCCTGAGGGTACTCAGTGTTTTTGCAGGGAATAGGGTTTCCAGGCGAGGCACCTAGGTGTCCTGAAAAGCGTACTGGCTTTAAAATGCTGAAGATAAGCGACTACGGCCTCATGGAAACTGCTACACGCCTCTGCTTCTGCATAGCATTTCATGGCCTTACCTCGAGGCAAGTTCTCACGTTTCTTGCCCTGTGAGCGACACAGCATGGTAAGATGCTGTATTTCTCCTTGAATAGAGTGACTTCAGGAACGAGGTCTTTGATAAATTCTAAGCAGACTGTTTTCTCAGGGCAGCTCAGACGAGGGCAATGTCGAAGACTTCCAGGGCATGTTGGACTGCCTAGAAATGTGGTTCTGATGCTGTTCGAGTGCTCTGGAAACGGAGCTCTCCTGAAGTAACGTACAGTGTGTTGCCCGAGACTCTGCAGACACAGAGGGCCTCCGTGGGACGTATGGGACTCAATGCTGCTCAGCAGGCCCACAGGGGTGCGGAGGGAGTCAGTGATCTTGGAA
This sequence comes from Balaenoptera physalus, assembly GCF_965194825.1. Taxonomy (NCBI): domain Eukaryota; kingdom Metazoa; phylum Chordata; class Mammalia; order Artiodactyla; family Balaenopteridae; genus Balaenoptera; species Balaenoptera physalus. The sequence continues at coordinate 263,357 of NW_028126006.1, forward strand.
TAAAAATGATGCTCACCCAGAGGGCGTAGGAGTCCGGAAAAGGGTACTTCCTTTAAAATAAAACAGACCTCCACTAAGAGCTCATGGAAAGAGCTGCATGCCTCCCTTTCTGCAGGGCTACTCAGGGCCTTACCTCGAGGCAAGGACTCACGTGGAGATTCCCTTTAGCTCTAGAGCATGGCAAGGTGAGCCCCACCCTGGCCTATATAGCTCCGTGTGTACCCAGGGAAAACTCATTTTCTTCCCAGACCCATGCCTACAGTGGCCAGAGGCCTGTCAACAGCAGAGAATTTCAGGGAGCTTCACGGCAGCAAGAAAGGAGGTTTCCAAACGGAAAGCAAGGCTAGTCCCATCATGCCCCCATTTCCATGGACACAGGCAGCATACATCTCTGTGGTTTTTAACGAGTCAAAAGAGACACCGAGTACACACTGGTTGCTTCCCTGAATCAACTTCTCGAGGCAGGGTGTTCTGCATCTAGTGAACGGCCTCACCAAGGAACGCCCTAGCCAGGCCACTGGGCCCGAGGCCTCACCAAGGAACGCCCTAGGCAGGCCTCTGGGCCCCTGCCTTTTCAAAAGCCTGCAGTGCTACAGGAAAAACTGTGCTTTACTTGCAAAAGGAAAGCAAGCCGTCTTTCTCCTGGAAGCAGGGTGACTTCAGGTAGGAGGTCCTGATTGGAAGGAGAAGCCTAGTGTTTTTCTCTGTGCAGCTCAGACTAGGGATTGAGTGCGATTTCCACGGCATGTTGGAACTTGCTTGAACGTTGCTCTTGAACCTGTGCGAGTGCTGTGAATCAAGATATCACAAGAAAGAGTGCAGTGTGTTGCCCATGACTCAGCAGACACAGAGGACCTCCGAGGGACCAATGGGCCTCGTTGTTGCTCAGCAGGCCTACAGGGGTGTGGAGGTACTCAGAGACCTTGGAACAAAAATGATGCTCAACCGAGGGGCCTAGAGGTCCTGAAAAGGGTACTTCCTTTAAAGTAAACCAGAACAGCGACTAAGAGCTAATGGAAAGAGCTGCATGCCTCTTTTTCTGTAGGGCTACTCAGGGCCTTACCTCGAGGCAAGGACTCACGTTGAGATTCCCTTTAGCTCTAGAGCATGGCAAGGTGAGCCCCACCCTGGCCTATATAGCTCCGTGTGTACCCAGGGAAAACTCATTTTCTTCCCAGACCCATGCCTACAGTGGCCAGAGGCCTGTCAACAGCAGAGAATTTCAGGGAGCTTCACGGCAGCAAGAAAGGAGGTTTCCAAACGGAAAGCAAGGCTAGTCCCATCATGCCCCCATTTCCATGGACACAGGCAGCATACATCTCTGTGGTTTTTAACGAGTCAAAAGAGACACCGAGTACACACTGGTTGCTTCCCTGAATCAACTTCTCGAGGCAGGGTGTCCTGAATGTAGTGAACGGCCTCACCAAGGAAAGCCCTAGCTATGCCTCTGGGCCCGTGCCTCTTCAAAAGCCTGCCCTGCTACAGGAACAACTGTGCTTTAGTTGCAATAGAAACGAGGTCGTCTTTCTTCAGGAGGCAGGGTGACTTCAGGTAGGAGGTCCTGAATGGAAGGAGAAGCTTACTGTTTGTCTCTGTACAGCTCAAACTAGGGAATGAGAGCGACTTCCACGGCCTGTTGGAACTTGCTTAACGGTGCTCGTGAACCTGTGCGATGCTGGCTAAATCAAGATGTTCCAATAAGAGTGCACTGTGTTGCCCTACACTCGGCATACACACTGTGAGTCGGAAAGCTCCTTCCCTGGATAGTGCTTAGAAGGGCCAGGGGAGCCTGAGGGTACTCAGTGTTTTTGCAGGGAATAGGGTTTCCAGGCGAGGCACCTAGGTGTCCTGAAAAGCGTACTGGCTTTAAAATGCTGAAGATAAGCGACTACGGCCTCATGGAAACTGCTACACGCCTCTGCTTCTGCATAGCATTTCATGGCCTTACCTCGAGGCAAGTTCTCACGTTTCTTGCCCTGTGAGCGACACAGCATGGTAAGATGCTGTATTTCTCCTTGAATAGAGTGACTTCAGGAACGAGGTCTTTGATAAATTCTAAGCAGACTGTTTTCTCAGGGCAGCTCAGACGAGGGCAATGTCGAAGACTTCCAGGGCATGTTGGACTGCCTAGAAATGTGGTTCTGATGCTGTTCGAGTGCTCTGGAAACGGAGCTCTCCTGAAGTAACGTACAGTGTGTTGCCCGAGACTCTGCAGACACAGAGGGCCTCCGTGGGACGTATGGGACTCAATGCTGCTCAGCAGGCCCACAGGGGTGCGGAGGGAGTCAGTGATCTTGGAATAAAAATGATGCTCACCCAGAGGGCGTAGGAGTCCGGAAAAGGGTACTTCCTTTAAAATAAAACAGACCTCCACTAAGAGCTCATGGCAAGACCTGCATGCCTCCCTTTCTGCAGGGCTACTCAGGGCCTTACCTCGAGGCAAGGACTCACGTGGAGATTCCCTTTAGCTCTAGAGCATGGCAAGGTGAGCCCCACCCTGGCCTATATAGCTCCGTGTGTACCCAGGGAAAACTCATTTTCTTCCCAGACCCATGCCTACAGTGGCCAGAGGCCTGTCAACAGCAGAGAATTTCAGGGAGCTTCACGGCAGCAAGAAAGGAGGTTTCCAAACGGAAAGCAAGGCTAGTCCCATCATGCCCCCATTTCCATGGACACAGGCAGCATACATCTCTGTGGTTTTTAACGAGTCAAAAGAGACACCGAGTACACACTGGTTGCTTCCCTGAATCAACTTCTCGAGGCAGGGTGTTCTGCATCTAGTGAACGGCCTCACCAAGGAACGCCCTAGCCAGGCCACTGGGCCCGAGGCCTCACCAAGGAACGCCCTAGGCAGGCCTCTGTGCCCCTGCCTTTTCAAAAGCCTGCAGTGCTACAGGAAAAACTGTGCTTTACTTGCAAAAGGAAAGCAAGCCGTCTTTCTCCTGGAAGCAGGGTGACTTCAGGTAGGAGGTCCTGATTGGAAGGAGAAGCCTAGTGTTTTTCTCTGTGCAGCTCAGACTAGGGATTGAGTGCGATTTCCACGGCATGTTGGAACTTGCTTGAACGTTGCTCTTGAACCTGTGCGAGTGCTGTGAATCAAGATATCACAAGAAAGAGTGCAGTGTGTTGCCCATGACTCAGCAGACACAGAGGACCTCCGAGGGACCAATGGGCCTCGTTGTTGCTCAGCAGGCCTACAGGGGTGTGGAGGTACTCAGAGATCTTGGAACAAAATTGATGCTCAACCGAGGGGCCTAGGAGTCCTGAAAAGGGTACTTCCTTTAAAGTAAACCAGAACAGCGACTAAGAGCTAATGGAAAGAGCTGCATGCCTCCTTTTCTGTAGGGCTACTCAGGGCCTTACCTCGAGGCAAGGACTCACGTTGAGATTCCCTTTAGCTCTAGAGCATGGCAAGGTGCGCCCCACCGCGGCCAATGAAGCTCCGTGTGTAGACAGAGAAAACTCATTTTCTTCCCAGACCCAAGCCTACAGTGGCCAGGGGCCTGTCAACAGCAGAGAATTTCAGGGAGCTTCACGAAAGCAAGAATGGAGCTTTCCAAATGGAAAGCAAGGCTAGTCCCATCATGCCCCAATTTCCATGGGCACAGGCAGCATACATCTCTGTGGTTTCTAACAAGGCAAAAGAGACACAGAGTACACACTGGTTGTTTCCCTGAATCAACTTCTCGAGGCAGGGTGTCCTGAATGTAGTGAACGGCCTCACCAAGGAAAGCCCTAGCTATGCCTCTGGGCCCGTGCCTCTTCAAAAGCCTGCCCTGCTACAGGAACAACTGTGCTTTAGTTGCAATAGAAACGAGGTCGTCTTTCTTCAGGAGGCAGGGTGACTTCAGGTAGGAGGTCCTGAATGGAAGGAGAAGCTTACTGTTTGTCTCTGTACAGCTCAAACTAGGGAATGAGAGCGACTTCCACGGCCTGTTGGAACTTGCTTAACGGTGCTCGTGAACCTGTGCGATGCTGGCTAAATCAAGATGTTCCAATAAGAGTGCACTGTGTTGCCCTACACTCGGCATACACACTGTGAGTCGGAAAGCTCCTTCCCTGGATAGTGCTTAGAAGGGCCAGGGGAGCCTGAGGGTACTCAGTGTTTTTGCAGGGAATAGGGTTTCCAGGCGAGGCACCTAGGTGTCCTGAAAAGCGTACTGGCTTTAAAATGCTGAAGATAAGCGACTACGGCCTCATGGAAACTGCTACACGCCTCTGCTTCTGCATAGCATTTCATGGCCTTACCTCGAGGCAAGTTCTCACGTTTCTTGCCCTGTGAGCGACACAGCATGGTAAGATGCTGTATTTCTCCTTGAATAGAGTGACTTCAGGAACGAGGTCTTTGATAAATTCTAAGCAGACTGTTTTCTCAGGGCAGCTCAGACGAGGGCAATGTCGAAGACTTCCAGGGCATGTTGGACTGCCTAGAAATGTGGTTCTGATGCTGTTCGAGTGCTCTGGAAACGGAGCTCTCCTGAAGTAACGTACAGTGTGTTGCCCGAGACTCTGCAGACACAGAGGGCCTCCGTGGGACGTATGGGACTCAATGCTGCTCAGCAGGCCCACAGGGGTGCGGAGGGAGTCAGTGATCTTGGAATAAAAATGATGCTCACCCAGAGGGCGTAGGAGTCCGGAAAAGGGTACTTCCTTTAAAATAAAACAGACCTCCACTAAGAGCTCATGGCAAGAGCTGCATGCCTCCCTTTCTGCAGGGCTACTCAGGGCCTTACCTCGAGGCAAGGACTCACGTGGAGATTCCCTTTAGCTCTAGAGCATGGCAAGGTGAGCCCCACCCTGGCCTATATAGCTCCGTGTGTACCCAGGGAAAACTCATTTTCTTCCCAGACCCATGCCTACAGTGGCCAGAGGCCTGTCAACAGCAGAGAATTTCAGGGAGCTTCACGGCAGCAAGAAAGGAGGTTTCCAAACGGAAAGCAAGGCTAGTCCCATCATGCCCCCATTTCCATGGACACAGGCAGCATACATCTCTGTGGTTTTTAACGAGTCAAAAGAGACACCGAGTACACACTGGTTGCTTCCCTGAATCAACTTCTCGAGGCAGGGTGTTCTGCATCTAGTGAACGGCCTCACCAAGGAACGCCCTAGCCAGGCCACTGGGCCCGAGGCCTCACCAAGGAACGCCCTAGGCAGGCCTCTGGGCCCCTGCCTTTTCAAAAGCCTGCAGTGCTACAGGAAAAACTGTGCTTTACTTGCAAAAGGAAAGCAAGCCGTCTTTCTCCTGGAAGCAGGGTGACTTCAGGTAGGAGGTCCTGATTGGAAGGAGAAGACTAGTGTTTTTCTCTGTGCAGCTCAGACTAGGGATTGAGTGCGATTTCCACGGCATGTTGGAACTTGCTTGAACGTTGCTCTTGAACCTGTGCGAGTGCTGTGAATCAAGATATCACAAGAAAGAGTGCAGTGTGTTGCCCATGACTCAGCAGACACAGAGGACCTCCGAGGGACCAATGGGCCTCGTTGTTGCTCAGCAGGCCTACAGGGGTGTGGAGGTACTCAGAGATCTTGGAACAAAATTGATGCTCAACCGAGGGGCCTAGGAGTCCTGAAAAGGGTACTTCCTTTAAAGTAAACCAGAACAGCGACTAAGAGCTAATGGAAAGAGCTGCATGCCTCCTTTTCTGTAGGGCTACTCAGGGCCTTACCTCGAGGCAAGGACTCACGTTGAGATTCCCTTTAGCTCTAGAGCATGGCAAGGTGCGCCCCACCGCGGCCAATGAAGCTCCGTGTGTAGACAGAGAAAACTCATTTTCTTCCCAGACCCAAGCCTACAGTGGCCAGGGGCCTGTCAACAGCAGAGAATTTCAGGGAGCTTCACGAAAGCAAGAATGGAGCTTTCCAAATGGAAAGCAAGGCTAGTCCCATCATGCCCCAATTTCCATGGGCACAGGCAGCATACATCTCTGTGGTTTCTAACAAGGCAAAAGAGACACAGAGTACACACTGGTTGTTTCCCTGAATCAACTTCTCGAGGCAGGGTGTCCTGAATGTAGTGAACGGCCTCACCAAGGAAAGCCCTAGCTATGCCTCTGGGCCCGTGCCTCTTCAAAAGCCTGCCCTGCTACAGGAACAACTGTGCTTTAGTTGCAATAGAAACGAGGTCGTCTTTCTTCAGGAGGCAGGGTGACTTCAGGTAGGAGGTCCTGAATGGAAGGAGAAGCTTACTGTTTGTCTCTGTACAGCTCAAACTAGGGAATGAGAGCGACTTCCACGGCCTGTTGGAACTTGCTTAACGGTGCTCGTGAACCTGTGCGATGCTGGCTGAATCAAGATGTTCCAATAAGAGTGCACTGTGTTGCCCTACACTCGGCATACACACTGTGAGTCGGAAAGCTCCTTCCCTGGATAGTGCTTAGAAGGGCCAGGGGAGCCTGAGGGTACTCAGTGTTTTTGCAGGGAATAGGGTTTCCAGGCGAGGCACCTAGGTGTCCTGAAAAGCGTACTGGCTTTAAAATGCTGAAGATAAGCGACTACGGCCTCATGGAAACTGCTACACGCCTCTGCTTCTGCATAGCATTTCATGGCCTTACCTCGAGGCAAGTTCTCACGTTTCTTGCCCTGTGAGCGACACAGCATGGTAAGATGCTGTATTTCTCCTTGAATAGAGTGACTTCAGGAACGAGGTCTTTGATAAATTCTAAGCAGACTGTTTTCTCAGGGCAGCTCAGACGAGGGCAATGTCGAAGACTTCCAGGGCATGTTGGACTGCCTAGAAATGTGGTTCTGATGCTGTTCGAGTGCTCTGGAAACGGAGCTCTCCTGAAGTAACGTACAGTGTGTTGCCCGAGACTCTGCAGACACAGAGGGCCTCCGTGGGACGTATGGGACTCAATGCTGCTCAGCAGGCCCACAGGGGTGCGGAGGGAGTCAGTGATCTTGGAATAAAAATGATGCTCACCCGAAGACCGTAGGAGTCCTGAAAAGGGTACTTCCTTTAAAATAAAACAGACCTCCACTAAGAGCTCATGGAAAGAGCTGCATGCCTCCCTTTCTGCAGGGCTACTCAGGGCCTTACCTCGAGGCAAGGACTCACGTGGAGATTCCCTTTAGCTCTAGAGCATGGCAAGGTGAGCCCCACCCTGGCCTATATAGCTCCGTGTGTACCCAGGGAAAACTCATTTTCTTCCCAGACCCATGCCTACAGTGGCCAGAGGCCTGTCAACAGCAGAGAATTTCAGGGAGCTTCACGGCAGCAAGAAAGGAGGTTTCCAAACGGAAAGCAAGGCTAGTCCCATCATGCCCCCATTTCCATGGACACAGGCAGCATACATCTCTGTGGTTTTTAACGAGTCAAAAGAGACACCGAGTACACACTGGTTGCTTCCCTGAATCAACTTCTCGAGGCAGGGTGTTCTGCATCTAGTGAACGGCCTCACCAAGGAACGCCCTAGCCAGGCCACTGGGCCCGAGGCCTCACCAAGGAACGCCCTAGGCAGGCCTCTGGGCCCCTGCCTTTTCAAAAGCCTGCAGTGCTACAGGAAAAACTGTGCTTTACTTGCAAAAGGAAAGCAAGCCGTCTTTCTCCTGGAAGCAGGGTGACTTCAGGTAGGAGGTCCTGATTGGAAGGAGAAGCCTAGTGTTTTTCTCTGTGCAGCTCAGACTAGGGATTGAGTGCGATTTCCACGGCATGTTGGAACTTGCTTGAACGTTGCTCTTGAACCTGTGCGAGTGCTGTGAATCAAGATATCACAAGAAAGAGTGCAGTGTGTTGCCCATGACTCAGCAGACACAGAGGACCTCCGAGGGACCAATGGGCCTCGTTGTTGCTCAGCAGGCCTACAGGGGTGTGGAGGTACTCAGAGACCTTGGAACAAAAATGATGCTCAACCGAGGGGCCTAGAGGTCCTGAAAAGGGTACTTCCTTTAAAGTAAACCAGAACAGCGACTAAGAGCTAATGGAAAGAGCTGCATGCCTCTTTTTCTGTAGGGCTACTCAGGGCCTTACCTCGAGGCAAGGACTCACGTGGAGATTCCCTTTAGCTCTAGAGCATGGCAAGGTGAGCCCCACCCTGGCCTATATAGCTCCGTGTGTACCCAGGGAAAACTCATTTTCTTCCCAGACCCATGCCTACAGTGGCCAGAGGCCTGTCAACAGCAGAGAATTTCAGGGAGCTTCACGGCAGCAAGAAAGGAGGTTTCCAAACGGAAAGCAAGGCTAGTCCCATCATGCCCCCATTTCCATGGACACAGGCAGCATACATCTCTGTGGTTTTTAACGAGTCAAAAGAGACACCGAGTACACACTGGTTGCTTCCCTGAATCAACTTCTCGAGGCAGGGTGTCCTGAATGTAGTGAACGGCCTCACCAAGGAAAGCCCTAGCTATGCCTCTGGGCCCGTGCCTCTTCAAAAGCCTGCCCTGCTACAGGAACAACTGTGCTTTAGTTGCAATAGAAACGAGGTCGTCTTTCTTCAGGAGGCAGGGTGACTTCAGGTAGGAGGTCCTGAATGGAAGGAGAAGCTTACTGTTTGTCTCTGTACAGCTCAAACTAGGGAATGAGAGCGACTTCCACGGCCTGTTGGAACTTGCTTAACGGTGCTCGTGAACCTGTGCGATGCTGGCTAAATCAAGATGTTCCAATAAGAGTGCACTGTGTTGCCCTACACTCGGCATACACACTGTGAGTCGGAAAGCTCCTTCCCTGGATAGTGCTTAGAAGGGCCAGGGGAGCCTGAGGGTACTCAGTGTTTTTGCAGGGAATAGGGTTTCCAGGCGAGGCACCTAGGTGTCCTGAAAAGCGTACTGGCTTTAAAATGCTGAAGATAAGCGACTACGGCCTCATGGAAACTGCTACACGCCTCTGCTTCTGCATAGCATTTCATGGCCTTACCTCGAGGCAAGTTCTCACGTTTCTTGCCCTGTGAGCGACACAGCATGGTAAGATGCTGTATTTCTCCTTGAATAGAGTGACTTCAGGAACGAGGTCTTTGATAAATTCTAAGCAGACTGTTTTCTCAGGGCAGCTCAGACGAGGGCAATGTCGAAGACTTCCAGGGCATGTTGGACTGCCTAGAAATGTGGTTCTGATGCTGTTCGAGTGCTCTGGAAACGGAGCTCTCCTGAAGTAACGTACAGTGTGTTGCCCGAGACTCTGCAGACACAGAGGGCCTCCGTGGGACGTATGGGACTCAATGCTGCTCAGCAGGCCCACAGGGGTGCGGAGGGAGTCAGTGATCTTGGAATAAAAATGATGCTCACCCAGAGGGCGTAGGAGTCCGGAAAAGGGTACTTCCTTTAAAATAAAACAGACCTCCACTAAGAGCTCATGGCAAGAGCTGCATGCCTCCCTTTCTGCAGGGCTACTCAGGGCCTTACCTCGAGGCAAGGACTCACGTGGAGATTCCCTTTAGCTCTAGAGCATGGCAAGGTGAGCCCCACCCTGGCCTATATAGCTCCGTGTGTACCCAGGGAAAACTCATTTTCTTCCCAGACCCATGCCTACAGTGGCCAGAGGCCTGTCAACAGCAGAGAATTTCAGGGAGCTTCACGGCAGCAAGAAAGGAGGTTTCCAAACGGAAAGCAAGGCTAGTCCCATCCTGCCCCCATTTCCATGGACACAGGCAGCATACATCTCTGTGGTTTTTAACGAGTCAAAAGAGACACCGAGTACACACTGGTTGCTTCCCTGAATCAACTTCTCGAGGCAGGGTGTTCTGCATCTAGTGAACGGCCTCACCAAGGAACGCCCTAGCCAGGCCACTGGGCCCGAGGCCTCACCAAGGAACGCCCTAGGCAGGCCTCTGGGCCCCTGCCTTTTCAAAAGCCTGCAGTGCTACAGGAAAAACTGTGCTTTACTTGCAAAAGGAAAGCAAGCCGTCTTTCTCCTGGAAGCAGGGTGACTTCAGGTAGGAGGTCCTGATTGGAAGGAGAAGCCTAGTGTTTTTCTCTGTGCAGCTCAGACTAGGGATTGAGTGCGATTTCCACGGCATGTTGGAACTTGCTTGAACGTTGCTCTTGAACCTGTGCGAGTGCTGTGAATCAAGATATCACAAGAAAGAGTGCAGTGTGTTGCCCATGACTCAGCAGACACAGAGGACCTCCGAGGGACCAATGGGCCTCGTTGTTGCTCAGCAGGCCTACAGGGGTGTGGAGGTACTCAGAGATCTTGGAACAAAATTGATGCTCAACCGAGGGGCCTAGGAGTCCTGAAAAGGGTACTTCCTTTAAAGTAAACCAGAACAGCGACTAAGAGCTAATGGAAAGAGCTGCATGCCTCCTTTTCTGTAGGGCTACTCAGGGCCTTACCTCGAGGCAAGGACTCACGTTGAGATTCCCTTTAGCTCTAGAGCATGGCAAGGTGCGCCCCACCGCGGCCAATGAAGCTCCGTGTGTAGACAGAGAAAACTCATTTTCTTCCCAGACCCAAGCCTACAGTGGCCAGGGGCCTGTCAACAGCAGAGAATTTCAGGGAGCTTCACGAAAGCAAGAATGGAGCTTTCCAAATGGAAAGCAAGGCTAGTCCCATCATGCCCCAATTTCCATGGGCACAGGCAGCATACATCTCTGTGGTTTCTAACAAGGCAAAAGAGACACAGAGTACACACTGGTTGTTTCCCTGAATCAACTTCTCGAGGCAGGGTGTCCTGAATGTAGTGAACGGCCTCACCAAGGAAAGCCCTAGCTATGCCTCTGGGCCCGTGCCTCTTCAAAAGCCTGCCCTGCTACAGGAACAACTGTGCTTTAGTTGCAATAGAAACGAGGTCGTCTTTCTTCAGGAGGCAGGGTGACTTCAGGTAGGAGGTCCTGAATGGAAGGAGAAGCTTACTGTTTGTCTCTGTACAGCTCAAACTAGGGAATGAGAGCGACTTCCACGGCCTGTTGGAACTTGCTTAACGGTGCTCGTGAACCTGTGCGATGCTGGCTAAATCAAGATGTTCCAATAAGAGTGCACTGTGTTGCCCTACACTCGGCATACACACTGTGAGTCGGAAAGCTCCTTCCCTGGATAGTGCTTAGAAGGGCCAGGGGAGCCTGAGGGTACTCAGTGTTTTTGCAGGGAATAGGGTTTCCAGGCGAGGCACCTAGGTGTCCTGAAAAGCGTACTGGCTTTAAAATGCTGAAGATAAGCGACTACGGCCTCATGGAAACTGCTACACGCCTCTGCTTCTGCATAGCATTTCATGGCCTTACCTCGAGGCAAGTTCTCACGTTTCTTGCCCTGTGAGCGACACAGCATGGTAAGATGCTGTATTTCTCCTTGAATAGAGTGACTTCAGGAACGAGGTCTTTGATAAATTCTAAGCAGACTGTTTTCTCAGGGCAGCTCAGACGAGGGCAATGTCGAAGACTTCCAGGGCATGTTGGACTGCCTAGAAATGTGGTTCTGATGCTGTTCGAGTGCTCTGGAAACGGAGCTCTCCTGAAGTAACGTACAGTGTGTTGCCCGAGACTCTGCAGACACAGAGGGCCTCCGTGGGACGTATGGGACTCAATGCTGCTCAGCAGGCCCACAGGGGTGCGGAGGGAGTCAGTGATCTTGGAATAAAAATGATGCTCACCCAGAGGGCGTAGGAGTCCGGAAAAGGGTACTTCCTTTAAAATAAAACAGACCTCCACTAAGAGCTCATGGCAAGACCTGCATGCCTCCCTTTCTGCAGGGCTACTCAGGGCCTTACCTCGAGGCAAGGACTCACGTGGAGATTCCCTTTAGCTCTAGAGCATGGCAAGGTGAGCCCCACCCTGGCCTATATAGCTCCGTGTGTACCCAGGGAAAACTCATTTTCTTCCCAGACCCATGCCTACAGTGGCCAGAGGCCTGTCAACAGCAGAGAATTTCAGGGAGCTTCACGGCAGCAAGAAAGGAGGTTTCCAAACGGAAAGCAAGGCTAGTCCCATCATGCCCCCATTTCCATGGACACAGGCAGCATACATCTCTGTGGTTTTTAACGAGTCAAAAGAGACACCGAGTACACACTGGTTGCTTCCCTGAATCAACTTCTCGAGGCAGGGTGTTCTGCATCTAGTGAACGGCCTCACCAAGGAACGCCCTAGCCAGGCCACTGGGCCCGAGGCCTCACCAAGGAACGCCCTAGGCAGGCCTCTGTGCCCCTGCCTTTTCAAAAGCCTGCAGTGCTACAGGAAAAACTGTGCTTTACTTGCAAAAGGAAAGCAAGCCGTCTTTCTCCTGGAAGCAGGGTGACTTCAGGTAGGAGGTCCTGATTGGAAGGAGAAGCCTAGTGTTTTTCTCTGTGCAGCTCAGACTAGGGATTGAGTGCGATTTCCACGGCATGTTGGAACTTGCTTGAACGTTGCTCTTGAACCTGTGCGAGTGCTGTGAATCAAGATATCACAAGAAAGAGTGCAGTGTGTTGCCCATGACTCAGCAGACACAGAGGACCTCCGAGGGACCAATGGGCCTCGTTGTTGCTCAGCAGGCCTACAGGGGTGTGGAGGTACTCAGAGATCTTGGAACAAAATTGATGCTCAACCGAGGGGCCTAGGAGTCCTGAAAAGGGTACTTCCTTTAAAGTAAACCAGAACAGCGACTAAGAGCTAATGGAAAGAGCTGCATGCCTCCTTTTCTGTAGGGCTACTCAGGGCCTTACCTCGAGGCAAGGACTCACGTTGAGATTCCCTTTAGCTCTAGAGCATGGCAAGGTGCGCCCCACCGCGGCCAATGAAGCTCCGTGTGTAGACAGAGAAAACTCATTTTCTTCCCAGACCCAAGCCTACAGTGGCCAGGGGCCTGTCAACAGCAGAGAATTTCAGGGAGCTTCACGAAAGCAAGAATGGAGCTTTCCAAATGGAAAGCAAGGCTAGTCCCATCATGCCCCAATTTCCATGGGCACAGGCAGCATACATCTCTGTGGTTTCTAACAAGGCAAAAGAGACACAGAGTACACACTGGTTGTTTCCCTGAATCAACTTCTCGAGGCAGGGTGTCCTGAATGTAGTGAACGGCCTCACCAAGGAAAGCCCTAGCTATGCCTCTGGGCCCGTGCCTCTTCAAAAGCCTGCCCTGCTACAGGAACAACTGTGCTTTAGTTGCAATAGAAACGAGGTCGTCTTTCTTCAGGAGGCAGGGTGACTTCAGGTAGGAGGTCCTGAATGGAAGGAGAAGCTTACTGTTTGTCTCTGTACAGCTCAAACTAGGGAATGAGAGCGACTTCCACGGCCTGTTGGAACTTGCTTAACGGTGCTCGTGAACCTGTGCGATGCTGGCTAAATCAAGATGTTCCAATAAGAGTGCACTGTGTTGCCCTACACTCGGCATACACACTGTGAGTCGGAAAGCTCCTTCCCTGGATAGTGCTTAGAAGGGCCAGGGGAGCCTGAGGGTACTCAGTGTTTTTGCAGGGAATAGGGTTTCCAGGCGAGGCACCTAGGTGTCCTGAAAAGCGTACTGGCTTTAAAATGCTGAAGATAAGCGACTACGGCCTCATGGAAACTGCTACACGCCTCTGCTTCTGCATAGCATTTCATGGCCTTACCTCGAGGCAAGTTCTCACGTTTCTTGCCCTGTGAGCGACACAGCATGGTAAGATGCTGTATTTCTCCTTGAATAGAGTGACTTCAGGAACGAGGTCTTTGATAAATTCTAAGCAGACTGTTTTCTCAGGGCAGCTCAGACGAGGGCAATGTCGAAGACTTCCAGGGCATGTTGGACTGCCTAGAAATGTGGTTCTGATGCTGTTCGAGTGCTCTGGAAACGGAGCTCTCCTGAAGTAACGTACAGTGTGTTGCCCGAGACTCTGCAGACACAGAGGGCCTCCGTGGGACGTATGGGACTCAATGCTGCTCAGCAGGCCCACAGGGGTGCGGAGGGAGTCAGTGATCTTGGAATAAAAATGATGCTCACCCAGAGGGCGTAGGAGTCCGGAAAAGGGTACTTCCTTTAAAATAAAACAGACCTCCACTAAGAGCTCATGGCAAGAGCTGCATGCCTCCCTTTCTGCAGGGCTACTCAGGGCCTTACCTCGAGGCAAGGACTCACGTGGAGATTCCCTTTAGCTCTAGAGCATGGCAAGGTGAGCCCCACCCTGGCCTATATAGCTCCGTGTGTACCCAGGGAAAACTCATTTTCTTCCCAGACCCATGCCTACAGTGGCCAGAGGCCTGTCAACAGCAGAGAATTTCAGGGAGCTTCACGGCAGCAAGAAAGGAGGTTTCCAAACGGAAAGCAAGGCTAGTCCCATCATGCCCCCATTTCCATGGACACAGGCAGCATACATCTCTGTGGTTTTTAACGAGTCAAAAGAGACACCGAGTACACACTGGTTGCTTCCCTGAATCAACTTCTCGAGGCAGGGTGTTCTGCATCTAGTGAACGGCCTCACCAAGGAACGCCCTAGCCAGGCCACTGGGCCCGAGGCCTCACCAAGGAACGCCCTAGGCAGGCCTCTGGGCCCCTGCCTTTTCAAAAGCCTGCAGTGCTACAGGAAAAACTGTGCTTTACTTGCAAAAGGAAAGCAAGCCGTCTTTCTCCTGGAAGCAGGGTGACTTCAGGTAGGAGGTCCTGATTGGAAGGAGAAGACTAGTGTTTTTCTCTGTGCAGCTCAGACTAGGGATTGAGTGCGATTTCCACGGCATGTTGGAACTTGCTTGAACGTTGCTCTTGAACCTGTGCGAGTGCTGTGAATCAAGATATCACAAGAAAGAGTGCAGTGTGTTGCCCATGACTCAGCAGACACAGAGGACCTCCGAGGGACCAATGGGCCTCGTTGTTGCTCAGCAGGCCTACAGGGGTGTGGAGGTACTCAGAGATCTTGGAACAAAATTGATGCTCAACCGAGGGGCCTAGGAGTCCTGAAAAGGGTACTTCCTTTAAAGTAAACCAGAACAGCGACTAAGAGCTAATGGAAAGAGCTGCATGCCTCCTTTTCTGTAGGGCTACTCAGGGCCTTACCTCGAGGCAAGGACTCACGTTGAGATTCCCTTTAGCTCTAGAGCATGGCAAGGTGCGCCCCACCGCGGCCAATGAAGCTCCGTGTGTAGACAGAGAAAACTCATTTTCTTCCCAGACCCAAGCCTACAGTGGCCAGGGGCCTGTCAACAGCAGAGAATTTCAGGGAGCTTCACGAAAGCAAGAATGGAGCTTTCCAAATGGAAAGCAAGGCTAGTCCCATCATGCCCCAATTTCCATGGGCACAGGCAGCATACATCTCTGTGGTTTCTAACAAGGCAAAAGAGACACAGAGTACACACTGGTTGTTTCCCTGAATCAACTTCTCGAGGCAGGGTGTCCTGAATGTAGTGAACGGCCTCACCAAGGAAAGCCCTAGCTATGCCTCTGGGCCCGTGCCTCTTCAAAAGCCTGCCCTGCTACAGGAACAACTGTGCTTTAGTTGCAATAGAAACGAGGTCGTCTTTCTTCAGGAGGCAGGGTGACTTCAGGTAGGAGGTCCTGAATGGAAGGAGAAGCTTACTGTTTGTCTCTGTACAGCTCAAACTAGGGAATGAGAGCGACTTCCACGGCCTGTTGGAACTTGCTTAACGGTGCTCGTGAACCTGTGCGATGCTGGCTGAATCAAGATGTTCCAATAAGAGTGCACTGTGTTGCCCTACACTCGGCATACACACTGTGAGTCGGAAAGCTCCTTCCCTGGATAGTGCTTAGAAGGGCCAGGGGAGCCTGAGGGTACTCAGTGTTTTTGCAGGGAATAGGGTTTCCAGGCGAGGCACCTAGGTGTCCTGAAAAGCGTACTGGCTTTAAAATGCTGAAGATAAGCGACTACGGCCTCATGGAAACTGCTACACGCCTCTGCTTCTGCATAGCATTTCATGGCCTTACCTCGAGGCAAGTTCTCACGTTTCTTGCCCTGTGAGCGACACAGCATGGTAAGATGCTGTATTTCTCCTTGAATAGAGTGACTTCAGGAACGAGGTCTTTGATAAATTCTAAGCAGACTGTTTTCTCAGGGCAGCTCAGACGAGGGCAATGTCGAAGACTTCCAGGGCATGTTGGACTGCCTAGAAATGTGGTTCTGATGCTGTTCGAGTGCTCTGGAAACGGAGCTCTCCTGAAGTAACGTACAGTGTGTTGCCCGAGACTCTGCAGACACAGAGGGCCTCCGTGGGACGTATGGGACTCAATGCTGCTCAGCAGGCCCACAGGGGTGCGGAGGGAGTCAGTGATCTTGGAATAAAAATGATGCTCACCCGAAGACCGTAGGAGTCCTGAAAAGGGTACTTCCTTTAAAATAAAACAGACCTCCACTAAGAGCTCATGGAAAGAGCTGCATGCCTCCCTTTCTGCAGGGCTACTCAGGGCCTTACCTCGAGGCAAGGACTCACGTGGAGATTCCCTTTAGCTCTAGAGCATGGCAAGGTGAGCCCCACCCTGGCCTATATAGCTCCGTGTGTACCCAGGGAAAACTCATTTTCTTCCCAGACCCATGCCTACAGTGGCCAGAGGCCTGTCAACAGCAGAGAATTTCAGGGAGCTTCACGGCAGCAAGAAAGGAGGTTTCCAAACGGAAAGCAAGGCTAGTCCCATCATGCCCCCATTTCCATGGACACAGGCAGCATACATCTCTGTGGTTTTTAACGAGTCAAAAGAGACACCGAGTACACACTGGTTGCTTCCCTGAATCAACTTCTCGAGGCAGGGTGTTCTGCATCTAGTGAACGGCCTCACCAAGGAACGCCCTAGCCAGGCCACTGGGCCCGAGGCCTCACCAAGGAACGCCCTAGGCAGGCCTCTGGGCCCCTGCCTTTTCAAAAGCCTGCAGTGCTACAGGAAAAACTGTGCTTTACTTGCAAAAGGAAAGCAAGCCGTCTTTCTCCTGGAAGCAGGGTGACTTCAGGTAGGAGGTCCTGATTGGAAGGAGAAGCCTAGTGTTTTTCTCTGTGCAGCTCAGACTAGGGATTGAGTGCGATTTCCACGGCATGTTGGAACTTGCTTGAACGTTGCTCTTGAACCTGTGCGAGTGCTGTGAATCAAGATATCACAAGAAAGAGTGCAGTGTGTTGCCCATGACTCAGCAGACACAGAGGACCTCCGAGGGACCAATGGGCCTCGTTGTTGCTCAGCAGGCCTACAGGGGTGTGGAGGTACTCAGAGACCTTGGAACAAAAATGATGCTCAACCGAGGGGCCTAGAGGTCCTGAAAAGGGTACTTCCTTTAAAGTAAACCAGAACAGCGACTAAGAGCTAATGGAAAGAGCTGCATGCCTCTTTTTCTGTAGGGCTACTCAGGGCCTTACCTCGAGGCAAGGACTCACGTGGAGATTCCCTTTAGCTCTAGAGCATGGCAAGGTGAGCCCCACCCTGGCCTATATAGCTCCGTGTGTACCCAGGGAAAACTCATTTTCTTCCCAGACCCATGCCTACAGTGGCCAGAGGCCTGTCAACAGCAGAGAATTTCAGGGAGCTTCACGGCAGCAAGAAAGGAGGTTTCCAAACGGAAAGCAAGGCTAGTCCCATCATGCCCCCATTTCCATGGACACAGGCAGCATACATCTCTGTGGTTTTTAACGAGTCAAAAGAGACACCGAGTACACACTGGTTGCTTCCCTGAATCAACTTCTCGAGGCAGGGTGTCCTGAATGTAGTGAACGGCCTCACCAAGGAAAGCCCTAGCTATGCCTCTGGGCCCGTGCCTCTTCAAAAGCCTGCCCTGCTACAGGAACAACTGTGCTTTAGTTGCAATAGAAACGAGGTCGTCTTTCTTCAGGAGGCAGGGTGACTTCAGGTAGGAGGTCCTGAATGGAAGGAGAAGCTTACTGTTTGTCTCTGTACAGCTCAAACTAGGGAATGAGAGCGACTTCCACGGCCTGTTGGAACTTGCTTAACGGTGCTCGTGAACCTGTGCGATGCTGGCTAAATCAAGATGTTCCAATAAGAGTGCACTGTGTTGCCCTACACTCGGCATACACACTGTGAGTCGGAAAGCTCCTTCCCTGGATAGTGCTTAGAAGGGCCAGGGGAGCCTGAGGGTACTCAGTGTTTTTGCAGGGAATAGGGTTTCCAGGCGAGGCACCTAGGTGTCCTGAAAAGCGTACTGGCTTTAAAATGCTGAAGATAAGCGACTACGGCCTCATGGAAACTGCTACACGCCTCTGCTTCTGCATAGCATTTCATGGCCTTACCTCGAGGCAAGTTCTCACGTTTCTTGCCCTGTGAGCGACACAGCATGGTAAGATGCTGTATTTCTCCTTGAATAGAGTGACTTCAGGAACGAGGTCTTTGATAAATTCTAAGCAGACTGTTTTCTCAGGGCAGCTCAGACGAGGGCAATGTCGAAGACTTCCAGGGCATGTTGGACTGCCTAGAAATGTGGTTCTGATGCTGTTCGAGTGCTCTGGAAACGGAGCTCTCCTGAAGTAACGTACAGTGTGTTGCCCGAGACTCTGCAGACACAGAGGGCCTCCGTGGGACGTATGGGACTCAATGCTGCTCAGCAGGCCCACAGGGGTGCGGAGGGAGTCAGTGATCTTGGAATAAAAATGATGCTCACCCAGAGGGCGTAGGAGTCCGGAAAAGGGTACTTCCTTTAAAATAAAACAGACCTCCACTAAGAGCTCATGGCAAGAGCTGCATGCCTCCCTTTCTGCAGGGCTACTCAGGGCCTTACCTCGAGGCAAGGACTCACGTGGAGATTCCCTTTAGCTCTAGAGCATGGCAAGGTGAGCCCCACCCTGGCCTATATAGCTCCGTGTGTACCCAGGGAAAACTCATTTTCTTCCCAGACCCATGCCTACAGTGGCCAGAGGCCTGTCAACAGCAGAGAATTTCAGGGAGCTTCACGGCAGCAAGAAAGGAGGTTTCCAAACGGAAAGCAAGGCTAGTCCCATCCTGCCCCCATTTCCATGGACACAGGCAGCATACATCTCTGTGGTTTTTAACGAGTCAAAAGAGACACCGAGTACACACTGGTTGCTTCCCTGAATCAACTTCTCGAGGCAGGGTGTTCTGCATCTAGTGAACGGCCTCACCAAGGAACGCCCTAGCCAGGCCACTGGGCCCGAGGCCTCACCAAGGAACGCCCTAGGCAGGCCTCTGGGCCCCTGCCTTTTCAAAAGCCTGCAGTGCTACAGGAAAAACTGTGCTTTACTTGCAAAAGGAAAGCAAGCCGTCTTTCTCCTGGAAGCAGGGTGACTTCAGGTAGGAGGTCCTGATTGGAAGGAGAAGCCTAGTGTTTTTCTCTGTGCAGCTCAGACTAGGGATTGAGTGCGATTTCCACGGCATGTTGGAACTTGCTTGAACGTTGCTCTTGAACCTGTGCGAGTGCTGTGAATCAAGATATCACAAGAAAGAGTGCAGTGTGTTGCCCATGACTCAGCAGACACAGAGGACCTCCGAGGGACCAATGGGCCTCGTTGTTGCTCAGCAGGCCTACAGGGGTGTGGAGGTACTCAGAGATCTTGGAACAAAATTGATGCTCAACCGAGGGGCCTAGGAGTCCTGAAAAGGGTACTTCCTTTAAAGTAAACCAGAACAGCGACTAAGAGCTAATGGAAAGAGCTGCATGCCTCCTTTTCTGTAGGGCTACTCAGGGCCTTACCTCGAGGCAAGGACTCACGTTGAGATTCCCTTTAGCTCTAGAGCATGGCAAGGTGCGCCCCACCGCGGCCAATGAAGCTCCGTGTGTAGACAGAGAAAACTCATTTTCTTCCCAGACCCAAGCCTACAGTGGCCAGGGGCCTGTCAACAGCAGAGAATTTCAGGGAGCTTCACGAAAGCAAGAATGGAGCTTTCCAAATGGAAAGCAAGGCTAGTCCCATCATGCCCCAATTTCCATGGGCACAGGCAGCATACATCTCTGTGGTTTCTAACAAGGCAAAAGAGACACAGAGTACACACTGGTTGTTTCCCTGAATCAACTTCTCGAGGCAGGGTGTCCTGAATGTAGTGAACGGCCTCACCAAGGAAAGCCCTAGCTATGCCTCTGGGCCCGTGCCTCTTCAAAAGCCTGCCCTGCTACAGGAACAACTGTGCTTTAGTTGCAATAGAAACGAGGTCGTCTTTCTTCAGGAGGCAGGGTGACTTCAGGTAGGAGGTCCTGAATGGAAGGAGAAGCTTACTGTTTGTCTCTGTACAGCTCAAACTAGGGAATGAGAGCGACTTCCACGGCCTGTTGGAACTTGCTTAACGGTGCTCGTGAACCTGTGCGATGCTGGCTAAATCAAGATGTTCCAATAAGAGTGCACTGTGTTGCCCTACACTCGGCATACACACTGTGAGTCGGAAAGCTCCTTCCCTGGATAGTGCTTAGAAGGGCCAGGGGAGCCTGAGGGTACTCAGTGTTTTTGCAGGGAATAGGGTTTCCAGGCGAGGCACCTAGGTGTCCTGAAAAGCGTACTGGCTTTAAAATGCTGAAGATAAGCGACTACGGCCTCATGGAAACTGCTACACGCCTCTGCTTCTGCATAGCATTTCATGGCCTTACCTCGAGGCAAGTTCTCACGTTTCTTGCCCTGTGAGCGACACAGCATGGTAAGATGCTGTATTTCTCCTTGAATAGAGTGACTTCAGGAACGAGGTCTTTGATAAATTCTAAGCAGACTGTTTTCTCAGGGCAGCTCAGACGAGGGCAATGTCGAAGACTTCCAGGGCATGTTGGACTGCCTAGAAATGTGGTTCTGATGCTGTTCGAGTGCTCTGGAAACGGAGCTCTCCTGAAGTAACGTACAGTGTGTTGCCCGAGACTCTGCAGACACAGAGGGCCTCCGTGGGACGTATGGGACTCAATGCTGCTCAGCAGGCCCACAGGGGTGCGGAGGGAGTCAGTGATCTTGGAATAAAAATGATGCTCACCCAGAGGGCGTAGGAGTCCGGAAAAGGGTACTTCCTTTAAAATAAAACAGACCTCCACTAAGAGCTCATGGCAAGAGCTGCATGCCTCCCTTTCTGCAGGGCTACTCAGGGCCTTACCTCGAGGCAAGGACTCACGTGGAGATTCCCTTTAGCTCTAGAGCATGGCAAGGTGAGCCCCACCCTGGCCTATATAGCTCCGTGTGTACCCAGGGAAAACTCATTTTCTTCCCAGACCCATGCCTACAGTGGCCAGAGGCCTGTCAACAGCAGAGAATTTCAGGGAGCTTCACGGCAGCAAGAAAGGAGGTTTCCAAACGGAAAGCAAGGCTAGTCCCATCCTGCCCCCATTTCCATGGACACAGGCAGCATACATCTCTGTGGTTTTTAACGAGTCAAAAGAGACACCGAGTACACACTGGTTGCTTCCCTGAATCAACTTCTCGAGGCAGGGTGTTCTGCATCTAGTGAACGGCCTCACCAAGGAACGCCCTAGCCAGGCCACTGGGCCCGAGGCCTCACCAAGGAACGCCCTAGGCAGGCCTCTGGGCCCCTGCCTTTTCAAAAGCCTGCAGTGCTACAGGAAAAACTGTGCTTTACTTGCAAAAGGAAAGCAAGCCGTCTTTCTCCTGGAAGCAGGGTGACTTCAGGTAGGAGGTCCTGATTGGAAGGAGAAGCCTAGTGTTTTTCTCTGTGCAGCTCAGACTAGGGATTGAGTGCGATTTCCACGGCATGTTGGAACTTGCTTGAACGTTGCTCTTGAACCTGTGCGAGTGCTGTGAATCAAGATATCACAAGAAAGAGTGCAGTGTGTTGCCCATGACTCAGCAGACACAGAGGACCTCCGAGGGACCAATGGGCCTCGTTGTTGCTCAGCAGGCCTACAGGGGTGTGGAGGTACTCAGAGATCTTGGAACAAAATTGATGCTCAACCGAGGGGCCTAGGAGTCCTGAAAAGGGTACTTCCTTTAAAGTAAACCAGAACAGCGACTAAGAGCTAATGGAAAGAGCTGCATGCCTCCTTTTCTGTAGGGCTACTCAGGGCCTTACCTCGAGGCAAGGACTCACGTTGAGATTCCCTTTAGCTCTAGAGCATGGCAAGGTGCGCCCCACCGCGGCCAATGAAGCTCCGTGTGTAGACAGAGAAAACTCATTTTCTTCCCAGACCCAAGCCTACAGTGGCCAGGGGCCTGTCAACAGCAGAGAATTTCAGGGAGCTTCACGAAAGCAAGAATGGAGCTTTCCAAATGGAAAGCAAGGCTAGTCCCATCATGCCCCAATTTCCATGGGCACAGGCAGCATACATCTCTGTGGTTTCTAACAAGGCAAAAGAGACACAGAGTACACACTGGTTGTTTCCCTGAATCAACTTCTCGAGGCAGGGTGTCCTGAATGTAGTGAACGGCCTCACCAAGGAAAGCCCTAGCTATGCCTCTGGGCCCGTGCCTCTTCAAAAGCCTGCCCTGCTACAGGAACAACTGTGCTTTAGTTGCAATAGAAACGAGGTCGTCTTTCTTCAGGAGGCAGGGTGACTTCAGGTAGGAGGTCCTGAATGGAAGGAGAAGCTTACTGTTTGTCTCTGTACAGCTCAAACTAGGGAATGAGAGCGACTTCCACGGCCTGTTGGAACTTGCTTAACGGTGCTCGTGAACCTGTGCGATGCTGGCTAAATCAAGATGTTCCAATAAGAGTGCACTGTGTTGCCCTACACTCGGCATACACACTGTGAGTCGGAAAGCTCCTTCCCTGGATAGTGCTTAGAAGGGCCAGGGGAGCCTGAGGGTACTCAGTGTTTTTGCAGGGAATAGGGTTTCCAGGCGAGGCACCTAGGTGTCCTGAAAAGCGTACTGGCTTTAAAATGCTGAAGATAAGCGACTACGGCCTCATGGAAACTGCTACACGCCTCTGCTTCTGCATAGCATTTCATGGCCTTACCTCGAGGCAAGTTCTCACGTTTCTTGCCCTGTGAGCGACACAGCATGGTAAGATGCTGTATTTCTCCTTGAATAGAGTGACTTCAGGAACGAGGTCTTTGATAAATTCTAAGCAGACTGTTTTCTCAGGGCAGCTCAGACGAGGGCAATGTCGAAGACTTCCAGGGCATGTTGGACTGCCTAGAAATGTGGTTCTGATGCTGTTCGAGTGCTCTGGAAACGGAGCTCTCCTGAAGTAACGTACAGTGTGTTGCCCGAGACTCTGCAGACACAGAGGGCCTCCGTGGGACGTATGGGACTCAATGCTGCTCAGCAGGCCCACAGGGGTGCGGAGGGAGTCAGTGATCTTGGAATAAAAATGATGCTCACCCGAAGACCGTAAGGAGTCCTGAAAAGGGTACTTCCTTTAAAATAAAACAGACCTCCACTAAGAGCTCATGGAAAGAGCTGCATGCCTCCCTTTCTGCAGGGCTACTCAGGGCCTTACCTCGAGGCAAGGACTCACGTGGAGATTCCCTTTAGCTCTAGAGCATGGCAAGGTGAGCCCCACCCTGGCCTATATAGCTCCGTGTGTACCCAGGGAAAACTCATTTTCTTCCCAGACCCATGCCTACAGTGGCCAGAGGCCTGTCAACAGCAGAGAATTTCAGGGAGCTTCACGGCAGCAAGAAAGGAGGTTTCCAAACGGAAAGCAAGGCTAGTCCCATCCTGCCCCCATTTCCATGGACACAGGCAGCATACATCTCTGTGGTTTTTAACGAGTCAAAAGAGACACCGAGTACACACTGGTTGCTTCCCTGAATCAACTTCTCGAGGCAGGGTGTTCTGCATCTAGTGAACGGCCTCACCAAGGAACGCCCTAGCCAGGCCACTGGGCCCGAGGCCTCACCAAGGAACGCCCTAGGCAGGCCTCTGGGCCCCTGCCTTTTCAAAAGCCTGCAGTGCTACAGGAAAAACTGTGCTTTACTTGCAAAAGGAAAGCAAGCCGTCTTTCTCCTGGAAGCAGGGTGACTTCAGGTAGGAGGTCCTGATTGGAAGGAGAAGCCTAGTGTTTTTCTCTGTGCAGCTCAGACTAGGGATTGAGTGCGATTTCCACGGCATGTTGGAACTTGCTTGAACGTTGCTCTTGAACCTGTGCGAGTGCTGTGAATCAAGATATCACAAGAAAGAGTGCACTGTGTTGCCCATGACTCAGCAGACACAGAGGACCTCCGAGGGACCAATGGGCCTCGTTGTTGCTCAGCAGGCCTACAGGGGTGTGGAGGTACTCAGAGATCTTGGAACAAAATTGATGCTCAACCGAGGGGCCTAGGAGTCCTGAAAAGGGTACTTCCTTTAAAGTAAACCAGAACAGCGACTAAGAGCTAATGGAAAGAGCTGCATGCCTCCTTTTCTGTAGGGCTACTCAGGGCCTTACCTCGAGGCAAGGACTCACGTTGAGATTCCCTTTAGCTCTAGAGCATGGCAAGGTGCGCCCCACCGCGGCCAATGAAGCTCCGTGTGTAGACAGAGAAAACTCATTTTCTTCCCAGACCCAAGCCTACAGTGGCCAGGGGCCTGTCAACAGCAGAGAATTTCAGGGAGCTTCACGAAAGCAAGAATGGAGCTTTCCAAATGGAAAGCAAGGCTAGTCCCATCATGCCCCAATTTCCATGGGCACAGGCAGCATACATCTCTGTGGTTTCTAACAAGGCAAAAGAGACACAGAGTACACACTGGTTGTTTCCCTGAATCAACTTCTCGAGGCAGGGTGTCCTGAATGTAGTGAACGGCCTCACCAAGGAAAGCCCTAGCTATGCCTCTGGGCCTGTGCCTCTTCAAAAGCCTGCCCTGCTACAGGAACAACTGTGCTTTAGTTGCAATAGAAACGAGGTCGTCTTTCTTCAGGAGGCAGGGTGACTTCAGGTAGGAGGTCCTGAATGGAAGGAGAAGCTTACTGTTTGTCTCTGTACAGCTCAAACTAGGGAATGAGAGCGACTTCCACGGCCTGTTGGAACTTGCTTAACGGTGCTCGTGAACCTGTGCGATGCTGGCTAAATCAAGATGTTCCAATAAGAGTGCACTGTGTTGCCCTACACTCGGCATACACACTGTGAGTCGGAAAGCTCCTTCCCTGGATAGTGCTTAGAAGGGCCAGGGGAGCCTGAGGGTACTCAGTGTTTTTGCAGGGAATAGGGTTTCCAGGCGAGGCACCTAGGTGTCCTGAAAAGCGTACTGGCTTTAAAATGCTGAAGATAAGCGACTACGGCCTCATGGAAACTGCTACACGCCTCTGCTTCTGCATAGCATTTCATGGCCTTACCTCGAGGCAAGTTCTCACGTTTCTTGCCCTGTGAGCGACACAGCATGGTAAGATGCTGTATTTCTCCTTGAATAGAGTGACTTCAGGAACGAGGTCTTTGATAAATTCTAAGCAGACTGTTTTCTCAGGGCAGCTCAGACGAGGGCAATGTCGAAGACTTCCAGGGCATGTTGGACTGCCTAGAAATGTGGTTCTGATGCTGTTCGAGTGCTCTGGAAACGGAGCTCTCCTGAAGTAACGTACAGTGTGTTGCCCGAGACTCTGCAGACACAGAGGGCCTCCGTGGGACGTATGGGACTCAATGCTGCTCAGCAGGCCCACAGGGGTGCGGAGAGAGTCAGTGATCTTGGAATAAAAATGATGCTCACCCGAAGACCGTAGGAGTCCTGAAAAGGGTACTTCCTTTAAAATAAAACAGACCTCCACTAAGAGCTCATGGCAAGAGCTGCATGCCTCCCTTTCTGCAGGGCTACTCAGGGCCTTACCTCGAGGCAAGGACTCACGTGGAGATTCCCTTTAGCTCTAGAGCATGGCAAGGTGAGCCCCACCCTGGCCTATATAGCTCCGTGTGTACCCAGGGAAAACTCATTTTCTTCCCAGACCCATGCCTACAGTGGCCAGAGGCCTGTCAACAGCAGAGAATTTCAGGGAGCTTCACGGCAGCAAGAAAGGAGGTTTCCAAACGGAAAGCAAGGCTAGTCCCATCCTGCCCCCATTTCCATGGACACAGGCAGCATACATCTCTGTGGTTTTTAACGAGTCAAAAGAGACACCGAGTACACACTGGTTGCTTCCCTGAATCAACTTCTCGAGGCAGGGTGTTCTGCATCTAGTGAACGGCCGCACCAAGGAACGCCCTAGCCAGGCCACTGGGCCCGAGGCCTCACCAAGGAACGCCCTAGGCAGGCCTCTGGGCCCCTGCCTTTTCAAAAGCCTGCAGTGCTACAGGAAAAACTGTGCTTTACTTGCAAAAGGAAAGCAAGCCGTCTTTCTCCTGGAAGCAGGGTGACTTCAGGTAGGAGGTCCTGATTGGAAGGAGAAGCCTAGTGTTTTTCTCTGTGCAGCTCAGACTAGGGATTGAGTGCGATTTCCACGGCATGTTGGAACTTGCTTGAACGTTGCTCTTGAACCTGTGCGAGTGCTGTGAATCAAGATATCACAAGAAAGAGTGCAGTGTGTTGCCCATGACTCAGCAGACACAGAGGACCTCCGAGGGACCAATGGGCCTCGTTGTTGCTCAGCAGGCCTACAGGGGTGTGGAGGTACTCAGAGATCTTGGAACAAAATTGATGCTCAACCGAGGGGCCTAGGAGTCCTGAAAAGGGTACTTCCTTTAAAGTAAACCAGAACAGCGACTAAGAGCTAATGGAAAGAGCTGCATGCCTCCTTTTCTGTAGGGCTACTCAGGGCCTTACCTCGAGGCAAGGACTCACGTTGAGATTCCCTTTAGCTCTAGAGCATGGCAAGGTGCGCCCCACCGCGGCCAATGAAGCTCCGTGTGTAGACAGAGAAAACTCATTTTCTTCCCAGACCCAAGCCTACAGTGGCCAGGGGCCTGTCAACAGCAGAGAATTTCAGGGAGCTTCACGAAAGCAAGAATGGAGCTTTCCAAATGGAAAGCAAGGCTAGTCCCATCATGCCCCAATTTCCATGGGCACAGGCAGCATACATCTCTGTGGTTTCTAACAAGGCAAAAGAGACACAGAGTACACACTGGTTGCTTCCCTGAATCAACTTCTCGAGGCAGGGTGTCCTGAATGTAGTGAACGGCCTCACCAAGGAAAGCCCTAGCTATGCCTCTGGGCCCGTGCCTCTTCAAAAGCCTGCCCTGCTACAGGAACAACTGTGCTTTAGTTGCAATAGAAACGAGGTCGTCTTTCTTCAGGAGGCAGGGTGACTTCAGGTAGGAGGTCCTGAATGGAAGGAGAAGCTTACTGTTTGTCTCTGTACAGCTCAAACTAGGGAATGAGAGCGACTTCCACGGCCTGTTGGAACTTGCTTAACGGTGCTCGTGAACCTGTGCGATGCTGGCTAAATCAAGATGTTCCAATAAGAGTGCACTGTGTTGCCCTACACTCGGCATACACACTGTGAGTCGGAAAGCTCCTTCCCTGGATAGTGCTTAGAAGGGCCAGGGGAGCCTGAGGGTACTCAGTGTTTTTGCAGGGAATAGGGTTTCCAGGCGAGGCACCTAGGTGTCCTGAAAAGCGTACTGGCTTTAAAATGCTGAAGATAAGCGACTACGGCCTCATGGAAACTGCTACACGCCTCTGCTTCTGCATAGCATTTCATGGCCTTACCTCGAGGCAAGTTCTCACGTTTCTTGCCCTGTGAGCGACACAGCATGGTAAGATGCTGTATTTCTCCTTGAATAGAGTGACTTCAGGAACGAGGTCTTTGATAAATTCTAAGCAGACTGTTTTCTCAGGGCAGCTCAGACGAGGGCAATGTCGAAGACTTCCAGGGCATGTTGGACTGCCTAGAAATGTGGTTCTGATGCTGTTCGAGTGCTCTGGAAACGGAGCTCTCCTGAAGTAACGTACAGTGTGTTGCCCGAGACTCTGCAGACACAGAGGGCCTCCGTGGGACGTATGGGACTCAATGCTGCTCAGCAGGCCCACAGGGGTGCGGAGGGAGTCAGTGATCTTGGAATAAAAATGATGCTCACCCGAAGACCGTAGGAGTCCTGAAAAGGGTACTTCCTTTAAAATAAAACAGACCTCCACTAAGAGCTCATGGAAAGAGCTGCATGCCTCCCTTTCTGCAGGGCTACTCAGGGCCTTACCTCGAGGCAAGGACTCACGTGGAGATTCCCTTTAGCTCTAGAGCATGGCAAGGTGAGCCCCACCCTGGCCTATATAGCTCCGTGTGTACCCAGGGAAAACTCATTTTCTTCCCAGACCCATGCCTACAGTGGCCAGAGGCCTGTCAACAGCAGAGAATTTCAGGGAGCTTCACGGCAGCAAGAAAGGAGGTTTCCAAACGGAAAGCAAGGCTAGTCCCATCCTGCCCCCATTTCCATGGACACAGGCAGCATACATCTCTGTGGTTTTTAACGAGTCAAAAGAGACACCGAGTACACACTGGTTGCTTCCCTGAATCAACTTCTCGAGGCAGGGTGTTCTGCATCTAGTGAACGGCCTCACCAAGGAACGCCCTAGCCAGGCCACTGGGCCCGAGGCCTCACCAAGGAACGCCCTAGGCAGGCCTCTGGGCCCCTGCCTTTTCAAAAGCCTGCAGTGCTACAGGAAAAACTGTGCTTTACTTGCAAAAGGAAAGCAAGCCGTCTTTCTCCTGGAAGCAGGGTGACTTCAGGTAGGAGGTCCTGATTGGAAGGAGAAGCCTAGTGTTTTTCTCTGTGCAGCTCAGACTAGGGATTGAGTGCGATTTCCACGGCATGTTGGAACTTGCTTGAACGTTGCTCTTGAGCCTGTGCGAGTGCTGTGAATCAAGATATCACAAGAAAGAGTGCAGTGTGTTGCCCATGACTCAGCAGACACAGAGGACCTCCGAGGGACCAATGGGCCTCGTTGTTGCTCAGCAGGCCTACAGGGGTGTGGAGGTACTCAGAGATCTTGGAACAAAATTGATGCTCAACCGAGGGGCCTAGGAGTCCTGAAAAGGGTACTTCCTTTAAAGTAAACCAGAACAGCGACTAAGAGCTAATGGAAAGAGCTGCATGCCTCCTTTTCTGTAGGGCTACTCAGGGCCTTACCTCGAGGCAAGGACTCACGTTGAGATTCCCTTTAGCTCTAGAGCATGGCAAGGTGCGCCCCACCGCGGCCAATGAAGCTCCGTGTGTAGACAGAGAAAACTCATTTTCTTCCCAGACCCAAGCCTACAGTGGCCAGGGGCCTGTCAACAGCAAAGAATTTCAGGGAGCTTCACGAAAGCAAGAATGGAGCTTTCCAAATGGAAAGCAAGGCTAGTCCCATCATGCCCCAATTTCCATGGGCACAGGCAGCATACATCTCTGTGGTTTCTAACAAGGCAAAAGAGACACAGAGTACACACTGGTTGTTTCCCTGAATCAACTTCTCGAGGCAGGGTGTCCTGAATGTAGTGAACGGCCTCACCAAGGAAAGCCCTAGCTATGCCTCTGGGCCCGTGCCTCTTCAAAAGCCTGCCCTGCTACAGGAACAACTGTGCTTTAGTTGCAATAGAAACGAGGTCGTCTTTCTTCAGGAGGCAGGGTGACTTCAGGTAGGAGGTCCTGAATGGAAGGAGAAGCTTACTGTTTGTCTCTGTACAGCTCAAACTAGGGAATGAGAGCGACTTCCACGGCCTGTTGGAACTTGCTTAACGGTGCTCGTGAACCTGTGCGATGCTGGCTAAATCAAGATGTTCCAATAAGAGTGCACTGTGTTGCCCTACACTCGGCATACACACTGTGAGTCGGAAAGCTCCTTCCCTGGATAGTGCTTAGAAGGGCCAGGGGAGCCTGAGGGTACTCAGTGTTTTTGCAGGGAATAGGGTTTCCAGGCGAGGCACCTAGGTGTCCTGAAAAGCGTACTGGCTTTAAAATGCTGAAGATAAGCGACTACGGCCTCATGGAAACTGCTACACGCCTCTGCTTCTGCATAGCATTTCATGGCCTTACCTCGAGGCAAGTTCTCACGTTTCTTGCCCTGTGAGCGACACAGCATGGTAAGATGCTGTATTTCTCCTTGAATAGAGTGACTTCAGGAACGAGGTCTTTGATAAATTCTAAGCAGACTGTTTTCTCAGGGCAGCTCAGACGAGGGCAATGTCGAAGACTTCCAGGGCATGTTGGACTGCCTAGAAATGTGGTTCTGATGCTGTTCGAGTGCTCTGGAAATGGAGCTCTCCTGAAGTAACGTACAGTGTGTTGCCCGAGACTGCAGACACAGAGGGCCTCCGTGGGACGTATGGGACTCAATGCTGCTCAGCAGGCCCACAGGGGTGCGGAGGGAGTCAGTGATCTTGGAATAAAAATGATGCTCACCCGAAGACCGTAGGAGTCCTGAAAAGGGTACTTCCTTTAAAATAAAACAGACCTCCACTAAGAGCTCATGGAAAGAGCTGCATGCCTCCCTTTCTGCAGGGCTACTCAGGGCCTTACCTCGAGGCAAGGACTCACGTGGAGATTCCCTTTAGCTCTAGAACATGGCAAGGTGAGCCCCACCCTGGCCTATATAGCTCCGTGTGTACCCAGGGAAAACTCATTTTCTTCCCAGACCCATGCCTACAGTGGCCAGAGGCCTGTCAACAGCAGAGAATTTCAGGGAGCTTCACGGCAGCAAGAAAGGAGGTTTCCAAACGGAAAGCAAGGCTAGTCCCATCCTGCCCCCATTTCCATGGACACAGGCAGCATACATCTCTGTGGTTTTTAACGAGTCAAAAGAGACACCGAGTACACACTGGTTGCTTCCCTGAATCAACTTCTCGAGGCAGGGTGTTCTGCATCTAGTGAACGGCCTCACCAAGGAACGCCCTAGCCAGGCCACTGGGCCCGAGGCCTCACCAAGGAACGCCCTAGGCAGGCCTCTGGGCCCCTGCCTTTTCAAAAGCCTGCAGTGCTACAGGAAAAACTGTGCTTTACTTGCAAAAGGAAAGCAAGCCGTCTTTCTCCTGGAAGCAGGGTGACTTCAGGTAGGAGGTCCTGATTGGAAGGAGAAGCCTAGTGTTTTTCTCTGTGCAGCTCAGACTAGGGATTGAGTGCGATTTCCACGGCATGTTGGAACTTGCTTGAACGTTGCTCTTGAACCTGTGCGAGTGCTGTGAATCAAGATATCACAAGAAAGAGTGCAGTGTGTTGCCCATGACTCAGCAGACACAGAGGACCTCCGAGGGACCAATGGGCCTCGTTGTTGCTCAGCAGGCCTACAGGGGTGTGGAGGTACTCAGAGATCTTGGAACAAAATTGATGCTCAACCGAGGGGCATAGGAGTCCTGAAAAGGGTACTTCCTTTAAAGTAAACCTGAACAGCGACTAAGAGCTAATGGAAAGAGCTGCATGCCTCCTTTTCTGTAGGGCTACTCAGGGCCTTACCTCGAGGCAAGGACTCACGTTGAGATTCCCTTTAGCTCTAGAGCATGGCAAGGTGCGCCCCACCGCGGCCAATGAAGCTCCGTGTGTAGACAGAGAAAACTCATTTTCTTCCCAGACCCAAGCCTACAGTGGCCAGGGGCCTGTCAACAGCAGAGAATTTCAGGGAGCTTCACGAAAGCAAGAATGGAGCTTTCCAAATGGAAAGCAAGGCTAGTCCCATCATGCCCCAATTTCCATGGGCACAGGCAGCATACATCTCTGTGGTTTCTAACAAGGCAAAAGAGACACAGAGTACACACTGGTTGTTTCCCTGAATCAACTTCTCGAGGCAGGGTGTCCTGAATGTAGTGAACGGCCTCACCAAGGAAAGCCCTAGCTATGCCTCTGGGCCCGTGCCTCTTCAAAAGCCTGCCCTGCTACAGGAACAACTGTGCTTTAGTTGCATTAGAAACGAGGTCGTCTTTCTTCAGGAGGCAGGGTGACTTCAGGTAGGAGGTCCTGAATGGAAGGAGAAGCTTACTGTTTGTCTCTGTACAGCTCAAACTAGGGAATGAGAGCGACTTCCACGGCCTGTTGGAACTTGCTTAACGGTGCTCGTGAACCTGTGCGATGCTGGCTAAATCAAGATGTTCCAATAAGAGTGCACTGTGTTGCCCTACACTCGGCATACACACTGTGAGTCGGAAAGCTCCTTCCCTGGATAGTGCTTAGAAGGGCCAGGGGAGCCTGAGGGTACTCAGTGTTTTTGCAGGGAATAGGGTTTCCAGGCGAGGCACCTAGGTGTCCTGAAAAGCGTACTGGCTTTAAAATGCTGAAGATAAGCGACTACGGCCTCATGGAAACTGCTACACGCCTCTGCTTCTGAATAGCATTTCATGGCCTTACCTCGAGGCAAGTTCTCACGTTTCTTGCCCTGTGAGCGACACAGCATGGTAAGATGCTGTATTTCTCCTTGAATAGAGTGACTTCAGGAACGAGGTCTTTGATAAATTCTAAGCAGACTGTTTTCTCAGGGCAGCTCAGACGAGGGCAATGTCGAAGACTTCCAGGGCATGTTGGACTGCCTAGAAATGTGGTTCTGATGCTGTTCGAGTGCTCTGGAAACGGAGCTCTCCTGAAGTAACGTAAAGTGTGTTGCCCGAGACTCTGCAGACACAGAGGGCCTCCGTGGGACGTATGGGACTCAATGCTGCTCAGCAGGCCCACAGGGGTGCGGAGGGAGTCAGTGATCTTGGAATAAAAATGATGCTCACCCGAAGACCGTAGGAGTCCTGAAAAGGGTACTTCCTTTAAAATAAAACAGAACTCCACTAAGAGCTCATGGAAAGAGCTGCATGCCTCCCTTTCTGCAGGGCTACTCAGGGCCTTACCTCGAGGCAAGGACTCACGTGGAGATTCCCTTTAGCTCTAGAACATGGCAAGGTGAGCCCCACCCTGGCCTATATAGCTCCGTGTGTACCCAGGGAAAACTCATTTTCTTCCCAGACCCATGCCTACAGTGGCCAGAGGCCTGTCAACAGCAGAGAATTTCAGGGAGCTTCACGGCAGCAAGAAAGGAGGTTTCCAAACGGAAAGCAAGGCTAGTCCCATCCTGCCCCCATTTCCATGGACACAGGCAGCATACATCTCTGTGGTTTTTAACGAGTCAAAAGAGACACCGAGTACACACTGGTTGCTTCCCTGAATCAACTTCTCGAGGCAGGGTGTTCTGCATCTAGTGAACGGCCTCACCAAGGAACGCCCTAGCCAGGCCACTGGGCCCGAGGCCTCACCAAGGAACGCCCTAGGCAGGCCTCTGGGCCCCTGCCTTTTCAAAAGCCTGCAGTGCTACAGGAAAAACTGTGCTTTACTTGCAAAAGGAAAGCAAGCCGTCTTTCTCCTGGAAGCAGGGTGACTTCAGGTAGGAGGTCCTGATTGGAAGGAGAAGCCTAGTGTTTTTCTCTGTGCAGCTCAGACTAGGGATTGAGTGCGATTTCCACGGCATGTTGGAACTTGCTTGAACGTTGCTCTTGAACCTGTGCGAGTGCTGTGAATCAAGATATCACAAGAAAGAGTGCAGTGTGTTGCCCATGACTCAGCAGACACAGAGGACCTCCGAGGGACCAATGGGCCTCGTTGTTGCTCAGCAGGCCTACAGGGGTGTGGAGGTACTCAGAGATCTTGGAACAAAATTGATGCTCAACCGAGGGGCATAGGAGTCCTGAAAAGGGTACTTCCTTTAAAGTAAACCTGAACAGCGACTAAGAGCTAATGGAAAGAGCTGCATGCCTCCTTTTCTGTAGGGCTACTCAGGGCCTTACCTCGAGGCAAGGACTCACGTTGAGATTCCCTTTAGCTCTAGAGCATGGCAAGGTGCGCCCCACCGCGGCCAATGAAGCTCCGTGTGTAGACAGAGAAAACTCATTTTCTTCCCAGACCCAAGCCTACAGTGGCCAGGGGCCTGTCAACAGCAGAGAATTTCAGGGAGCTTCACGAAAGCAAGAATGGAGCTTTCCAAATGGAAAGCAAGGCTAGTCCCATCATGCCCCAATTTCCATGGGCACAGGCAGCATACATCTCTGTGGTTTCTAACAAGGCAAAAGAGACACAGAGTACACACTGGTTGTTTCCCTGAATCAACTTCTCGAGGCAGGGTGTCCTGAATGTAGTGAACGGCCTCACCAAGGAAAGCCCTAGCTATGCCTCTGGGCCCGTGCCTCTTCAAAAGCCTGCCCTGCTACAGGAACAACTGTGCTTTAGTTGCATTAGAAACGAGGTCGTCTTTCTTCAGGAGGCAGGGTGACTTCAGGTAGGAGGTCCTGAATGGAAGGAGAAGCTTACTGTTTGTCTCTGTACAGCTCAAACTAGGGAATGAGAGCGACTTCCACGGCCTGTTGGAACTTGCTTAACGGTGCTCGTGAACCTGTGCGATGCTGGCTAAATCAAGATGTTCCAATAAGAGTGCACTGTGTTGCCCTACACTCGGCATACACACTGTGAGTCGGAAAGCTCCTTCCCTGGATAGTGCTTAGAAGGGCCAGGGGAGCCTGAGGGTACTCAGTGTTTTTGCAGGGAATAGGATTTCCAGGCGAGGCACCTAGGTGTCCTGAAAAGCGTACTGGCTTTAAAATGCTGAAGATAAGCGACTACGGCCTCATGGAAACTGCTACACGCCTCTGCTTCTGCATAGCATTTCATGGCCTTACCTCGAGGCAAGTTCTCACGTTTCTTGCCCTGTGAGCGACACAGCATGGTAAGATGCTGTATTTCTCCTTGAATAGAGTGACTTCAGGAACGAGGTCTTTGATAAATTCTAAGCAGACTGTTTTCTCAGGGCAGCTCAGACGAGGGCAATGTCGAAGACTTCCAGGGCATGTTGGACTGCCTAGAAATGTGGTTCTGATGCTGTTCGAGTGCTCTGGAAACGGAGCTCTCCTGAAGTAACGTAAAGTGTGTTGCCCGAGACTCTGCAGACACAGAGGGCCTCCGTGGGACGTATGGGACTCAATGCTGCTCAGCAGGCCCACAGGGGTGCGGAGGGAGTCAGTGATCTTGGAATAAAAATGATGCTCACCCGAAGACCGTAGGAGTCCTGAAAAGGGTACGTCCTTTAAAATAAAACAGACCTCCACTAAGAGCTCATGGAAAGAGCTGCATGCCTCCCTTTCTGCAGGGCTACTCAGGGCCTTACCTCGAGGCAAGGACTCACGTGGAGATTCCCTTTAGCTCTAGAGCATGGCAAGGTGAGCCCCACCCTGGCCTATATAGCTCCGTGTGTACCCAGGGAAAACTCATTTTCTTCCCAGACCCATGCCTACAGTGGCCAGAGGCCTGTCAACAGCAGAGAATTTCAGGGAGCTTCACGGCAGCAAGAAAGGAGGTTTCCAAACGGAAAGCAAGGCTAGTCCCATCCTGCCCCCATTTCCATGGACACAGGCAGCATACATCTCTGTGGTTTTTAACGAGTCAAAAGAGACACCGAGTACACACTGGTTGCTTCCCTGAATCAACTTCTCGAGGCAGGGTGTTCTGCATCTAGTGAACGGCCTCACCAAGGAACGCCCTAGCCAGGCCACTGGGCCCGAGGCCTCACCAAGGAACGCCCTAGGCAGGCCTCTGGGCCCCTGCCTTTTCAAAAGCCTGCAGTGCTACAGGAAAAACTGTGCTTTACTTGCAAAAGGAAAGCAAGCCGTCTTTCTCCTGGAAGCAGGGTGACTTCAGGTAGGAGGTCCTGATTGGAAGGAGAAGCCTAGTGTTTTTCTCTGTGCAGCTCAGACTAGGGATTGAGTGCGATTTCCACGGCATGTTGGAACTTGCTTGAACGTTGCTCTTGAACCTGTGCGAGTGCTGTGAATCAAGATATCACAAGAAAGAGTGCAGTGTGTTGCCCATGACTCAGCAGACACAGAGGACCTCCGAGGGACCAATGGGCCTCGTTGTTGCTCAGCAGGCCTACAGGGGTGTGGAGGTACTCAGAGATCTTGGAACAAAATTGATGCTCAACCGAGGGGCCTAGGAGTCCTGAAAAGGGTACTTCCTTTAAAGTAAACCAGAACAGCGACTAAGAGCTAATGGAAAGAGCTGCATGCCTCCTTTTCTGTAGGGCTACTCAGGGCCTTACCTCGAGGCAAGGACTCACGTTGAGATTCCCTTTAGCTCTAGAGCATGGCAAGGTGCGCCCCACCGCGGCCAATGAAGTTCCGTGTGTAGACAGAGAAAACTCATTTTCTTCCCAGACCCAAGCCTACAGTGGCCAGGGGCCTGTCAACAGCAGAGAATTTCAGGGAGCTTCACGAAAGCAAGAATGGAGCTTTCCAAATGGAAAGCAAGGCTAGTCCCATCATGCCCCAATGTCCATGGGCACAGGCAGCATACATCTCTGTGGTTTCTAACAAGGCAAAAGAGACACAGAGTACACACTGGTTGTTTCCCTGAATCAACTTCTCGAGGCAGGGTGTCCTGAATGTAGTGAACGGCCTCACCAAGGAAAGCCCTAGCTATGCCTCTGGGCCCGTGCCTCTTCAAAAGCCTGCCCTGCTACAGGAACAACTGTGCTTTAGTTGCAATAGAAACGAGGTCGTCTTTCTTCAGGAGGCAGGGTGACTTCAGGTAGGAGGTCCTGAATGGAAGGAGAAGCTTACTGTTTGTCTCTGTACAGCTCAAACTAGGGAATGAGAGCGACTTCCACGGCCTGTTGGAACTTGCTTAACGGTGCTCGTGAACCTGTGCGATGCTGGCTAAATCAAGATGTTCCAATAAGAGTGCACTGTGTTGCCCTACACTCGGCATACACACTGTGAGTCGGAAAGCTCCTTCCCTGGATAGTGCTTAGAAGGGCCAGGGGAGCCTGAGGGTACTCAGTGTTTTTGCAGGGAATAGGGTTTCCAGGCGAGGCACCTAGGTGTCCTGAAAAGCGTACTGGCTTTAAAATGCTGAAGATAAGCGACTACGGCCTCATGGAAACTGCTACACGCCTCTGCTTCTGCATAGCATTTCATGGCCTTACCTCGAGGCAAGTTCTCACGTTTCTTGCCCTGTGAGCGACACAGCATGGTAAGATGCTGTATTTCTCCTTGAATAGAGTGACTTCAGGAACGAGGTCTTTGATAAATTCTAAGCAGACTGTTTTCTCAGGGCAGCTCAGACGAGGGCAATGTCGAAGACTTCCAGGGCATGTTGGACTGCCTAGAAATGTGGTTCTGATGCTGTTCGAGTGCTCTGGAAACGGAGCTCTCCTGAAGTAACGTAAAGTGTGTTGCCCGAGACTCTGCAGACACAGAGGGCCTCCGTGGGACGTATGGGACTCAATGCTGCTCAGCAGGCCCACAGGGGTGCGGAGGGAGTCAGTGATCTTGGAATAAAAATGATGCTCACCCGAAGACCGTAGGAGTCCTGAAAAGGGTACGTCCTTTAAAATAAAACAGACCTCCACTAAGAGCTCATGGAAAGAGCTGCATGCCTCCCTTTCTGCAGGGCTACTCAGGGCCTTACCTCGAGGCAAGGACTCACGTGGAGATTCCCTTTAGCTCTAGAGCATGGCAAGGTGAGCCCCACCCTGGCCTATATAGCTCCGTGTGTACCCAGGGAAAACTCATTTTCTTCCCAGACCCATGCCTACAGTGGCCAGAGGCCTGTCAACAGCAGAGAATTTCAGGGAGCTTCACGGCAGCAAGAAAGGAGGTTTCCAAACGGAAAGCAAGGCTAGTCCCATCCTGCCCCCATTTCCATGGACACAGGCAGCATACATCTCTGTGGTTTTTAACGAGTCAAAAGAGACACCGAGTACACACTGGTTGCTTCCCTGAATCAACTTCTCGAGGCAGGGTGTTCTGCATCTAGTGAACGGCCTCACCAAGGAACGCCCTAGCCAGGCCACTGGGCCCGAGGCCTCACCAAGGAACGCCCTAGGCAGGCCTCTGGGCCCCTGCCTTTTCAAAAGCCTGCAGTGCTACAGGAAAAACTGTGCTTTACTTGCAAAAGGAAAGCAAGCCGTCTTTCTCCTGGAAGCAGGGTGACTTCAGGTAGGAGGTCCTGATTGGAAGGAGAAGCCTAGTGTTTTTCTCTGTGCAGCTCAGACTAGGGATTGAGTGCGATTTCCACGGCATGTTGGAACTTGCTTGAACGTTGCTCTTGAACCTGTGCGAGTGCTGTGAATCAAGATATCACAAGAAAGAGTGCAGTGTGTTGCCCATGACTCAGCAGACACAGAGGACCTCCGAGGGACCAATGGGCCTCGTTGTTGCTCAGCAGGCCTACAGGGGTGTGGAGGTACTCAGAGATCTTGGAACAAAATTGATGCTCAACCGAGGGGCCTAGGAGTCCTGAAAAGGGTACTTCCTTTAAAGTAAACCAGAACAGCGACTAAGAGCTAATGGAAAGAGCTGCATGCCTCCTTTTCTGTAGGGCTACTCAGGGCCTTACCTCGAGGCAAGGACTCACGTTGAGATTCCCTTTAGCTCTAGAGCATGGCAAGGTGCGCCCCACCGCGGCCAATGAAGTTCCGTGTGTAGACAGAGAAAACTCATTTTCTTCCCAGACCCAAGCCTACAGTGGCCAGGGGCCTGTCAACAGCAGAGAATTTCAGGGAGCTTCACGAAAGCAAGAATGGAGCTTTCCAAATGGAAAGCAAGGCTAGTCCCATCATGCCCCAATGTCCATGGGCACAGGCAGCATACATCTCTGTGGTTTCTAACAAGGCAAAAGAGACACAGAGTACACACTGGTTGTTTCCCTGAATCAACTTCTCGAGGCAGGGTGTCCTGAATGTAGTGAACGGCCTCACCAAGGAAAGCCCTAGCTATGCCTCTGGGCCCGTGCCTCTTCAAAAGCCTGCCCTGCTACAGGAACAACTGTGCTTTAGTTGCAATAGAAACGAGGTCGTCTTTCTTCAGGAGGCAGGGTGACTTCAGGTAGGAGGTCCTGAATGGAAGGAGAAGCTTACTGTTTGTCTCTGTACAGCTCAAACTAGGGAATGAGAGCGACTTCCACGGCCTGTTGGAACTTGCTTAACGGTGCTCGTGAACCTGTGCGATGCTGGCTAAATCAAGATGTTCCAATAAGAGTGCACTGTGTTGCCCTACACTCGGCATACACACTGTGAGTCGGAAAGCTCCTTCCCTGGATAGTGCTTAGAAGGGCCAGGGGAGCCTGAGGGTACTCAGTGTTTTTGCAGGGAATAGGGTTTCCAGGCGAGGCACCTAGGTGTCCTGAAAAGCGTACTGGCTTTAAAATGCTGAAGATAAGCGACTACGGCCTCATGGAAACTGCTACACGCCTCTGCTTCTGCATAGCATTTCATGGCCTTACCTCGAGGCAAGTTCTCACGTTTCTTGCCCTGTGAGCGACACAGCATGGTAAGATGCTGTATTTCTCCTTGAATAGAGTGACTTCAGGAACGAGGTCTTTGATAAATTCTAAGCAGACTGTTTTCTCAGGGCAGCTCAGACGAGGGCAATGTCGAAGACTTCCAGGGCATGTTGGACTGCCTAGAAATGTGGTTCTGATGCTGTTCGAGTGCTCTGGAAATGGAGCTCTCCTGAAGTAACGTACAGTGTGTTGCCCGAGACTCTGCAGACACAGAGGGCCTCCGTGGGACGTATGGGACTCAATGCTGCTCAGCAGGCCCACAGGGGTGCGGAGGGAGTCAGTGATCTTGGAATAAAAATGATGCTCACCCGAAGACCGTAGGAGTCCTGAAAAGGGTACTTCCTTTAAAATAAAACAGACCTCCACTAAGAGCTCATGGAAAGAGCTGCATGCCTCCCTTTCTGCAGGGCTACTCAGGGCCTTACCTCGAGGCAAGGACTCACGTGGAGATTCCCTTTAGCTCTAGAGCATGGCAAGGTGAGCCCCACCCTGGCCTATATAGCTCCGTGTGTACCCAGGGAAAACTCATTTTCTTCCCAGACCCATGCCTACAGTGGCCAGAGGCCTGTCAACAGCAGAGAATTTCAGGGAGCTT
This sequence comes from Balaenoptera physalus, assembly GCF_965194825.1. NCBI lineage: Eukaryota > Metazoa > Chordata > Mammalia > Artiodactyla > Balaenopteridae > Balaenoptera > Balaenoptera physalus. The sequence continues at coordinate 302,759 of NW_028126006.1, forward strand.
CACGGCAGCAAGAAAGGAGGTTTCCAAACGGAAAGCAAGGCTAGTCCCATCCTGCCCCCATTTCCATGGACACAGGCAGCATACATCTCTGTGGTTTTTAACGAGTCAAAAGAGACACCGAGTACACACTGGTTGCTTCCCTGAATCAACTTCTCGAGGCAGGGTGTTCTGCATCTAGTGAACGGCCTCACCAAGGAACGCCCTAGCCAGGCCACTGGGCCCGAGGCCTCACCAAGGAACGCCCTAGGCAGGCCTCTGGGCCCCTGCCTTTTCAAAAGCCTGCAGTGCTACAGGAAAAACTGTGCTTTACTTGCAAAAGGAAAGCAAGCCGTCTTTCTCCTGGAAGCAGGGTGACTTCAGGTAGGAGGTCCTGATTGGAAGGAGAAGCCTAGTGTTTTTCTCTGTGCAGCTCAGACTAGGGATTGAGTGCGATTTCCACGGCATGTTGGAACTTGCTTGAACGTTGCTCTTGAACCTGTGCGAGTGCTGTGAATCAAGATATCACAAGAAAGAGTGCAGTGTGTTGCCCATGACTCAGCAGACACAGAGGACCTCCGAGGGACCAATGGGCCTCGTTGTTGCTCAGCAGGCCTACAGGGGTGTGGAGGTACTCAGAGATCTTGGAACAAAATTGATGCTCAACCGAGGGGCCTAGGAGTCCTGAAAAGGGTACTTCCTTTAAAGTAAACCAGAACAGCGACTAAGAGCTAATGGAAAGAGCTGCATGCCTCCTTTTCTGTAGGGCTACTCAGGGCCTTACCTCGAGGCAAGGACTCACGTTAAGATTCCCTTTAGCTCTAGAGCATGGCAAGGTGCTCCCCACCACGGCCAATGAAGCTCCGTGTGTAGACAGAGAAAACTCATTTTCTTCCCAGACCCAAGCCTACAGTGGCCAGGGGCCTGTCAACAGCAGAGAATTTCAGGGAGCTTCACGAAAGCAAGAATGGAGCTTTCCAAATGGAAAGCAAGGCTAGTCCCATCATGCCCCAATTTCCATGGGCAGAGGCAGCATACATCTCTGTGGTTTCTAACAAGGCAAAAGAGACACAGAGTACACACTGGTTGTTTCCCTGAATCAACTTCTCGAGGCAGGGTGTCCTGAATGTAGTGAACGGCCTCACCAAGGAAAGCCCTAGCTATGCCTCTGGGCCCGTGCCTCTTCAAAAGCCTGCCCTGCTACAGGAACAACTGTGCTTTAGTTGCAATAGAAACGAGGTCGTCTTTCTTCAGGAGGCAGGGTGACTTCAGGTAGGAGGTCCTGAATGGAAGGAGAAGCTTACTGTTTGTCTCTGTACAGCTCAAACTAGGGAATGAGAGCGACTTCCACGGCCTGTTGGAACTTGCTTAACGGTGCTCGTGAACCTGTGCGATGCTGGCTAAATCAAGATGTTCCAATAAGAGTGCACTGTGTTGCCCTACACTCGGCATACACACTGTGAGTCGGAAAGCTCCTTCCCTGGATAGTGCTTAGAAGGGCCAGGGGAGCCTGAGGGTACTCAGTGTTTTTGCAGGGAATAGGGTTTCCAGGCGAGGCACCTAGGTGTCCTGAAAAGCGTACTGGCTTTAAAATGCTGAAGATAAGCGACTACGGCCTCATGGAAACTGCTACACGCCTCTGCTTCTGCATAGCATTTCATGGCCTTACCTCGAGGCAAGTTCTCACGTTTCTTGCCCTGTGAGCGACACAGCATGGTAAGATGCTGTATTTCTCCTTGAATAGAGTGACTTCAGGAACGAGGTCTTTGATAAATTCTAAGCAGACTGTTTTCTCAGGGCAGCTCAGACGAGGGCAATGTCGAAGACTTCCAGGGCATGTTGGACTGCCTAGAAATGTGGTTCTGATGCTGTTCGAGTGCTCTGGAAATGGAGCTCTCCTGAAGTAACGTACAGTGTGTTGCCCGAGACTCTGCAGACACAGAGGGCCTCCGTGGGACGTATGGGACTCAATGCTGCTCAGCAGGCCCACAGGGGTGCGGAGGGAGTCAGTGATCTTGGAATAAAAATGATGCTCACCCGAAGACCGTAGGAGTCCTGAAAAGGGTACTTCCTTTAAAATAAAACAGACCTCCACTAAGAGCTCATGGAAAGAGCTGCATGCCTCCCTTTCTGCAGGGCTACTCAGGGCCTTACCTCGAGGCAAGGACTCACGTGGAGATTCCCTTTAGCTCTAGAGCATGGCAAGGTGAGCCCCACCCTGGCCTATATAGCTCCGTGTGTACCCAGGGAAAACTCATTTTCTTCCCAGACCCATGCCTACAGTGGCCAGAGGCCTGTCAACAGCAGAGAATTTCAGGGAGCTTCACGGCAGCAAGAAAGGAGGTTTCCAAACGGAAAGCAAGGCTAGTCCCATCCTGCCCCCATTTCCATGGACACAGGCAGCATACATCTCTGTGGTTTTTAACGAGTCAAAAGAGACACCGAGTACACACTGGTTGCTTCCCTGAATCAACTTCTCGAGGCAGGGTGTTCTGCATCTAGTGAACGGCCTCACCAAGGAACGCCCTAGCCAGGCCACTGGGCCCGAGGCCTCACCAAGGAACGCCCTAGGCAGGCCTCTGGGCCCCTGCCTTTTCAAAAGCCTGCAGTGCTACAGGAAAAACTGTGCTTTACTTGCAAAAGGAAAGCAAGCCGTCTTTCTCCTGGAAGCAGGGTGACTTCAGGTAGGAGGTCCTGATTGGAAGGAGAAGCCTAGTGTTTTTCTCTGTGCAGCTCAGACTAGGGATTGAGTGCGATTTCCACGGCATGTTGGAACTTGCTTGAACGTTGCTCTTGAACCTGTGCGAGTGCTGTGAATCAAGATATCACAAGAAAGAGTGCAGTGTGTTGCCCATGACTCAGCAGACACAGAGGACCTCCGAGGGACCAATGGGCCTCGTTGTTGCTCAGCAGGCCTACAGGGGTGTGGAGGTACTCAGAGATCTTGGAACAAAATTGATGCTCAACCGAGGGGCCTAGGAGTCCTGAAAAGGGTACTTCCTTTAAAGTAAACCAGAACAGCGACTAAGAGCTAATGGAAAGAGCTGCATGCCTCCTTTTCTGTAGGGCTACTCAGGGCCTTACCTCGAGGCAAGGACTCACGTTAAGATTCCCTTTAGCTCTAGAGCATGGCAAGGTGCTCCCCACCACGGCCAATGAAGCTCCGTGTGTAGACAGAGAAAACTCATTTTCTTCCCAGACCCAAGCCTACAGTGGCCAGGGGCCTGTCAACAGCAGAGAATTTCAGGGAGCTTCACGAAAGCAAGAATGGAGCTTTCCAAATGGAAAGCAAGGCTAGTCCCATCATGCCCCAATTTCCATGGGCAGAGGCAGCATACATCTCTGTGGTTTCTAACAAGGCAAAAGAGACACAGAGTACACACTGGTTGTTTCCCTGAATCAACTTCTCGAGGCAGGGTGTCCTGAATGTAGTGAACGGCCTCACCAAGGAAAGCCCTAGCTATGCCTCTGGGCCCGTGCCTCTTCAAAAGCCTGCCCTGCTACAGGAACAACTGTGCTTTAGTTGCAATAGAAACGAGGTCGTCTTTCTTCAGGAGGCAGGGTGACTTCAGGTAGGAGGTCCTGAATGGAAGGAGAAGCTTACTGTTTGTCTCTGTACAGCTCAAACTAGGGAATGAGAGCGACTTCCACGGCCTGTTGGAACTTGCTTAACGGTGCTCGTGAACCTGTGCGATGCTGGCTAAATCAAGATGTTCCAATAAGAGTGCACTGTGTTGCCCTACACTCGGCATACACACTGTGAGTCGGAAAGCTCCTTCCCTGGATAGTGCTTAGAAGGGCCAGGGGAGCCTGAGGGTACTCAGTGTTTTTGCAGGGAATAGGGTTTCCAGGCGAGGCACCTAGGTGTCCTGAAAAGCGTACTGGCTTTAAAATGCTGAAGATAAGCGACTACGGCCTCATGGAAACTGCTACACGCCTCTGCTTCTGCATAGCATTTCATGGCCTTACCTCGAGGCAAGTTCTCACGTTTCTTGCCCTGTGAGCGACACAGCATGTTAAGATGCTGTATTTCTCCTTGAATAGAGTGACTTCAGGAACGAGGTCTTTGATAAATTCTAAGCAGACTGTTTTCTCAGGGCAGCTCAGACGAGGGCAATTTCGAAGAATTCCAGGGCATGTTGCACTGCCTAGAAATGTGGTTCTGATGCTGTTCGAGTGCTCTGGAAACGGAGCTCTCCTGAAGTAACGTACAGTGTGTTGCCCGAGACTCTGCAGACACAGAGGGCCTCCGTGGGACGTATGGGACTCAATGCTGCTCAGCAGGCCCACAGGGGTGCGGAGGGAGTCAGTGATCTTGGAATAAAAATGATGCTCACCCGAAGACCGTAGGAGTCCTGAAAAGGGTACTTCCTTTAAAATAAAACAGACCTCCACTAAGAGCTCATGGAAAGAGCTGCATGCCTCCCTTTCTGCAGGGCTACTCAGGGCCATACCTCGAGGCAAGGACTCACGTTGAGATTCCCTTTAGCTCTAGAGCATGGCAAGGTGAGCCCCACCCTGGCTTATATAGCTCCGTGTGTACCCAGGGAAAACTCATTTTCTTCCCAGACCCATGCCTACAGTGGCCAGAGGCCTGTCAACAGCAGAGAATTTCAGGGAGCTTCACGGCAGCAAGAAAGGAGGTTTCCAAACGGAAAGCAAGGCTAGTCCCATCCTGCCCCCATTTCCATGGACACAGGCAGCATACATCTCTGTGGTTTTTAACGAGTCAAAAGAGACACCGAGTACACACTGGTTGCTTCCCTGAATCAACTTCTCGAGGCAGGGTGTTCTGCATCTAGTGAACGGCCTCACCAAGGAACGCCCTAGCCAGGCCACTGGGCCCGAGGCCTCACCAAGGAACGCCCTAGGCAGGCCTCTGGGCCCCTGCCTTTTCAAAAGCCTGCAGTGCTACAGGAAAAACTGTGCTTTACTTGCAAAAGGAAAGCAAGCCGTCTTTCTCCTGGAAGCAGGGTGACTTCAGGTAGGAGGTCCTGATTGGAAGGAGAAGCCTAGTGTTTTTCTCTGTGCAGCTCAGACTAGGGATTGAGTGCGATTTCCACGGCATGTTGGAACTTGCTTGAACGTTGCTCTTGAACCTGTGCGAGTGCTGTGAATCAAGATATCACAAGAAAGAGTGCAGTGTGTTGCCCATGACTCAGCAGACACAGAGGACCTCCGAGGGACCAATGGGCCTCGTTGTTGCTCAGCAGGCCTACAGGGGTGTGGAGGTACTCAGAGATCTTGGAACAAAATTGATGCTCAACCGAGGGGCCTAGGAGTCCTGAAAAGGGTACTTCCTTTAAAGTAAACCAGAACAGCGACTAAGAGCTAATGGAAAGAGCTGCATGCCTCCTTTTCTGTAGGGCTACTCAGGGCCTTACCTCGAGGCAAGGACTCACGTTAAGATTCCCTTTAGCTCTAGAGCATGGCAAGGTGCTCCCCACCACGGCCAATGAAGCTCCGTGTGTAGACAGAGAAAACTCATTTTCTTCCCAGACCCAAGCCTACAGTGGCCAGGGGCCTGTCAACAGCAGAGAATTTCAGGGAGCTTCACGAAAGCAAGAATGGAGCTTTCCAAATGGAAAGCAAGGCTAGTCCCATCATGCCCCAATTTCCATGGGCAGAGGCAGCATACATCTCTGTGGTTTCTAACAAGGCAAAAGAGACACAGAGTACACACTGGTTGTTTCCCTGAATCAACTTCTCGAGGCAGGGTGTCCTGAATGTAGTGAACGGCCTCACCAAGGAAAGCCCTAGCTATGCCTCTGGGCCCGTGCCTCTTCAAAAGCCTGCCCTGCTACAGGAACAACTGTGCTTTAGTTGCAATAGAAACGAGGTCGTCTTTCTTCAGGAGGCAGGGTGACTTCAGGTAGGAGGTCCTGAATGGAAGGAGAAGCTTACTGTTTGTCTCTGTACAGCTCAAACTAGGGAATGAGAGCGACTTCCACGGCCTGTTGGAACTTGCTTAACGGTGCTCGTGAACCTGTGCGATGCTGGCTAAATCAAGATGTTCCAATAAGAGTGCACTGTGTTGCCCTACACTCGGCATACACACTGTGAGTCGGAAAGCTCCTTCCCTGGATAGTGCTTAGAAGGGCCAGGGGAGCCTGAGGGTACTCAGTGTTTTTGCAGGGAATAGGGTTTCCAGGCGAGGCACCTAGGTGTCCTGAAAAGCGTACTGGCTTTAAAATGCTGAAGATAAGCGACTACGGCCTCATGGAAACTGCTACACGCCTCTGCTTCTGCATAGCATTTCATGGCCTTACCTCGAGGCAAGTTCTCACGTTTCTTGCCCTGTGAGCGACACAGCATGTTAAGATGCTGTATTTCTCCTTGAATAGAGTGACTTCAGGAACGAGGTCTTTGATAAATTCTAAGCAGACTGTTTTCTCAGGGCAGCTCAGACGAGGGCAATTTCGAAGAATTCCAGGGCATGTTGCACTGCCTAGAAATGTGGTTCTGATGCTGTTCGAGTGCTCTGGAAACGGAGCTCTCCTGAAGTAACGTACAGTGTGTTGCCCGAGACTCTGCAGACACAGAGGGCCTCCGTGGGACGTATGGGACTCAATGCTGCTCAGCAGGCCCACAGGGGTGCGGAGGGAGTCAGTGATCTTGGAATAAAAATGATGCTCACCCGAAGACCGTAGGAGTCCTGAAAAGGGTACTTCCTTTAAAATAAAACAGACCTCCACTAAGAGCTCATGGAAAGAGCTGCATGCCTCCCTTTCTGCAGGGCTACTCAGGGCCATACCTCGAGGCAAGGACTCACGTTGAGATTCCCTTTAGCTCTAGAGCATGGCAAGGTGAGCCCCACCCTGGCTTATATAGCTCCGTGTGTACCCAGGGAAAACTCATTTTCTTCCCAGACCCATGCCTACAGTGGCCAGAGGCCTGTCAACAGCAGAGAATTTCAGGGAGCTTCACGGCAGCAAGAAAGGAGGTTTCCAAAGGGAAAGCAAGGCTAGTCCCATCATGCCCCCATTTCCATGGACACAGGCAGCATACCTCTCTGTGGATTTAACAAGTCAAAAGAGACACCGAGTACACACTGGTTGCTTCCCTGAATCAACTTCTCGAGGAAGGGTGTTCTGCATCTAGAGAACGGCCTCACCAAGGAACGCCCTAGGCAGGCCTCTGGGCCCCTGCCTTTTCAAAAGCCTGCAGTGCTACAAGAAAAACTGTGCTTTACTTGCAAAAGGAAAGCAAGCCGTCTTTCTCCTGGAAGCAGGGTGACTTGAGGTAGGAGGTCCTGATTGGAAGGAGAAGACTAGTGTTTTTCTCTGTGCAGCTCAGACTAGGGATTGAGTGCGATTTCCACGGCATGTTGGAACTTGCTTGAACGTTGCTCTTGAACCTGTGCGAGTGCTGTGAATCAAGATATCACAAGAAAGAGTGCAGTGTGTTGCCCATGACTCAGCAGACACAGAGGACCTCCGAGGGACCAATGGGCCTCGTTGTTGCTCAGCAGGCCTACAGGGGTGTGGAGGTACTCAGAGATCTTGGAACAAAATTGATGCTCAACCGAGGGGCCTAGGAGTCCTGAAAAGGGTACTTCCTTTAAAGTAAACCAGAACAGCGACTAAGAGCTAATGGAAAGAGCTGCATGCCTCCTTTTCTGTAGGGCTACTCAGGGCCTTACCTCGAGGCAAGGACTCACGTTAAGATTCCCTTTAGCTCTAGAGCATGGCAAGGTGCTCCGCACCACGGCCAATGAAGCTCCGTGTGTAGACAGAGAAAACTCATTTTCTTCCCAGACCCAAGCCTACAGTGGCCAGGGGCCTGTCAACAGCAGAGAATTTCAGGGAGCTTCACGAAAGCAAGAATGGAGCTTTCCAAATGGAAAGCAAGGCTAGTCCCATCATGCCCCAATTTCCATGGGCAGAGGCAGCATACATCTCTGTGGTTTCTAACAAGGCAAAAGAGACACAGAGTACACACTGGTTGTTTCCCTGAATCAACTTCTCGAGGCAGGGTGTCCTGAATGTAGTGAACGGCCTCACCAAGGAAAGCCCTAGCTATGCCTCTGGGCCCGTGCCTCTTCAAAAGCCTGCCCTGCTACAGGAACAACTGTGCTTTAGTTGCAATAGAAACGAGGTCGTCTTTCTTCAGGAGGCAGGGTGACTTCAGGTAGGAGGTCCTGAATGGAAGGAGAAGCTTACTGTTTGTCTCTGTACAGCTCAAACTAGGGAATGAGAGCGACTTCCACGGCCTGTTGGAACTTGCTTAACGGTGCTCGTGAACCTGTGCGATGCTGGCTAAATCAAGATGTTCCAATAAGAGTGCACTGTGTTGCCCTACACTCGGCATACACACTGTGAGTCGGAAAGCTCCTTCCCTGGATAGTGCTTAGAAGGGCCAGGGGAGCCTGAGGGTACTCAGTGTTTTTGCAGGGAATAGGGTTTCCAGGCGAGGCACCTAGGTGTCCTGAAAAGCGTACTGGCTTTAAAATGCTGAAGATAAGCGACTACGGCCTCATGGAAACTGCTACACGCCTCTGCTTCTGCATAGCATTTCATGGCCTTACCTCGAGGCAAGTTCTCACGTTTCTTGCCCTGTGAGCGACACAGCATGTTAAGATGCTGTATTTCTCCTTGAATAGAGTGACTTCAGGAACGAGGTCTTTGATAAATTCTAAGCAGACTGTTTTCTCAGGGCAGCTCAGACGAGGGCAATTTCGAAGAATTCCAGGGCATGTTGCACTGCCTAGAAATGTGGTTCTGATGCTGTTCGAGTGCTCTGGAAACGGAGCTCTCCTGAAGTAACGTACAGTGTGTTGCCCGAGACTCTGCAGACACAGAGGGCCTCCGTGGGACGTATGGGACTCAATGCTGCTCAGCAGGCCCACAGGGGTGCGGAGGGAGTCAGTGATCTTGGAATAAAAATGATGCTCACCCGAAGACCGTAGGAGTCCTGAAAAGGGTACTTCCTTTAAAATAAAACAGACCTCCACTAAGAGCTCATGGAAAGAGCTGCATGCCTCCCTTTCTGCAGGGCTACTCAGGGCCATACCTCGAGGCAAGGACTCACGTTGAGATTCCCTTTAGCTCTAGAGCATGGCAAGGTGAGCCCCACCCTGGCTTATATAGCTCCGTGTGTACCCAGGGAAAACTCATTTTCTTCCCAGACCCATGCCTACAGTGGCCAGAGGCCTGTCAACAGCAGAGAATTTCAGGGAGCTTCACGGCAGCAAGAAAGGAGGTTTCCAAACGGAAAGCAAGGCTAGTCCCATCATGCCCCCATTTCCATGGACACAGGCAGCATACCTCTCTGTGGATTTAACAAGTCAAAAGAGACACCGAGTACACACTGGTTGCTTCCCTGAATCAACTTCTCGAGGAAGGGTGTCCTGCATCTAGAGAACGGCCTCACCAAGGAACGCCCTAGGCAGGCCTCTGGGCCCCTGCCTTTTCAAAAGCCTGCAGTGCTACAAGAAAAACTGTGCTTTACTTGCAAAAGGAAAGCAAGCCGTCTTTCTCCTGGAAGCAGGGTGACTTCAGGTAGGAGGTCCTGATTGGAAGGAGAAGACTAGTGTTTTTCTCTGTGCAGCTCAGACTAGGGATTGAGTGCGATTTCCACGGCATGTTGGAACTTGCTTGAATGTTGCTCTTGAACCTGTGCGAGTGCTGTGAATCAAGATATCACAAGAAAGAGTGCAGTGTGTTGCCCATGACTCAGCAGACACAGAGGACCTCCGAGGGACCAATGGGCCTCGTTGTTGCTCAGCAGGCCTACAGGGGTGTGGAGGTACTCAGAGATCTTGGAACAAAATTGATGCTCAACCGAGGGGCCTAGGAGTCCTGAAAAGGGTACTTCCTTTAAAGTAAACCAGAACAGCGACTAAGAGCTAATGGAAAGAGCTGCATGCCTCCTTTTCTGTAGGGCTACTCAGGGCCTTACCTCGAGGCAAGGACTCACGTTGAGATTCCCTTTAGCTCTAGAGCATGGCAAGGTGCTCCCCACCGCGGCCAATGATGCTCCGTGTGTAGACAGAGAAAACTCATTTTCTTCCCAGACCCAAGCCTACAGTGGCCAGGGGCCTGTCAACAGCAGAGAATTTCAGGGAGCTTCACGAAAGCAAGAATGGAGCTTTCCAAATGGAAAGCAAGGCTAGTCCCATCATGCCCCAATTTCCATGGGCAGAGGCAGCATACATCTCTGTGGTTCCTAACAAGGCAAAAGAGACACAGAGTACACACTGGTTGTTTCCCTGAATCAACTTCTCGAGGCAGGGTGTCCTGAATGTAGTGTACGGCCTCACCAAGGAAAGCCCTAGCTATGCCTCTGGGCCCGTGCCTCTTCAAAAGCCTGCCCTGCTACAGGAACAACTGTGCTTTGGTTGCAATAGAAACGAGGTCGTCTTTCTTCAGGAGGCAGGGTGACTTCAGGTAGGAGGTCCTGAATGGAAGGAGAAGCTTACTGTTTGTCTCTGTACAGCTCAAACTAGGGAATGAGAGCGACTTCCACGGCCTGTTGGAACTTGCTTAACGGTGCTCGTGAACCTGTGCGATGCTGGCTAAATCAAGATGTTCCAATAAGAGTGCACTGTGTTGCCCTACACTCGGCATACACACTGTGAGTCGGAAAGCTCCTTCCCTGGATAGTGCTTAGAAGGGCCAGGGGAGCCTGAGGGTACTCAGTGTTTTTGCAGGGAATAGGGTTTCCAGGCGAGGCACCTAGGTGTCCTGAAAAGCGTACTGGCTTTAAAATGCTGAAGATAAGCGACTACGGCCTCATGGAAACTGCTACACGCCTCTGCTTCTGCATAGCATTTCATGGCCTTACCTCGAGGCAAGTTCTCACGTTTCTTGCCCTGTAAGCGACACAGCATGTTAAGATGCTGTATTTCTCCTTGAATAGAGTGACTTCAGGAACGAGGTCTTTGATAAATTCTAAGCAGACTGTTTTCTCAGGGCAGCTCAGACGAGGGCAATGTCGAAGACTTCCAGGGCATGTTGCACTGCCTAGAAATGTGGTTCTGATGCTGTTCGAGTGCTCTGGAAACGGAGCTCTCCTGAAGTAACGTACAGTGTGTTGCCCGAGACTCTGCAGACACAGAGGGCCTCCGTGGGACGTATGGGACTCAATGCTGCTCAGCAGGCCCACAGGGGTGCGGAGGGAGTCAGTGATCTTGGAATAAAAATGATGCTCACCCGAAGACCGTAGGAGTCCTGAAAAGGGTACTTCCTTTAAAATAAAACAGACCTCCACTAAGAGCTCATGGAAAGAGCTGCATGCCTCCCTTTCTGCAGGGCTACTCAGGGCCATACCTCGAGGCAAGGACTCACGTTGAGATTCCCTTTAGCTCTAGAGCATGGCAAGGTGAGCCCCACCCTGGCTTATATAGCTCCGTGTGTACCCAGGGAAAACTCATTTTCTTCCCAGACCCATGCCTACAGTGGCCAGAGGCCTGTCAACAGCAGAGAATTTCAGGGAGCTTCACGGCAGCAAGAAAGGAGGTTTCCAAACGGAAAGCAAGGCTAGTCCCATCATGCCCCCATTTCCATGGACACAGGCAGCATACCTCTCTGTGGATTTAACAAGTCAAAAGAGACACCGAGTACACACTGGTTGCTTCCCTGAATCAACTTCTCGAGGAAGGGTGTTCTGCATCTAGAGAACGGCCTCACCAAGGAACGCCCTAGGCAGGCCTCTGGGCCCCTGCCTTTTCAAAAGCCTGCAGTGCTACAGGAAAAACTGTGCTTTACTTGCAAAAGGAAAGCAAGCCGGTTTTCTCGTGGAAGCAGGGTGACTTCAGGTAGGAGTTCCTGATTGGAAGGAGAAGCCTAGTGTTTTTCTCTGTGCAGCTCAGACTAGGGATTGAGTGCGATTTCCACGGCATGTTGGAACTTGCTTGAACGTTGCTCTTGAACCTGTGCGAGTGCTGTGAATCAAGATATCTCAAGAAAGAGTGCAGTGTGTTGCCCATGACTCAGCAGACACAGAGGACCTCCGAGGGACCAATGGGCCTCGTTGTTGCTCAGCAGGCCTACAGGGGTGTGGAGGTACTCAGAGATCTTGGAACAAAAATGATGCTCAACCGAGGGGCCTAGAGGTCCTGAAAAGGGTACTTCCTTTAAAGTAAACCAGAACAGCGACTAAGAGCTAATGGAAAGAGCTGCATGCCTCCTTTTCTGTAGGGCTACTCAGGGCCTTACCTCGAGGCAAGGACTCACGTTGAGATTCCCTTTAGCTCTAGAGCATGGCAAGGTGCTCCCCACCGCGGCCAATGAAGCTCCGTGTGTAGACAGAGAAAACTCATTTTCTTCCCAGACCCAAGCCTACAGTGGCCAGGGGCCTGTCAACAGCAGAGAATTTCAGGGAGCTTCACGAAAGCAAGAATGGAGCTTTCCAAATGGAAAGCAAGGCTAGTCCCATCATGCCCCAATTTCCATGGGCACAGGCAGCATACACCTCTGTGGTTTCTAACAAGGCAAACGAGACACAGAGTACACACTGGTTGTTTCCCTGAATCAACTTCTCGAGGCAGGGTGTTCTGCATCTAGTGAACGGCCTCACCAAGGAAAGCCCAAGCTATGCCTCTGGGCCCGTGCCTTTTCAAAAGCCTGCCGTGCTACAGGAACAACTGTGCTTTAGTTGCAATAGAAACGAGGTCGTCTTTCTTCAGGAGGCAGGGTGACTTCAGGTAGGAGGTCCTGAATGGAAGGAGAAGCTTACTGTTTCTCTCTGTACAGCTCAAACTAGGGAATGAGAGTGACTTCCACGGCCTGTTGGAACTTGCTTAACGGTGCTCGTGAACCTGTGCGATGCTGGCTAAATCAAGATGTTCCAAAAAGAGTGCACTGTGTTGCCCTACACTCGGCATACACACTGTGAGTCGGAAAGCTCCTTCCCTGGATAGTGCTTAGAAGGGCCAGGGGAGCCTGAGCGTACTCAGTGTTCTTGCAGGGAATAGGGTTTCCAGGCGAGGCACCTAGGCGTCCTGAAAGCGTACTGGCTTTAAAATGCTGAAGATAAGCGACTACGGCTTCATGGAAACTGCTACACGCCTCTGCTTCTGCATAGCATTTCATGGCCTTACCTCGAGGCAAGTTCTCACGTTTCTTGCCCTGTAAGCGACACAGCATGTTAAGATGCTGTATTTCTCCTTGAATAGAGTGACTTCAGGAACGAGGTCTTTGATAAATTCTAAGCAGACTGTTTTCTCAGGGCAGCTCAGACGAGGGCAATGTCGAAGGCTTCCAGGGCATGTTGGACTGCCTAGAAATGTGGTTCTGATGCTGTTCGAGTGCTCTGGAAACGGAGCTCTCCTGAAGTAACGTACAGTGTGTTGCCCGAGACTCTGCAGACACAGAGGGCCTCCGTGGGACGTATGGGACTCAATGCTGCTCAGCAGGCCCACAGGGGTGCGGAGGGAGTCAGTGATCTTGGAATAAAAATGATGCTCACCCGAAGACCGTAGGAGTCCTGAAAAGGGTACTTCCTTTAAAATAAAACAGACCTCCACTAAGAGCTCATGGAAAGAGCTGCATGCCTCCCTTTCTGCAGGGCTATTCAAGGCCTAACCTCGAGGCAAGGACTCACGTTGAGATTCCCTTTAGCTCTAGAGCATGGCAAGGTGAGCCCCACCCTGGCCTATATAGCTCCGTGTGTACCCAGGGAAAACTCATTTTCTTCCCAGACCCATGCCTACAGTGGCCAGAGGCCTGTCAACAACAGAGAAGTTCAGGGAGCTTCACGGCAGCAAGAAAGGAAGTATCCAAACCGAAAGCAAGGCTAGTCCCATCATGCCCCCATTTCCATGGACACAGGCAGCATACCTCTCTGTGGTTTTTAACGAGTCAAAAGAGACACCGAGTACACACTGGTTGCTTCCCTGAATCAACTTCTCGAGGAAGGGTGTTCTGCATCTAGTGAACGGCCTCACCAAGGAACGCCCTAGCCAGGCCACTGGGCCCGAGGCCTCACCAAGGAACGCCCTAGGCAGGCCTCTGGGCCCCTGCCTTTTCAAAAGCCTGCAGTGCTACAGGAAAAACTGTGCTTTACTTGCAAAAGGAAAGCAAGCCGTCTTTCTCCTGGAAGCAGGGTGACTTCAGGTAGGAGGTCCTGATTGGAAGGAGAAGCCTAGTGTTTTTCTCTGTGCAGCTCAGACTAGGGATTGAGTGCGATTTCCACGGCATGTTGGAACTTACTTGAACGTTGCTCTTGAACCTGTGCGAGTGCTGTGAATCAAGATATCACAAGAAAGAGTGCAGTGTGTTGCCCATGACTCAGCAGACACAGAGGACCTCCGAGGGACCAATGGGCCTCGTTGTTGCTCAGCAGGCCTACAGGGGTGTGGAGGTACTCAGAGATCTTGGAACAAAATTGATGCTCAACCGAGGGGCCTAGGAGTCCTGAAAAGGGTACTTCCTTTAAAGTAAACCAGAACAGCGACTAAGAGCTAATGGAAAGAGCTGCATGCCTCCTTTTCTGTAGGGCTACTCAGGGCCTTACCTCGAGGCAAGGACTCACGTTGAGATTCCCTTTAGCTCTAGAGCATGGCAAGGTGCTCCCCACCGCGGCCAATGAAGCTCCGTGTGTAGACAGAGAAAACTCATTTTCTTCCCAGACCCAAGCCTACAGTGGCCAGGGGCCTGTCAACAGCAGAGAATTTCAGGGAGCTTCACGAAAGCAAGAATGGAGCTTTCCAAATGGAAAGCAAGGCTAGTCCCATCATGCCCCAATTTCCATGGGCAGAGGCAGCATACATCTCTGTGGTTCCTAACAAGGCAAAAGAGACACAGAGTACACACTGGTTGTTTCCCTGAATCAACTTCTCGAGGCAGGGTGTCCTGAATGTAGTGTACGGCCTCACCAAGGAAAGCCCTAGCTATGCCTCTGGGCCCGTGCCTCTTCAAAAGCCTGCCCTGCTACAGGAACAACTGTGCTTTGGTTGCAATAGAAACGAGGTCGTCTTTCTTCAGGAGGCAGGGTGACTTCAGGTAGGAGGTCCTGAATGGAAGGAGAAGCTTACTGTTTGTCTCTGTACAGCTCAAACTAGGGAATGAGAGCGACTTCCACGGCCTGTTGGAACTTGCTTAACGGTGCTCGTGAACCTGTGCGATGCTGGCTAAATCAAGATGTTCCAATAAGAGTGCACTGTGTTGCCCTACACTCGGCATACACACTGTGAGTCGGAAAGCTCCTTCCCTGGATAGTGCTTAGAAGGGCCAGGGGAGCCTGAGGGTACTCAGTGTTTTTGCAGGGAATAGGGTTTCCAGGCGAGGCACCTAGGTGTCCTGAAAAGCGTACTGGCTTTAAAATGCTGAAGATAAGCGACTACGGCCTCATGGAAACTGCTACACGCCTCTGCTTCTGCATAGCATTTCATGGCCTTACCTCGAGGCAAGTTCTCACGTTTCTTGCCCTGTAAGCGACACAGCATGTTAAGATGCTGTATTTCTCCTTGAATAGAGTGACTTCAGGAACGAGGTCTTTGATAAATTCTAAGCAGACTGTTTTCTCAGGGCAGCTCAGACGAGGGCAATGTCGAAGACTTCCAGGGCATGTTGCACTGCCTAGAAATGTGGTTCTGATGCTGTTCGAGTGCTCTGGAAACGGAGCTCTCCTGAAGTAACGTACAGTGTGTTGCCCGAGACTCTGCAGACACAGAGGGCCTCCGTGGGACGTATGGGACTCAATGCTGCTCAGCAGGCCCACAGGGGTGCGGAGGGAGTCAGTGATCTTGGAATAAAAATGATGCTCACCCGAAGACCGTAGGAGTCCTGAAAAGGGTACTTCCTTTAAAATAAAACAGACCTCCACTAAGAGCTCATGGAAAGAGCTGCATGCCTCCCTTTCTGCAGGGCTACTCAGGGCCATACCTCGAGGCAAGGACTCACGTTGAGATTCCCTTTAGCTCTAGAGCATGGCAAGGTGAGCCCCACCCTGGCTTATATAGCTCCGTGTGTACCCAGGGAAAACTCATTTTCTTCCCAGACCCATGCCTACAGTGGCCAGAGGCCTGTCAACAGCAGAGAATTTCAGGGAGCTTCACGGCAGCAAGAAAGGAGGTTTCCAAACGGAAAGCAAGGCTAGTCCCATCATGCCCCCATTTCCATGGACACAGGCAGCATACCTCTCTGTGGATTTAACAAGTCAAAAGAGACACCGAGTACACACTGGTTGCTTCCCTGAATCAACTTCTCGAGGAAGGGGGTTCTGCATCTAGAGAACGGCCTCACCAAGGAACGCCCTAGGCAGGCCTCTGGGCCCCTGCCTTTTCAAAAGCCTGCAGTGCTACAGGAAAAACTGTGCTTTACTTGCAAAAGGAAAGCAAGCCGGTTTTCTCGTGGAAGCAGGGTGACTTCAGGTAGGAGTTCCTGATTGGAAGGAGAAGCCTAGTGTTTTTCTCTGTGCAGCTCAGACTAGGGATTGAGTGCGATTTCCACGGCATGTTGGAACTTGCTTGAACGTTGCTCTTGAACCTGTGCGAGTGCTGTGAATCAAGATATCTCAAGAAAGAGTGCAGTGTGTTGCCCATGACTCAGCAGACACAGAGGACCTCCGAGGGACCAATGGGCCTCGTTGTTGCTCAGCAGGCCTACAGGGGTGTGGAGGTACTCAGAGATCTTGGAACAAAAATGATGCTCAACCGAGGGGCCTAGAGGTCCTGAAAAGGGTACTTCCTTTAAAGTAAACCAGAACAGCGACTAAGAGCTAATGGAAAGAGCTGCATGCCTCCTTTTCTGTAGGGCTACTCAGGGCCTTACCTCGAGGCAAGGACTCACGTTGAGATTCCCTTTAGCTCTAGAGCATGGCAAGGTGCTCCCCACCGCGGCCAATGAAGCTCCGTGTGTAGACAGAGAAAACTCATTTTCTTCCCAGACCCAAGCCTACAGTGGCCAGGGGCCTGTCAACAGCAGAGAATTTCAGGGAGCTTCACGAAAGCAAGAATGGAGCTTTCCAAATGGAAAGCAAGGCTAGTCCCATCATGCCCCAATTTCCATGGGCACAGGCAGCATACACCTCTGTGGTTTCTAACAAGGCAAACGAGACACAGAGTACACACTGGTTGTTTCCCTGAATCAACTTCTCGAGGCAGGGTGTTCTGCATCTAGTGAACGGCCTCACCAAGGAAAGCCCAAGCTATGCCTCTGGGCCCGTGCCTTTTCAAAAGCCTGCCGTGCTACAGGAACAACTGTGCTTTAGTTGCAATAGAAACGAGGTCGTCTTTCTTCAGGAGGCAGGGTGACTTCAGGTAGGAGGTCCTGAATGGAAGGAGAAGCTTACTGTTTCTCTCTGTACAGCTCAAACTAGGGAATGAGAGTGACTTCCACGGCCTGTTGGAACTTGCTTAACGGTGCTCGTGAACCTGTGCGATGCTGGCTAAATCAAGATGTTCCAAAAAGAGTGCACTGTGTTGCCCTACACTCGGCATACACACTGTGAGTCGGAAAGCTCCTTCCCTGGATAGTGCTTAGAAGGGCCAGGGGAGCCTGAGCGTACTCAGTGTTCTTGCAGGGAATAGGGTTTCCAGGCGAGGCACCTAGGCGTCCTGAAAGCGTACTGGCTTTAAAATGCTGAAGATAAGCGACTACGGCTTCATGGAAACTGCTACACGCCTCTGCTTCTGCATAGCATTTCATGGCCTTACCTCGAGGCAAGTTCTCACGTTTCTTGCCCTGTAAGCGACACAGCATGTTAAGATGCTGTATTTCTCCTTGAATAGAGTGACTTCAGGAACGAGGTCTTTGATAAATTCTAAGCAGACTGTTTTCTCAGGGCAGCTCAGACGAGGGCAATGTCGAAGGCTTCCAGGGCATGTTGGACTGCCTAGAAATGTGGTTCTGATGCTGTTCGAGTGCTCTGGAAACGGAGCTCTCCTGAAGTAACGTACAGTGTGTTGCCCGAGACTCTGCAGACACAGAGGGCCTCCGTGGGACGTATGGGACTCAATGCTGCTCAGCAGGCCCACAGGGGTGCGGAGGGAGTCAGTGATCTTGGAATAAAAATGATGCTCACCCGAAGACCGTAGGAGTCCTGAAAAGGGTACTTCCTTTAAAATAAAACAGACCTCCACTAAGAGCTCATGGAAAGAGCTGCATGCCTCCCTTTCTGCAGGGCTATTCAAGGCCTAACCTCGAGGCAAGGACTCACGTTGAGATTCCCTTTAGCTCTAGAGCATGGCAAGGTGAGCCCCACCCTGGCCTATATAGCTCCGTGTGTACCCAGGGAAAACTCATTTTCTTCCCAGACCCATGCCTACAGTGGCCAGAGGCCTGTCAACAACAGAGAAGTTCAGGGAGCTTCACGGCAGCAAGAAAGGAAGTATCCAAACCGAAAGCAAGGCTAGTCCCATCATGCCCCCATTTCCATGGACACAGGCAGCATACCTCTCTGTGGTTTTTAACGAGTCAAAAGAGACACCGAGTACACACTGGTTGCTTCCCTGAATCAACTTCTCGAGGAAGGGTGTTCTGCATCTAGTGAACGGCCTCACCAAGGAACGCCCTAGCCAGGCCACTGGGCCCGAGGCCTCACCAAGGAACGCCCTAGGCAGGCCTCTGGGCCCCTGCCTTTTCAAAAGCCTGCAGTGCTACAGGAAAAACTGTGCTTTACTTGCAAAAGGAAAGCAAGCCGTCTTTCTCCTGGAAGCAGGGTGACTTCAGGTAGGAGGTCCTGATTGGAAGGAGAAGCCTAGTGTTTTTCTCTGTGCAGCTCAGACTAGGGATTGAGTGCGATTTCCACGGCATGTTGGAACTTACTTGAACGTTGCTCTTGAACCTGTGCGAGTGCTGTGAATCAAGATATCACAAGAAAGAGTGCAGTGTGTTGCCCATGACTCAG
This sequence comes from Balaenoptera physalus, assembly GCF_965194825.1. Classification (NCBI taxonomy): domain Eukaryota; kingdom Metazoa; phylum Chordata; class Mammalia; order Artiodactyla; family Balaenopteridae; genus Balaenoptera; species Balaenoptera physalus. The sequence continues at coordinate 321,527 of NW_028126006.1, forward strand.
CAGACACAGAGGACCTCCGAGGGACCAATGGGCCTCGTTGTTGCTCAGCAAGCCTACAGGGGTGTGGAGGTACTCAGAGATCTTGGAACAAAATTGATGCTCAACCGAGGGGCCTAGGAGTCCTGAAAAGGGCACTTCCTTTAAAGTAAACCAGAACAGCGACTAAGAGCTAATGGAAAGAGCTGCATGCCTCCTTTTCTGTAGGGCTACTCAGGGCCTTACCTCGAGGCAAGGACTCACGTTGAGATTCCCTTTAGCTCTAGAGCATGGCAAGGTGCGCCCCAGCGCGGCCAATGAAGCTCCGTGTGTAGACAGAGAAAACTCATTTTCTTCCCAGACCCAAGCCTACAGTGGCCAGGGGCCTGTCAACAGCAGAGAATTTCAGGGAGCTTCACGAAAGCAAGAATGGAGCTTTCCAAATGGAAAGCAAGGCTAGTCCCATCATGCCCCAATTTCCATGGGCACAGGCAGCATACATCTCTGTGGTTTCTAACAAGGCAAAAGAGACACAGAGTACACACTGGTTGTTTCCCTGAATCAACTTCTCGAGGCAGGGTGTCCTGAATGTAGTGAACGGCCTCACCAAGGAAAACCCTAGCTATGCCTCTGGGCCCGTGCCTCTTCAAAAGCCTGCCCTGCTACAGGAACAACTGTGCTTTAGTTGCAATAGAAACGAGGTCGTCTTTCTTCAGGAGGCAGGGTGACTTCAGGTAGGAGGTCCTGAATGGAAGGAGAAGCTTACTGTTTGTCTCTGTACAGCTCAAACTAGGGAATGAGAGCGACTTCCACGGCCTGTTGGAACTTGCTTAACGGTGCTCGTGAACCTGTGCGATGCTGGCTAAATCAAGATGTTCCAATAAGAGTGCACTGTGTTGCCCTACACTCGGCATACACACTGTGAGTCGGAAAGCTCCTTCCCTGGATAGTGCTTAGAAGGGCCAGGGGAGCCTGAGGGTACTCAGTGTTTTTGCAGGGAATAGGGTTTCCAGGCGAGGCACCTAGGTGTCCTGAAAAGCGTACTGGCTTTAAAATGCTGAAGATAAGCGACTACGGCCTCATGGAAACTGCTACACGCCTCTGCTTCGGCATAGCATTTCATGGCCTTACCTCGAGGCAAGTTCTCACGTTTCTTGCCCTGTGAGCGACACAGCATGGTAAGATGCTGTATTTCTCCTTGAATAGAGTGACTTCAGGAACGAGGTCTTTGATAAATTCTAAGCAGACTGTTTTCTCAGGGCAGCTCAGACGAGGGCAATGTCGAAGACTTCCAGGGCATGTTGGACTGCCTAGAAATGTGGTTCTGATGCTGTTCGAGTGCTCTGGAAACGGAGCTCTCCTGAAGTAACGTACAGTGTGTTGCCCGAGACTCTGCAGACACAGAGGGCCTCCGTGGGACGTATGGGACTCAATGCTGCTCAGCAGGCCCACAGGGGTGCGGAGGGAGTCAGTGATCTTGGAATAAAAATGATGCTCACCCAGAGGGCGTAGGAGTCCGGAAAAGGGTACTTCCTTTAAAATAAAACAGACCTCCACTAAGAGCTCATGGAAAGAGCTGCATGCCTCCCTTTCTGCAGGGCTACTCAGGGCCTTACCTCGAGGCAAGGACTCACGTTGAGATTCCCTTTAGCTCTAGAGCATGGCAAGGTGAGCCCCACCCTGGCCTATATAGCTCCGTGTGTACCCAGGGAAAACTCATTTTCTTCCCAGACGCATGCCTACAGTGGCCAGAGGCCTGTCAACAGCAGAGAATTTCAGGGAGCTTCACAGCAGCAAGAAAGGAGGTTTCCAAACGGAAAGCAAGGCTAGTCCCATCATGCCCCCATTTCCATGGACACAGGCAGCATACCTCTCTGTGGATTTAACAAGTCAAAAGAGACACCGAGTACACACTGGTTGCTTCCCTGAATCAACTTCTCGAGGAAGGGTGTTCTGCATCTTGAGAACGGCCTCACCAAGGAACGCCCTAGGCAGGCCTCTGGGCCCCTGCCTTTTCAAAAGCCTGCAGTGCTACAAGAAAAACTGTGCTTTACTTGCAAAAGGAAAGCAAGCCGTCTTTCTCCTGGAAGCAGGGTGACTTCAGGTAGGAGGTCCTGATTGGAAGGAGAAGACTAGTGTTTTTCTCTGTGCAGCTCAGACTAGGGATTGAGTGCGATTTCCACGGCATGTTGGAACTTGCTTGAACGTTGCTCTTGAACCTGTGCGAGTGCTGTAAATCAAGATATCACAAGAAAGAGTGCAGTGTGTTGCCCATGACTCAGCAGACACAGAGGACCTCCGAGGGACCAATGGGCCTCGTTTTTGCTCATCAGGCCTACAGGGGTGTGGAGGTACTCAGAGACCTTGGAACAAAAATGATGCTCAACCGAGGGGCCTAGAAGTCCTGAAAAGGGTACTTCCTTTAAAGTAAACCAGAAAAGCGACTAAGAGCTAATGGAAAGAGCTGCATGCCTCTTTTTCTGTAGGGCTACTCAGGGCCTTACCTCGAGGCAAGGACTCACGTTGAGATTCCCTTTAGCTGTAGAGCATGGCAAGGTGCGCCCCACCGCGGCCAATGAAGCTCCGTGTGTAGACAGAGAAAACTCATTTTCTTCCCAGACCCAAGCCTACAGTGGCCAGAGGCCTGTCAACAGCAGAGAATTTCAGGGAGCTTCACGGCAGCAAGAAAGGAGGTTTCCAAACGGAAAGCAAGGCTAGTCCCATCATGCCCCCATTTCCATGGACACAGGCAGCATACATCTCTGTGGTTTTTAACGAGTCAAAAGAGACACCGAGTACACACTGGTTGCTTCCCTGAATCAACTTCTCGAGGCAGGGTGTCCTGAATGTAGTGAACGGCCTCACCAAGGAAAGCCCTAGCTATGCCTCTGGGCCCGTGCCTCTTCAAAAGCCTGCCCTGCTACAGGAACAACTGTGCTTTAGTTGCAATAGAAACGAGGTCGTCTTTCTTCAGGAGGCAGGGTGACTTCAGGTAGGAGGTCCTGAATGGAAGGAGAAGCTTACTGTTTGTCTCTGTACAGCTCAAACTAGGGAATGAGAGCGACTTCCACGGCCTGTTGGAACTTGCTTAACGGTGTTCGTGAACCTGTGCGATGCTGGCTAAATCAAGATGTTCCAATAAGAGTGCACTGTGTTGCCCTACACTCGGCATACACACTGTGAGTCGGAAAGCTCCTTCCCTGGATAGTGCTTAGAAGGGCCAGGGGAGCCTGAGGGTACTCAGTGTTTTTGCAGGGAATAGGGTTTCCAGGCGAGGCACCTAGGTGTCCTGAAAAGCGTACTGGCTTTAAAATGCTGAAGATAAGCGACTACGGCCTCATGGAAACTGCTACACGCCTCTGCTTCGGCATAGCATTTCATGGCCTTACCTCGAGGCAAGTTCTCACGTTTCTTGCCCTGTGAGCGACACAGCATGGTAAGATGCTGTATTTCTCCTTGAATAGAGTGACTTCAGGAACGAGGTCTTTGATAAATTCTAAGCAGACTGTTTTCTCAGGGCAGCTCAGACGAGGGCAATGTCGAAGACTTCCAGGGCATGTTGGACTGCCTAGAAATGTGGTTCTGATGCTGTTCGAGTGCTCTGGAAACGGAGCTCTCCTGAAGTAACGTACAGTGTGTTGCCCGAGACTCTGCAGACACAGAGGGCCTCCGTGGGACGTATGGGACTCAATGCTGCTCAGCAGGCCCACAGGGGTGCGGAGGGAGTCAGTGATCTTGGAATAAAAATGATGCTCACCCAGAGGGCGTAGGAGTCCGGAAAAGGGTACTTCCTTTAAAATAAAACAGACCTCCACTAAGAGCTCATGGAAAGAGCTGCATGCCTCCCTTTCTGCAGGGCTACTCAGGGCCTTACCTCGAGGCAAGGACTCACGTTGAGATTCCCTTTAGCTCTAGAGCATGGCAAGGTGAGCCCCACCCTGGCCTATATAGCTCCGTGTGTACCCAGGGAAAACTCATTTTCTTCCCAGACGCATGCCTACAGTGGCCAGAGGCCTGTCAACAGCAGAGAATTTCAGGGAGCTTCACAGCAGCAAGAAAGGAGGTTTCCAAACGGAAAGCAAGGCTAGTCCCATCATGCCCCCATTTCCATGGACACAGGCAGCATACCTCTCTGTGGATTTAACAAGTCAAAAGAGACACCGAGTACACACTGGTTGCTTCCCTGAATCAACTTCTCGAGGAAGGGTGTTCTGCATCTTGAGAACGGCCTCACCAAGGAACGCCCTAGGCAGGCCTCTGGGCCCCTGCCTTTTCAAAAGCCTGCAGTGCTACAAGAAAAACTGTGCTTTACTTGCAAAAGGAAAGCAAGCCGTCTTTCTCCTGGAAGCAGGGTGACTTCAGGTAGGAGGTCCTGATTGGAAGGAGAAGACTAGTGTTTTTCTCTGTGCAGCTCAGACTAGGGATTGAGTGCGATTTCCACGGCATGTTGGAACTTGCTTGAACGTTGCTCTTGAACCTGTGCGAGTGCTGTAAATCAAGATATCACAAGAAAGAGTGCAGTGTGTTGCCCATGACTCAGCAGACACAGAGGACCTCCGAGGGACCAATGGGCCTCGTTTTTGCTCATCAGGCCTACAGGGGTGTGGAGGTACTCAGAGACCTTGGAACAAAAATGATGCTCAACCGAGGGGCCTAGAAGTCCTGAAAAGGGTACTTCCTTTAAAGTAAACCAGAAAAGCGACTAAGAGCTAATGGAAAGAGCTGCATGCCTCTTTTTCTGTAGGGCTACTCAGGGCCTTACCTCGAGGCAAGGACTCACGTTGAGATTCCCTTTAGCTGTAGAGCATGGCAAGGTGCGCCCCACCGCGGCCAATGAAGCTCCGTGTGTAGACAGAGAAAACTCATTTTCTTCCCAGACCCAAGCCTACAGTGGCCAGAGGCCTGTCAACAGCAGAGAATTTCAGGGAGCTTCACGGCAGCAAGAAAGGAGGTTTCCAAACGGAAAGCAAGGCTAGTCCCATCATGCCCCCATTTCCATGGACACAGGCAGCATACATCTCTGTGGTTTTTAACGAGTCAAAAGAGACACCGAGTACACACTGGTTGCTTCCCTGAATCAACTTCTCGAGGCAGGGTGTCCTGAATGTAGTGAACGGCCTCACCAAGGAAAGCCCTAGCTATGCCTCTGGGCCCGTGCCTCTTCAAAAGCCTGCCCTGCTACAGGAACAACTGTGCTTTAGTTGCAATAGAAACGAGGTCGTCTTTCTTCAGGAGGCAGGGTGACTTCAGGTAGGAGGTCCTGAATGGAAGGAGAAGCTTACTGTTTGTCTCTGTACAGCTCAAACTAGGGAATGAGAGCGACTTCCACGGCCTGTTGGAACTTGCTTAACGGTGTTCGTGAACCTGTGCGATGCTGGCTAAATCAAGATGTTCCAATAAGAGTGCACTGTGTTGCCCTACACTCGGCATACACACTGTGAGTCGGAAAGCTCCTTCCCTGGATAGTGCTTAGAAGGGCCAGGGGAGCCTGAGGGTACTCAGTGTTTTTGCAGGGAATAGGGTTTCCAGGCGAGGCACCTAGGTGTCCTGAAAAGCGTACTGGCTTTAAAATGCTGAAGATAAGCGACTACGGCCTCATGGAAACTGCTACACGCCTCTGCTTCTGCATAGCATTTCATGGCCTTACCTCGAGGCAAGTTCTCACGTTTCTTGCCCTGTGAGCGACACAGCATGGTAAGATGCTGTATTTCTCCTTGAATAGAGTGACTTCAGGAACGAGGTCTTTGATAAATTCTAAGCAGACTGTTTTCTCAGGGCAGCTCAGACGAGGGCAATGTCGAAGACTTCCAGGGCATGTTGGACTGCCTAGAAATGTGGTTCTGATGCTGTTCGAGTGCTCTGGAAACGGAGCTCTCCTGAAGTAACGTACAGTGTGTTGCCCGAGACTCTGCAGACACAGAGGGCCTCCGTGGGACGTATGGGACTCAATGCTGCTCAGCAGGCCCACAGGGGTGCGGAGGGAGTCAGTGATCTTGGAATAAAAATGATGCTCACCCAGAGGGCGTAGGAGTCCGGAAAAGGGTACTTCCTTTAAAATAAAACAGACCTCCACTAAGAGCTCATGGCAAGAGCTGCATGCCTCCCTTTCTGCAGGGCTACTCAGGGCCTTACCTCGAGGCAAGGACTCACGTGGAGATTCCCTTTAGCTCTAGAGCATGGCAAGGTGAGCCCCACCCTGGCCTATATAGCTCCGTGTGTACCCAGGGAAAACTCATTTTCTTCCCAGACCCATGCCTACAGTGGCCAGAGGCCTGTCAACAGCAGAGAATTTCAGGGAGCTTCACGGCAGCAAGAAAGGAGGTTTCCAAACGGAAAGCAAGGCTAGTCCCATCCTGCCCCCATTTCCATGGACACAGGCAGCATACATCTCTGTGGTTTTTAACGAGTCAAAAGAGACACCGAGTACACACTGGTTGCTTCCCTGAATCAACTTCTCGAGGCAGGGTGTTCTGCATCTAGTGAACGGCCTCACCAAGGAACGCCCTAGCCAGGCCACTGGGCCCGAGGCCTCACCAAGGAACGCCCTAGGCAGGCCTCTGGGCCCCTGCCTTTTCAAAAGCCTGCAGTGCTACAGGAAAAACTGTGCTTTACTTGCAAAAGGAAAGCAAGCCGTCTTTCTCCTGGAAGCAGGGTGACTTCAGGTAGGAGGTCCTGATTGGAAGGAGAAGCCTAGTGTTTTTCTCTGTGCAGCTCAGACTAGGGATTGAGTGCGATTTCCACGGCATGTTGGAACTTGCTTGAACGTTGCTCTTGAACCTGTGCGAGTGCTGTGAATCAAGATATCACAAGAAAGAGTGCAGTGTGTTGCCCATGACTCAGCAGACACAGAGGACCTCCGAGGGACCAATGGGCCTCGTTGTTGCTCAGCAGGCCTACAGGGGTGTGGAGGTACTCAGAGATCTTGGAACAAAATTGATGCTCAACCGAGGGGCCTAGGAGTCCTGAAAAGGGTACTTCCTTTAAAGTAAACCAGAACAGCGACTAAGAGCTAATGGAAAGAGCTGCATGCCTCCTTTTCTGTAGGGCTACTCAGGGCCTTACCTCGAGGCAAGGACTCACGTTGAGATTCCCTTTAGCTCTAGAGCATGGCAAGGTGCGCCCCACCGCGGCCAATGAAGCTCCGTGTGTAGACAGAGAAAACTCATTTTCTTCCCAGACCCAAGCCTACAGTGGCCAGGGGCCTGTCAACAGCAGAGAATTTCAGGGAGCTTCACGAAAGCAAGAATGGAGCTTTCCAAATGGAAAGCAAGGCTAGTCCCATCATGCCCCAATTTCCATGGGCACAGGTAGCATACATCTCTGTGGTTTCTAACAAGGCAAAAGAGACACAGAGTACACACTGGTTGTTTCCCTGAATCAACTTCTCGAGGCAGGGTGTCCTGAATGTAGTGAACGGCCTCACCAAGGAAAGCCCTAGCTATGCCTCTGGGCCCGTGCCTCTTCAAAAGCCTGCCCTGCTACAGGAACAACTGTGCTTTAGTTGCAATAGAAACGAGGTCGTCTTTCTTCAGGAGGCAGGGTGACTTCAGGTAGGAGGTCCTGAATGGAAGGAGAAGCTTACTGTTTGTCTCTGTACAGCTCAAACTAGGGAATGAGAGCGACTTCCACGGCCTGTTGGAACTTGCTTAACGGTGCTCGTGAACCTGTGCGATGCTGGCTAAATCAAGATGTTCCAATAAGAGTGCACTGTGTTGCCCTACACTCGGCATACACACTGTGAGTCGGAAAGCTCCTTCCCTGGATAGTGCTTAGAAGGGCCAGGGGAGCCTGAGGGTACTCAGTGTTTTTGCAGGGAATAGGGTTTCCAGGCGAGGCACCTAGGTGTCCTGAAAAGCGTACTGGCTTTAAAATGCTGAAGATAAGCGACTACGGCCTCATGGAAACTGCTACACGCCTCTGCTTCTGCATAGCATTTCATGGCCTTACCTCGAGGCAAGTTCTCACGTTTCTTGCCCTGTGAGCGACACAGCATGGTAAGATGCTGTATTTCTCCTTGAATAGAGTGACTTCAGGAACGAGGTCTTTGATAAATTCTAAGCAGACTGTTTTCTCAGGGCAGCTCAGACGAGGGCAATGTCGAAGACTTCCAGGGCATGTTGGACTGCCTAGAAATGTGGTTCTGATGCTGTTCGAGTGCTCTGGAAACGGAGCTCTCCTGAAGTAACGTACAGTGTGTTGCCCGAGACTCTGCAGACACAGAGGGCCTCCGTGGGACGTATGGGACTCAATGCTGCTCAGCAGGCCCACAGGGGTGCGGAGGGAGTCAGTGATCTTGGAATAAAAATGATGCTCACCCGAAGACCGTAGGAGTCCTGAAAAGGGTACTTCCTTTAAAATAAAACAGACCTCCACTAAGAGCTCATGGAAAGAGCTGCATGCCTCCCTTTCTGCAGGGCTACTCAGGGCCTTACCTCGAGGCAAGGACTCACGTGGAGATTCCCTTTAGCTCTAGAGCATGGCAAGGTGAGCCCCACCCTGGCCTATATAGCTCCGTGTGTACCCAGGGAAAACTCATTTTCTTCCCAGACCCATGCCTACAGTGGCCAGAGGCCTGTCAACAGCAGAGAATTTCAGGGAGCTTCACGGCAGCAAGAAAGGAGGTTTCCAAACGGAAAGCAAGGCTAGTCCCATCCTGCCCCCATTTCCATGGACACAGGCAGCATACATCTCTGTGGTTTTTAACGAGTCAAAAGAGACACCGAGTACACACTGGTTGCTTCCCTGAATCAACTTCTCGAGGCAGGGTGTTCTGCATCTAGTGAACGGCCTCACCAAGGAACGCCCTAGCCAGGCCACTGGGCCCGAGGCCTCACCAAGGAACGCCCTAGGCAGGCCTCTGGGCCCCTGCCTTTTCAAAAGCCTGCAGTGCTACAGGAAAAACTGTGCTTTACTTGCAAAAGGAAAGCAAGCCGTCTTTCTCCTGGAAGCAGGGTGACTTCAGGTAGGAGGTCCTGATTGGAAGGAGAAGCCTAGTGTTTTTCTCTGTGCAGCTCAGACTAGGGATTGAGTGCGATTTCCACGGCATGTTGGAACTTGCTTGAACGTTGCTCTTGAACCTGTGCGAGTGCTGTGAATCAAGATATCACAAGAAAGAGTGCAGTGTGTTGCCCATGACTCAGCAGACACAGAGGACCTCCGAGGGACCAATGGGCCTCGTTGTTGCTCAGCAGGCCTACAGGGGTGTGGAGGTACTCAGAGATCTTGGAACAAAATTGATGCTCAACCGAGGGGCCTAGGAGTCCTGAAAAGGGTACTTCCTTTAAAGTAAACCAGAACAGCGACTAAGAGCTAATGGAAAGAGCTGCATGCCTCCTTTTCTGTAGGGCTACTCAGGGCCTTGCCTCGAGGCAAGGACTCACGTTGAGATTCCCTTTAGCTCTAGAGCATGGCAAGGTGCGCCCCACCGCGGCCAATGAAGCTCCGTGTGTAGACAGAGAAAACTCATTTTCTTCCCAGACCCAAGCCTACAGTGGCCAGGGGCCTGTCAACAGCAGAGAATTTCAGGGAGCTTCACGAAAGCAAGAATGGAGCTTTCCAAATGGAAAGCAAGGCTAGTCCCATCATGCCCCAATTTCCATGGGCACAGGCAGCATACATCTCTGTGGTTTCTAACAAGGCAAAAGAGACACAGAGTACACACTGGTTGTTTCCCTGAATCAACTTCTCGAGGCAGGGTGTCCTGAATGTAGTGAACGGCCTCACCAAGGAAAGCCCTAGCTATGCCTCTGGGCCCGTGCCTCTTCAAAAGCCTGCCCTGCTACAGGAACAACTGTGCTTTAGTTGCAATAGAAACGAGGTCGTCTTTCTTCAGGAGGCAGGGTGACTTCAGGTAGGAGGTCCTGAATGGAAGGAGAAGCTTACTGTTTGTCTCTGTACAGCTCAAACTAGGGAATGAGAGCGACTTCCACGGCCTGTTGGAACTTGCTTAACGGTGCTCGTGAACCTGTGCGATGCTGGCTAAATCAAGATGTTCCAATAAGAGTGCACTGTGTTGCCCTACACTCGGCATACACACTGTGAGTCGGAAAGCTCCTTCCCTGGATAGTGCTTAGAAGGGCCAGGGGAGCCTGAGGGTACTCAGTGTTTTTGCAGGGAATAGGGTTTCCAGGCGAGGCACCTAGGTGTCCTGAAAAGCGTACTGGCTTTAAAATGCTGAAGATAAGCGACTACGGCCTCATGGAAACTGCTACACGCCTCTGCTTCTGCATAGCATTTCATGGCCTTACCTCGAGGCAAGTTCTCACGTTTCTTGCCCTGTGAGCGACACAGCATGGTAAGATGCTGTATTTCTCCTTGAATAGAGTGACTTCAGGAACGAGGTCTTTGATAAATTCTAAGCAGACTGTTTTCTCAGGGCAGCTCAGACGAGGGCAATGTCGAAGACTTCCAGGGCATGTTGGACTGCCTAGAAATGTGGTTCTGATGCTGTTCGAGTGCTCTGGAAACGGAGCTCTCCTGAAGTAACGTACAGTGTGTTGCCCGAGACTCTGCAGACACAGAGGGCCTCCGTGGGACGTATGGGACTCAATGCTGCTCAGCAGGCCCACAGGGGTGCGGAGGGAGTCAGTGATCTTGGAATAAAAATGATGCTCACCCGAAGACCGTAGGAGTCCTGAAAAGGGTACTTCCTTTAAAATAAAACAGACCTCCACTAAGAGCTCATGGAAAGAGCTGCATGCCTCCCTTTCTGCAGGGCTACTCAGGGCCTTACCTCGAGGCAAGGACTCACGTGGAGATTCCCTTTAGCTCTAGAGCATGGCAAGGTGAGCCCCACCCTGGCCTATATAGCTCCGTGTGTACCCAGGGAAAACTCATTTTCTTCCCAGACCCATGCCTACAGTGGCCAGAGGCCTGTCAACAGCAGAGAATTTCAGGGAGCTTCACGGCAGCAAGAAAGGAGGTTTCCAAACGGAAAGCAAGGCTAGTCCCATCCTGCCCCCATTTCCATGGACACAGGCAGCATACATCTCTGTGGTTTTTAACGAGTCAAAAGAGACACCGAGTACACACTGGTTGCTTCCCTGAATCAACTTCTCGAGGCAGGGTGTTCTGCATCTAGTGAACGGCCGCACCAAGGAACGCCCTAGCCAGGCCACTGGGCCCGAGGCCTCACCAAGGAACGCCCTAGGCAGGCCTCTGGGCCCCTGCCTTTTCAAAAGCCTGCAGTGCTACAGGAAAAACTGTGCTTTACTTGCAAAAGGAAAGCAAGCCGTCTTTCTCCTGGAAGCAGGGTGACTTCAGGTAGGAGGTCCTGATTGGAAGGAGAAGCCTAGTGTTTTTCTCTGTGCAGCTCAGACTAGGGATTGAGTGCGATTTCCACGGCATGTTGGAACTTGCTTGAACGTTGCTCTTGAACCTGTGCGAGTGCTGTGAATCAAGATATCACAAGAAAGAGTGCAGTGTGTTGCCCATGACTCAGCAGACACAGAGGACCTCCGAGGGACCAATGGGCCTCGTTGTTGCTCAGCAGGCCTACAGGGGTGTGGAGGTACTCAGAGACCTTGGAACAAAAATGATGCTCAACCGAGGGGCCTAGAAGTCCTGAAAAGGGTACTTCCTTTAAAGTAAACCAGAAAAGCGACTAAGAGCTAATGGAAAGAGCTGCATGCCTCTTTTTCTGTAGGGCTACTCAGGGCCTTACCTCGAGGCAAGGACTCACGTTGAGATTCCCTTTAGCTGTAGAGCATGGCAAGGTGCGCCCCACCGCGGCCAATGAAGCTCCGTGTGTAGACAGAGAAAACTCATTTTCTTCCCAGACCCAAGCCTACAGTGGCCAGAGGCCTGTCAACAGCAGAGAATTTCAGGGAGCTTCACGGCAGCAAGAAAGGAGGTTTCCAAACGGAAAGCAAGGCTAGTCCCATCATGCCCCCATTTCCATGGACACAGGCAGCATACATCTCTGTGGTTTTTAACGAGTCAAAAGAGACACCGAGTACACACTGGTTGCTTCCCTGAATCAACTTCTCGAGGCAGGGTGTCCTGAATGTAGTGAACGGCCTCACCAAGGAAAGCCCTAGCTATGCCTCTGGGCCCGTGCCTCTTCAAAAGCCTGCCCTGCTACAGGAACAACTGTGCTTTAGTTGCAATAGAAACGAGGTCGTCTTTCTTCAGGAGGCAGGGTGACTTCAGGTAGGAGGTCCTGAATGGAAGGAGAAGCTTACTGTTTGTCTCTGTACAGCTCAAACTAGGGAATGAGAGCGACTTCCACGGCCTGTTGGAACTTGCTTAACGGTGTTCGTGAACCTGTGCGATGCTGGCTAAATCAAGATGTTCCAATAAGAGTGCACTGTGTTGCCCTACACTCGGCATACACACTGTGAGTCGGAAAGCTCCTTCCCTGGATAGTGCTTAGAAGGGCCAGGGGAGCCTGAGGGTACTCAGTGTTTTTGCAGGGAATAGGGTTTCCAGGCGAGGCACCTAGGTGTCCTGAAAAGCGTACTGGCTTTAAAATGCTGAAGATAAGCGACTACGGCCTCATGGAAACTGCTACACGCCTCTGCTTCGGCATAGCATTTCATGGCCTTACCTCGAGGCAAGTTCTCACGTTTCTTGCCCTGTGAGCGACACAGCATGGTAAGATGCTGTATTTCTCCTTGAATAGAGTGACTTCAGGAACGAGGTCTTTGATAAATTCTAAGCAGACTGTTTTCTCAGGGCAGCTCAGACGAGGGCAATGTCGAAGACTTCCAGGGCATGTTGGACTGCCTAGAAATGTGGTTCTGATGCTGTTCGAGTGCTCTGGAAACGGAGCTCTCCTGAAGTAACGTACAGTGTGTTGCCCGAGACTCTGCAGACACAGAGGGCCTCCGTGGGACGTATGGGACTCAATGCTGCTCAGCAGGCCCACAGGGGTGCGGAGGGAGTCAGTGATCTTGGAATAAAAATGATGCTCACCCAGAGGGCGTAGGAGTCCGGAAAAGGGTACTTCCTTTAAAATAAAACAGACCTCCACTAAGAGCTCATGGAAAGAGCTGCATGCCTCCCTTTCTGCAGGGCTACTCAGGGCCTTACCTCGAGGCAAGGACTCACGTTGAGATTCCCTTTAGCTCTAGAGCATGGCAAGGTGAGCCCCACCCTGGCCTATATAGCTCCGTGTGTACCCAGGGAAAACTCATTTTCTTCCCAGACGCATGCCTACAGTGGCCAGAGGCCTGTCAACAGCAGAGAATTTCAGGGAGCTTCACAGCAGCAAGAAAGGAGGTTTCCAAACGGAAAGCAAGGCTAGTCCCATCATGCCCCCATTTCCATGGACACAGGCAGCATACCTCTCTGTGGATTTAACAAGTCAAAAGAGACACCGAGTACACACTGGTTGCTTCCCTGAATCAACTTCTCGAGGAAGGGTGTTCTGCATCTTGAGAACGGCCTCACCAAGGAACGCCCTAGGCAGGCCTCTGGGCCCCTGCCTTTTCAAAAGCCTGCAGTGCTACAAGAAAAACTGTGCTTTACTTGCAAAAGGAAAGCAAGCCGTCTTTCTCCTGGAAGCAGGGTGACTTCAGGTAGGAGGTCCTGATTGGAAGGAGAAGACTAGTGTTTTTCTCTGTGCAGCTCAGACTAGGGATTGAGTGCGATTTCCACGGCATGTTGGAACTTGCTTGAACGTTGCTCTTGAACCTGTGCGAGTGCTGTAAATCAAGATATCACAAGAAAGAGTGCAGTGTGTTGCCCATGACTCAGCAGACACAGAGGACCTCCGAGGGACCAATGGGCCTCGTTTTTGCTCATCAGGCCTACAGGGGTGTGGAGGTACTCAGAGACCTTGGAACAAAAATGATGCTCAACCGAGGGGCCTAGAAGTCCTGAAAAGGGTACTTCCTTTAAAGTAAACCAGAAAAGCGACTAAGAGCTAATGGAAAGAGCTGCATGCCTCTTTTTCTGTAGGGCTACTCAGGGCCTTACCTCGAGGCAAGGACTCACGTTGAGATTCCCTTTAGCTGTAGAGCATGGCAAGGTGCGCCCCACCGCGGCCAATGAAGCTCCGTGTGTAGACAGAGAAAACTCATTTTCTTCCCAGACCCAAGCCTACAGTGGCCAGAGGCCTGTCAACAGCAGAGAATTTCAGGGAGCTTCACGGCAGCAAGAAAGGAGGTTTCCAAACGGAAAGCAAGGCTAGTCCCATCATGCCCCCATTTCCATGGACACAGGCAGCATACATCTCTGTGGTTTTTAACGAGTCAAAAGAGACACCGAGTACACACTGGTTGCTTCCCTGAATCAACTTCTCGAGGCAGGGTGTCCTGAATGTAGTGAACGGCCTCACCAAGGAAAGCCCTAGCTATGCCTCTGGGCCCGTGCCTCTTCAAAAGCCTGCCCTGCTACAGGAACAACTGTGCTTTAGTTGCAATAGAAACGAGGTCGTCTTTCTTCAGGAGGCAGGGTGACTTCAGGTAGGAGGTCCTGAATGGAAGGAGAAGCTTACTGTTTGTCTCTGTACAGCTCAAACTAGGGAATGAGAGCGACTTCCACGGCCTGTTGGAACTTGCTTAACGGTGTTCGTGAACCTGTGCGATGCTGGCTAAATCAAGATGTTCCAATAAGAGTGCACTGTGTTGCCCTACACTCGGCATACACACTGTGAGTCGGAAAGCTCCTTCCCTGGATAGTGCTTAGAAGGGCCAGGGGAGCCTGAGGGTACTCAGTGTTTTTGCAGGGAATAGGGTTTCCAGGCGAGGCACCTAGGTGTCCTGAAAAGCGTACTGGCTTTAAAATGCTGAAGATAAGCGACTACGGCCTCATGGAAACTGCTACACGCCTCTGCTTCTGCATAGCATTTCATGGCCTTACCTCGAGGCAAGTTCTCACGTTTCTTGCCCTGTGAGCGACACAGCATGGTAAGATGCTGTATTTCTCCTTGAATAGAGTGACTTCAGGAACGAGGTCTTTGATAAATTCTAAGCAGACTGTTTTCTCAGGGCAGCTCAGACGAGGGCAATGTCGAAGACTTCCAGGGCATGTTGGACTGCCTAGAAATGTGGTTCTGATGCTGTTCGAGTGCTCTGGAAACGGAGCTCTCCTGAAGTAACGTACAGTGTGTTGCCCGAGACTCTGCAGACACAGAGGGCCTCCGTGGGACGTATGGGACTCAATGCTGCTCAGCAGGCCCACAGGGGTGCGGAGGGAGTCAGTGATCTTGGAATAAAAATGATGCTCACCCAGAGGGCGTAGGAGTCCGGAAAAGGGTACTTCCTTTAAAATAAAACAGACCTCCACTAAGAGCTCATGGCAAGAGCTGCATGCCTCCCTTTCTGCAGGGCTACTCAGGGCCTTACCTCGAGGCAAGGACTCACGTGGAGATTCCCTTTAGCTCTAGAGCATGGCAAGGTGAGCCCCACCCTGGCCTATATAGCTCCGTGTGTACCCAGGGAAAACTCATTTTCTTCCCAGACCCATGCCTACAGTGGCCAGAGGCCTGTCAACAGCAGAGAATTTCAGGGAGCTTCACGGCAGCAAGAAAGGAGGTTTCCAAACGGAAAGCAAGGCTAGTCCCATCCTGCCCCCATTTCCATGGACACAGGCAGCATACATCTCTGTGGTTTTTAACGAGTCAAAAGAGACACCGAGTACACACTGGTTGCTTCCCTGAATCAACTTCTCGAGGCAGGGTGTTCTGCATCTAGTGAACGGCCTCACCAAGGAACGCCCTAGCCAGGCCACTGGGCCCGAGGCCTCACCAAGGAACGCCCTAGGCAGGCCTCTGGGCCCCTGCCTTTTCAAAAGCCTGCAGTGCTACAGGAAAAACTGTGCTTTACTTGCAAAAGGAAAGCAAGCCGTCTTTCTCCTGGAAGCAGGGTGACTTCAGGTAGGAGGTCCTGATTGGAAGGAGAAGCCTAGTGTTTTTCTCTGTGCAGCTCAGACTAGGGATTGAGTGCGATTTCCACGGCATGTTGGAACTTGCTTGAACGTTGCTCTTGAACCTGTGCGAGTGCTGTGAATCAAGATATCACAAGAAAGAGTGCAGTGTGTTGCCCATGACTCAGCAGACACAGAGGACCTCCGAGGGACCAATGGGCCTCGTTGTTGCTCAGCAGGCCTACAGGGGTGTGGAGGTACTCAGAGATCTTGGAACAAAATTGATGCTCAACCGAGGGGCCTAGGAGTCCTGAAAAGGGTACTTCCTTTAAAGTAAACCAGAACAGCGACTAAGAGCTAATGGAAAGAGCTGCATGCCTCCTTTTCTGTAGGGCTACTCAGGGCCTTACCTCGAGGCAAGGACTCACGTTGAGATTCCCTTTAGCTCTAGAGCATGGCAAGGTGCGCCCCACCGCGGCCAATGAAGCTCCGTGTGTAGACAGAGAAAACTCATTTTCTTCCCAGACCCAAGCCTACAGTGGCCAGGGGCCTGTCAACAGCAGAGAATTTCAGGGAGCTTCACGAAAGCAAGAATGGAGCTTTCCAAATGGAAAGCAAGGCTAGTCCCATCATGCCCCAATTTCCATGGGCACAGGTAGCATACATCTCTGTGGTTTCTAACAAGGCAAAAGAGACACAGAGTACACACTGGTTGTTTCCCTGAATCAACTTCTCGAGGCAGGGTGTCCTGAATGTAGTGAACGGCCTCACCAAGGAAAGCCCTAGCTATGCCTCTGGGCCCGTGCCTCTTCAAAAGCCTGCCCTGCTACAGGAACAACTGTGCTTTAGTTGCAATAGAAACGAGGTCGTCTTTCTTCAGGAGGCAGGGTGACTTCAGGTAGGAGGTCCTGAATGGAAGGAGAAGCTTACTGTTTGTCTCTGTACAGCTCAAACTAGGGAATGAGAGCGACTTCCACGGCCTGTTGGAACTTGCTTAACGGTGCTCGTGAACCTGTGCGATGCTGGCTAAATCAAGATGTTCCAATAAGAGTGCACTGTGTTGCCCTACACTCGGCATACACACTGTGAGTCGGAAAGCTCCTTCCCTGGATAGTGCTTAGAAGGGCCAGGGGAGCCTGAGGGTACTCAGTGTTTTTGCAGGGAATAGGGTTTCCAGGCGAGGCACCTAGGTGTCCTGAAAAGCGTACTGGCTTTAAAATGCTGAAGATAAGCGACTACGGCCTCATGGAAACTGCTACACGCCTCTGCTTCTGCATAGCATTTCATGGCCTTACCTCGAGGCAAGTTCTCACGTTTCTTGCCCTGTGAGCGACACAGCATGGTAAGATGCTGTATTTCTCCTTGAATAGAGTGACTTCAGGAACGAGGTCTTTGATAAATTCTAAGCAGACTGTTTTCTCAGGGCAGCTCAGACGAGGGCAATGTCGAAGACTTCCAGGGCATGTTGGACTGCCTAGAAATGTGGTTCTGATGCTGTTCGAGTGCTCTGGAAACGGAGCTCTCCTGAAGTAACGTACAGTGTGTTGCCCGAGACTCTGCAGACACAGAGGGCCTCCGTGGGACGTATGGGACTCAATGCTGCTCAGCAGGCCCACAGGGGTGCGGAGGGAGTCAGTGATCTTGGAATAAAAATGATGCTCACCCGAAGACCGTAGGAGTCCTGAAAAGGGTACTTCCTTTAAAATAAAACAGACCTCCACTAAGAGCTCATGGAAAGAGCTGCATGCCTCCCTTTCTGCAGGGCTACTCAGGGCCTTACCTCGAGGCAAGGACTCACGTGGAGATTCCCTTTAGCTCTAGAGCATGGCAAGGTGAGCCCCACCCTGGCCTATATAGCTCCGTGTGTACCCAGGGAAAACTCATTTTCTTCCCAGACCCATGCCTACAGTGGCCAGAGGCCTGTCAACAGC
Source organism: Balaenoptera physalus (assembly GCF_965194825.1). Taxonomy (NCBI): domain Eukaryota; kingdom Metazoa; phylum Chordata; class Mammalia; order Artiodactyla; family Balaenopteridae; genus Balaenoptera; species Balaenoptera physalus. Next base: position 339,244 of record NW_028126006.1, read on the forward strand.
AGAGAATTTCAGGGAGCTTCACGGCAGCAAGAAAGGAGGTTTCCAAACGGAAAGCAAGGCTAGTCCCATCCTGCCCCCATTTCCATGGACACAGGCAGCATACATCTCTGTGGTTTTTAACGAGTCAAAAGAGACACCGAGTACACACTGGTTGCTTCCCTGAATCAACTTCTCGAGGCAGGGTGTTCTGCATCTAGTGAACGGCCTCACCAAGGAACGCCCTAGCCAGGCCACTGGGCCCGAGGCCTCACCAAGGAACGCCCTAGGCAGGCCTCTGGGCCCCTGCCTTTTCAAAAGCCTGCAGTGCTACAGGAAAAACTGTGCTTTACTTGCAAAAGGAAAGCAAGCCGTCTTTCTCCTGGAAGCAGGGTGACTTCAGGTAGGAGGTCCTGATTGGAAGGAGAAGCCTAGTGTTTTTCTCTGTGCAGCTCAGACTAGGGATTGAGTGCGATTTCCACGGCATGTTGGAACTTGCTTGAACGTTGCTCTTGAACCTGTGCGAGTGCTGTGAATCAAGATATCACAAGAAAGAGTGCAGTGTGTTGCCCATGACTCAGCAGACACAGAGGACCTCCGAGGGACCAATGGGCCTCGTTGTTGCTCAGCAGGCCTACAGGGGTGTGGAGGTACTCAGAGATCTTGGAACAAAATTGATGCTCAACCGAGGGGCCTAGGAGTCCTGAAAAGGGTACTTCCTTTAAAGTAAACCAGAACAGCGACTAAGAGCTAATGGAAAGAGCTGCATGCCTCCTTTTCTGTAGGGCTACTCAGGGCCTTGCCTCGAGGCAAGGACTCACGTTGAGATTCCCTTTAGCTCTAGAGCATGGCAAGGTGCGCCCCACCGCGGCCAATGAAGCTCCGTGTGTAGACAGAGAAAACTCATTTTCTTCCCAGACCCAAGCCTACAGTGGCCAGGGGCCTGTCAACAGCAGAGAATTTCAGGGAGCTTCACGAAAGCAAGAATGGAGCTTTCCAAATGGAAAGCAAGGCTAGTCCCATCATGCCCCAATTTCCATGGGCACAGGCAGCATACATCTCTGTGGTTTCTAACAAGGCAAAAGAGACACAGAGTACACACTGGTTGTTTCCCTGAATCAACTTCTCGAGGCAGGGTGTCCTGAATGTAGTGAACGGCCTCACCAAGGAAAGCCCTAGCTATGCCTCTGGGCCCGTGCCTCTTCAAAAGCCTGCCCTGCTACAGGAACAACTGTGCTTTAGTTGCAATAGAAACGAGGTCGTCTTTCTTCAGGAGGCAGGGTGACTTCAGGTAGGAGGTCCTGAATGGAAGGAGAAGCTTACTGTTTGTCTCTGTACAGCTCAAACTAGGGAATGAGAGCGACTTCCACGGCCTGTTGGAACTTGCTTAACGGTGCTCGTGAACCTGTGCGATGCTGGCTAAATCAAGATGTTCCAATAAGAGTGCACTGTGTTGCCCTACACTCGGCATACACACTGTGAGTCGGAAAGCTCCTTCCCTGGATAGTGCTTAGAAGGGCCAGGGGAGCCTGAGGGTACTCAGTGTTTTTGCAGGGAATAGGGTTTCCAGGCGAGGCACCTAGGTGTCCTGAAAAGCGTACTGGCTTTAAAATGCTGAAGATAAGCGACTACGGCCTCATGGAAACTGCTACACGCCTCTGCTTCTGCATAGCATTTCATGGCCTTACCTCGAGGCAAGTTCTCACGTTTCTTGCCCTGTGAGCGACACAGCATGGTAAGATGCTGTATTTCTCCTTGAATAGAGTGACTTCAGGAACGAGGTCTTTGATAAATTCTAAGCAGACTGTTTTCTCAGGGCAGCTCAGACGAGGGCAATGTCGAAGACTTCCAGGGCATGTTGGACTGCCTAGAAATGTGGTTCTGATGCTGTTCGAGTGCTCTGGAAACGGAGCTCTCCTGAAGTAACGTACAGTGTGTTGCCCGAGACTCTGCAGACACAGAGGGCCTCCGTGGGACGTATGGGACTCAATGCTGCTCAGCAGGCCCACAGGGGTGCGGAGGGAGTCAGTGATCTTGGAATAAAAATGATGCTCACCCGAAGACCGTAGGAGTCCTGAAAAGGGTACTTCCTTTAAAATAAAACAGACCTCCACTAAGAGCTCATGGAAAGAGCTGCATGCCTCCCTTTCTGCAGGGCTACTCAGGGCCTTACCTCGAGGCAAGGACTCACGTGGAGATTCCCTTTAGCTCTAGAGCATGGCAAGGTGAGCCCCACCCTGGCCTATATAGCTCCGTGTGTACCCAGGGAAAACTCATTTTCTTCCCAGACCCATGCCTACAGTGGCCAGAGGCCTGTCAACAGCAGAGAATTTCAGGGAGCTTCACGGCAGCAAGAAAGGAGGTTTCCAAACGGAAAGCAAGGCTAGTCCCATCCTGCCCCCATTTCCATGGACACAGGCAGCATACATCTCTGTGGTTTTTAACGAGTCAAAAGAGACACCGAGTACACACTGGTTGCTTCCCTGAATCAACTTCTCGAGGCAGGGTGTTCTGCATCTAGTGAACGGCCGCACCAAGGAACGCCCTAGCCAGGCCACTGGGCCCGAGGCCTCACCAAGGAACGCCCTAGGCAGGCCTCTGGGCCCCTGCCTTTTCAAAAGCCTGCAGTGCTACAGGAAAAACTGTGCTTTACTTGCAAAAGGAAAGCAAGCCGTCTTTCTCCTGGAAGCAGGGTGACTTCAGGTAGGAGGTCCTGATTGGAAGGAGAAGCCTAGTGTTTTTCTCTGTGCAGCTCAGACTAGGGATTGAGTGCGATTTCCACGGCATGTTGGAACTTGCTTGAACGTTGCTCTTGAACCTGTGCGAGTGCTGTGAATCAAGATATCACAAGAAAGAGTGCAGTGTGTTGCCCATGACTCAGCAGACACAGAGGACCTCCGAGGGACCAATGGGCCTCGTTGTTGCTCAGCAGGCCTACAGGGGTGTGGAGGTACTCAGAGATCTTGGAACAAAATTGATGCTCAACCGAGGGGCCTAGGAGTCCTGAAAAGGGTACTTCCTTTAAAGTAAACCAGAACAGCGACTAAGAGCTAATGGAAAGAGCTGCATGCCTCCTTTTCTGTAGGGCTACTCAGGGCCTTACCTCGAGGCAAGGACTCACGTTGAGATTCCCTTTAGCTCTAGAGCATGGCAAGGTGCGCCCCACCGCGGCCAATGAAGCTCCGTGTGTAGACAGAGAAAACTCATTTTCTTCCCAGACCCAAGCCTACAGTGGCCAGGGGCCTGTCAACAGCAGAGAATTTCAGGGAGCTTCACGAAAGCAAGAATGGAGCTTTCCAAATGGAAAGCAAGGCTAGTCCCATCATGCCCCAATTTCCATGGGCACAGGCAGCATACATCTCTGTGGTTTCTAACAAGGCAAAAGAGACACAGAGTACACACTGGTTGCTTCCCTGAATCAACTTCTCGAGGCAGGGTGTCCTGAATGTAGTGAACGGCCTCACCAAGGAAAGCCCTAGCTATGCCTCTGGGCCCGTGCCTCTTCAAAAGCCTGCCCTGCTACAGGAACAACTGTGCTTTAGTTGCAATAGAAACGAGGTCGTCTTTCTTCAGGAGGCAGGGTGACTTCAGGTAGGAGGTCCTGAATGGAAGGAGAAGCTTACTGTTTGTCTCTGTACAGCTCAAACTAGGGAATGAGAGCGACTTCCACGGCCTGTTGGAACTTGCTTAACGGTGCTCGTGAACCTGTGCGATGCTGGCTAAATCAAGATGTTCCAATAAGAGTGCACTGTGTTGCCCTACACTCGGCATACACACTGTGAGTCGGAAAGCTCCTTCCCTGGATAGTGCTTAGAAGGGCCAGGGGAGCCTGAGGGTACTCAGTGTTTTTGCAGGGAATAGGGTTTCCAGGCGAGGCACCTAGGTGTCCTGAAAAGCGTACTGGCTTTAAAATGCTGAAGATAAGCGACTACGGCCTCATGGAAACTGCTACACGCCTCTGCTTCTGCATAGCATTTCATGGCCTTACCTCGAGGCAAGTTCTCACGTTTCTTGCCCTGTGAGCGACACAGCATGGTAAGATGCTGTATTTCTCCTTGAATAGAGTGACTTCAGGAACGAGGTCTTTGATAAATTCTAAGCAGACTGTTTTCTCAGGGCAGCTCAGACGAGGGCAATGTCGAAGACTTCCAGGGCATGTTGGACTGCCTAGAAATGTGGTTCTGATGCTGTTCGAGTGCTCTGGAAACGGAGCTCTCCTGAAGTAACGTACAGTGTGTTGCCCGAGACTCTGCAGACACAGAGGGCCTCCGTGGGACGTATGGGACTCAATGCTGCTCAGCAGGCCCACAGGGGTGCGGAGGGAGTCAGTGATCTTGGAATAAAAATGATGCTCACCCGAAGACCGTAGGAGTCCTGAAAAGGGTACTTCCTTTAAAATAAAACAGACCTCCACTAAGAGCTCATGGAAAGAGCTGCATGCCTCCCTTTCTGCAGGGCTACTCAGGGCCTTACCTCGAGGCAAGGACTCACGTGGAGATTCCCTTTAGCTCTAGAGCATGGCAAGGTGAGCCCCACCCTGGCCTATATAGCTCCGTGTGTACCCAGGGAAAACTCATTTTCTTCCCAGACCCATGCCTACAGTGGCCAGAGGCCTGTCAACAGCAGAGAATTTCAGGGAGCTTCACGGCAGCAAGAAAGGAGGTTTCCAAACGGAAAGCAAGGCTAGTCCCATCCTGCCCCCATTTCCATGGACACAGGCAGCATACATCTCTGTGGTTTTTAACGAGTCAAAAGAGACACCGAGTACACACTGGTTGCTTCCCTGAATCAACTTCTCGAGGCAGGGTGTTCTGCATCTAGTGAACGGCCTCACCAAGGAACGCCCTAGCCAGGCCACTGGGCCCGAGGCCTCACCAAGGAACGCCCTAGGCAGGCCTCTGGGCCCCTGCCTTTTCAAAAGCCTGCAGTGCTACAGGAAAAACTGTGCTTTACTTGCAAAAGGAAAGCAAGCCGTCTTTCTCCTGGAAGCAGGGTGACTTCAGGTAGGAGGTCCTGATTGGAAGGAGAAGCCTAGTGTTTTTCTCTGTGCAGCTCAGACTAGGGATTGAGTGCGATTTCCACGGCATGTTGGAACTTGCTTGAACGTTGCTCTTGAGCCTGTGCGAGTGCTGTGAATCAAGATATCACAAGAAAGAGTGCAGTGTGTTGCCCATGACTCAGCAGACACAGAGGACCTCCGAGGGACCAATGGGCCTCGTTGTTGCTCAGCAGGCCTACAGGGGTGTGGAGGTACTCAGAGATCTTGGAACAAAATTGATGCTCAACCGAGGGGCCTAGGAGTCCTGAAAAGGGTACTTCCTTTAAAGTAAACCAGAACAGCGACTAAGAGCTAATGGAAAGAGCTGCATGCCTCCTTTTCTGTAGGGCTACTCAGGGCCTTACCTCGAGGCAAGGACTCACGTTGAGATTCCCTTTAGCTCTAGAGCATGGCAAGGTGCGCCCCACCGCGGCCAATGAAGCTCCGTGTGTAGACAGAGAAAACTCATTTTCTTCCCAGACCCAAGCCTACAGTGGCCAGGGGCCTGTCAACAGCAAAGAATTTCAGGGAGCTTCACGAAAGCAAGAATGGAGCTTTCCAAATGGAAAGCAAGGCTAGTCCCATCATGCCCCAATTTCCATGGGCACAGGCAGCATACATCTCTGTGGTTTCTAACAAGGCAAAAGAGACACAGAGTACACACTGGTTGTTTCCCTGAATCAACTTCTCGAGGCAGGGTGTCCTGAATGTAGTGAACGGCCTCACCAAGGAAAGCCCTAGCTATGCCTCTGGGCCCGTGCCTCTTCAAAAGCCTGCCCTGCTACAGGAACAACTGTGCTTTAGTTGCAATAGAAACGAGGTCGTCTTTCTTCAGGAGGCAGGGTGACTTCAGGTAGGAGGTCCTGAATGGAAGGAGAAGCTTACTGTTTGTCTCTGTACAGCTCAAACTAGGGAATGAGAGCGACTTCCACGGCCTGTTGGAACTTGCTTAACGGTGCTCGTGAACCTGTGCGATGCTGGCTAAATCAAGATGTTCCAATAAGAGTGCACTGTGTTGCCCTACACTCGGCATACACACTGTGAGTCGGAAAGCTCCTTCCCTGGATAGTGCTTAGAAGGGCCAGGGGAGCCTGAGGGTACTCAGTGTTTTTGCAGGGAATAGGGTTTCCAGGCGAGGCACCTAGGTGTCCTGAAAAGCGTACTGGCTTTAAAATGCTGAAGATAAGCGACTACGGCCTCATGGAAACTGCTACACGCCTCTGCTTCTGCATAGCATTTCATGGCCTTACCTCGAGGCAAGTTCTCACGTTTCTTGCCCTGTGAGCGACACAGCATGGTAAGATGCTGTATTTCTCCTTGAATAGAGTGACTTCAGGAACGAGGTCTTTGATAAATTCTAAGCAGACTGTTTTCTCAGGGCAGCTCAGACGAGGGCAATGTCGAAGACTTCCAGGGCATGTTGGACTGCCTAGAAATGTGGTTCTGATGCTGTTCGAGTGCTCTGGAAATGGAGCTCTCCTGAAGTAACGTACAGTGTGTTGCCCGAGACTGCAGACACAGAGGGCCTCCGTGGGACGTATGGGACTCAATGCTGCTCAGCAGGCCCACAGGGGTGCGGAGGGAGTCAGTGATCTTGGAATAAAAATGATGCTCACCCGAAGACCGTAGGAGTCCTGAAAAGGGTACTTCCTTTAAAATAAAACAGACCTCCACTAAGAGCTCATGGAAAGAGCTGCATGCCTCCCTTTCTGCAGGGCTACTCAGGGCCTTACCTCGAGGCAAGGACTCACGTGGAGATTCCCTTTAGCTCTAGAACATGGCAAGGTGAGCCCCACCCTGGCCTATATAGCTCCGTGTGTACCCAGGGAAAACTCATTTTCTTCCCAGACCCATGCCTACAGTGGCCAGAGGCCTGTCAACAGCAGAGAATTTCAGGGAGCTTCACGGCAGCAAGAAAGGAGGTTTCCAAACGGAAAGCAAGGCTAGTCCCATCCTGCCCCCATTTCCATGGACACAGGCAGCATACATCTCTGTGGTTTTTAACGAGTCAAAAGAGACACCGAGTACACACTGGTTGCTTCCCTGAATCAACTTCTCGAGGCAGGGTGTTCTGCATCTAGTGAACGGCCTCACCAAGGAACGCCCTAGCCAGGCCACTGGGCCCGAGGCCTCACCAAGGAACGCCCTAGGCAGGCCTCTGGGCCCCTGCCTTTTCAAAAGCCTGCAGTGCTACAGGAAAAACTGTGCTTTACTTGCAAAAGGAAAGCAAGCCGTCTTTCTCCTGGAAGCAGGGTGACTTCAGGTAGGAGGTCCTGATTGGAAGGAGAAGCCTAGTGTTTTTCTCTGTGCAGCTCAGACTAGGGATTGAGTGCGATTTCCACGGCATGTTGGAACTTGCTTGAACGTTGCTCTTGAACCTGTGCGAGTGCTGTGAATCAAGATATCACAAGAAAGAGTGCAGTGTGTTGCCCATGACTCAGCAGACACAGAGGACCTCCGAGGGACCAATGGGCCTCGTTGTTGCTCAGCAGGCCTACAGGGGTGTGGAGGTACTCAGAGATCTTGGAACAAAATTGATGCTCAACCGAGGGGCATAGGAGTCCTGAAAAGGGTACTTCCTTTAAAGTAAACCTGAACAGCGACTAAGAGCTAATGGAAAGAGCTGCATGCCTCCTTTTCTGTAGGGCTACTCAGGGCCTTACCTCGAGGCAAGGACTCACGTTGAGATTCCCTTTAGCTCTAGAGCATGGCAAGGTGCGCCCCACCGCGGCCAATGAAGCTCCGTGTGTAGACAGAGAAAACTCATTTTCTTCCCAGACCCAAGCCTACAGTGGCCAGGGGCCTGTCAACAGCAGAGAATTTCAGGGAGCTTCACGAAAGCAAGAATGGAGCTTTCCAAATGGAAAGCAAGGCTAGTCCCATCATGCCCCAATTTCCATGGGCACAGGCAGCATACATCTCTGTGGTTTCTAACAAGGCAAAAGAGACACAGAGTACACACTGGTTGTTTCCCTGAATCAACTTCTCGAGGCAGGGTGTTCTGCATCTAGTGAACGGCCTCACCAAGGAAAGCCCAAGCTATGCCTCTGGGCCCGTGCCTTTTCAAAAGCCTGCCGTGCTACAGGAACAACTGTGCTTTAGTTGCAATAGAAACGAGGTCGTCTTTCTTCAGGAGGCAGGGTGACTTCAGGTAGGAGGTCCTGAATGGAAGGAGAAGCTTACTGTTTCTCTCTGTACAGCTCAAACTAGGGAATGAGAGTGACTTCCACGGCCTGTTGGAACTTGCTTAACGGTGCTCGTGAACCTGTGCGATGCTGGCTAAATCAAGATGTTCCAAAAAGAGTGCACTGTGTTGCCCTACACTCGGCATACACACTGTGAGTCGGAAAGCTCCTTCCCTGGATAGTGCTTAGAAGGGCCAGGGGAGCCTGAGCGTACTCAGTGTTCTTGCAGGGAATAGGGTTTCCAGGCGAGGCACCTAGGCGTCCTGAAAGCGTACTGGCTTTAAAATGCTGAAGATAAGCGACTACGGCTTCATGGAAACTGCTACACGCCTCTGCTTCTGCATAGCATTTCATGGCCTTACCTCGAGGCAAGTTCTCACGTTTCTTGCCCTGTAAGCGACACAGCATGTTAAGATGCTGTATTTCTCCTTGAATAGAGTGACTTCAGGAACGAGGTCTTTGATAAATTCTAAGCAGACTGTTTTCTCAGGGCAGCTCAGACGAGGGCAATGTCGAAGGCTTCCAGGGCATGTTGGACTGCCTAGAAATGTGGTTCTGATGCTGTTCGAGTGCTCTGGAAACGGAGCTCTCCTGAAGTAACGTACAGTGTGTTGCCCGAGACTCTGCAGACACAGAGGGCCTCCGTGGGACGTATGGGACTCAATGCTGCTCAGCAGGCCCACAGGGGTGCGGAGGGAGTCAGTGATCTTGGAATAAAAATGATGCTCACCCGAAGACCGTAGGAGTCCTGAAAAGGGTACTTCCTTTAAAATAAAACAGACCTCCACTAAGAGCTCATGGAAAGAGCTGCATGCCTCCCTTTCTGCAGGGCTATTCAAGGCCTAACCTCGAGGCAAGGACTCACGTTGAGATTCCCTTTAGCTCTAGAGCATGGCAAGGTGAGCCCCACCCTGGCCTATATAGCTCCGTGTGTACCCAGGGAAAACTCATTTTCTTCCCAGACCCATGCCTACAGTGGCCAGAGGCCTGTCAACAACAGAGAAGTTCAGGGAGCTTCACGGCAGCAAGAAAGGAAGTATCCAAACCGAAAGCAAGGCTAGTCCCATCATGCCCCCATTTCCATGGACACAGGCAGCATACCTCTCTGTGGTTTTTAACGAGTCAAAAGAGACACCGAGTACACACTGGTTGCTTCCCTGAATCAACTTCTCGAGGAAGGGTGTTCTGCATCTAGTGAACGGCCTCACCAAGGAACGCCCTAGCCAGGCCACTGGGCCCGAGGCCTCACCAAGGAACGCCCTAGGCAGGCCTCTGGGCCCCTGCCTTTTCAAAAGCCTGCAGTGCTACAGGAAAAACTGTGCTTTACTTGCAAAAGGAAAGCAAGCCGTCTTTCTCCTGGAAGCAGGGTGACTTCAGGTAGGAGGTCCTGATTGGAAGGAGAAGCCTAGTGTTTTTCTCTGTGCAGCTCAGACTAGGGATTGAGTGCGATTTCCACGGCATGTTGGAACTTACTTGAACGTTGCTCTTGAACCTGTGCGAGTGCTGTGAATCAAGATATCACAAGAAAGAGTGCAGTGTGTTGCCCATGACTCAGCAGACACAGAGGACCTCCGAGGGACCAATGGGCCTCGTTGTTGCTCAGCAAGCCTACAGGGGTGTGGAGGTACTCAGAGATCTTGGAACAAAATTGATGCTCAACCGAGGGGCCTAGGAGTCCTGAAAAGGGCACTTCCTTTAAAGTAAACCAGAACAGCGACTAAGAGCTAATGGAAAGAGCTGCATGCCTCCTTTTCTGTAGGGCTACTCAGGGCCTTACCTCGAGGCAAGGACTCACGTTGAGATTCCCTTTAGCTCTAGAGCATGGCAAGGTGCGCCCCAGCGCGGCCAATGAAGCTCCGTGTGTAGACAGAGAAAACTCATTTTCTTCCCAGACCCAAGCCTACAGTGGCCAGGGGCCTGTCAACAGCAGAGAATTTCAGGGAGCTTCACGAAAGCAAGAATGGAGCTTTCCAAATGGAAAGCAAGGCTAGTCCCATCATGCCCCAATTTCCATGGGCACAGGCAGCATACATCTCTGTGGTTTCTAACAAGGCAAAAGAGACACAGAGTACACACTGGTTGTTTCCCTGAATCAACTTCTCGAGGCAGGGTGTCCTGAATGTAGTGAACGGCCTCACCAAGGAAAACCCTAGCTATGCCTCTGGGCCCGTGCCTCTTCAAAAGCCTGCCCTGCTACAGGAACAACTGTGCTTTAGTTGCAATAGAAACGAGGTCGTCTTTCTTCAGGAGGCAGGGTGACTTCAGGTAGGAGGTCCTGAATGGAAGGAGAAGCTTACTGTTTGTCTCTGTACAGCTCAAACTAGGGAATGAGAGCGACTTCCACGGCCTGTTGGAACTTGCTTAACGGTGCTCGTGAACCTGTGCGATGCTGGCTAAATCAAGATGTTCCAATAAGAGTGCACTGTGTTGCCCTACACTCGGCATACACACTGTGAGTCGGAAAGCTCCTTCCCTGGATAGTGCTTAGAAGGGCCAGGGGAGCCTGAGGGTACTCAGTGTTTTTGCAGGGAATAGGGTTTCCAGGCGAGGCACCTAGGTGTCCTGAAAAGCGTACTGGCTTTAAAATGCTGAAGATAAGCGACTACGGCCTCATGGAAACTGCTACACGCCTCTGCTTCGGCATAGCATTTCATGGCCTTACCTCGAGGCAAGTTCTCACGTTTCTTGCCCTGTGAGCGACACAGCATGGTAAGATGCTGTATTTCTCCTTGAATAGAGTGACTTCAGGAACGAGGTCTTTGATAAATTCTAAGCAGACTGTTTTCTCAGGGCAGCTCAGACGAGGGCAATGTCGAAGACTTCCAGGGCATGTTGGACTGCCTAGAAATGTGGTTCTGATGCTGTTCGAGTGCTCTGGAAACGGAGCTCTCCTGAAGTAACGTACAGTGTGTTGCCCGAGACTCTGCAGACACAGAGGGCCTCCGTGGGACGTATGGGACTCAATGCTGCTCAGCAGGCCCACAGGGGTGCGGAGGGAGTCAGTGATCTTGGAATAAAAATGATGCTCACCCAGAGGGCGTAGGAGTCCGGAAAAGGGTACTTCCTTTAAAATAAAACAGACCTCCACTAAGAGCTCATGGAAAGAGCTGCATGCCTCCCTTTCTGCAGGGCTACTCAGGGCCTTACCTCGAGGCAAGGACTCACGTTGAGATTCCCTTTAGCTCTAGAGCATGGCAAGGTGAGCCCCACCCTGGCCTATATAGCTCCGTGTGTACCCAGGGAAAACTCATTTTCTTCCCAGACGCATGCCTACAGTGGCCAGAGGCCTGTCAACAGCAGAGAATTTCAGGGAGCTTCACAGCAGCAAGAAAGGAGGTTTCCAAACGGAAAGCAAGGCTAGTCCCATCATGCCCCCATTTCCATGGACACAGGCAGCATACCTCTCTGTGGATTTAACAAGTCAAAAGAGACACCGAGTACACACTGGTTGCTTCCCTGAATCAACTTCTCGAGGAAGGGTGTTCTGCATCTTGAGAACGGCCTCACCAAGGAACGCCCTAGGCAGGCCTCTGGGCCCCTGCCTTTTCAAAAGCCTGCAGTGCTACAAGAAAAACTGTGCTTTACTTGCAAAAGGAAAGCAAGCCGTCTTTCTCCTGGAAGCAGGGTGACTTCAGGTAGGAGGTCCTGATTGGAAGGAGAAGACTAGTGTTTTTCTCTGTGCAGCTCAGACTAGGGATTGAGTGCGATTTCCACGGCATGTTGGAACTTGCTTGAACGTTGCTCTTGAACCTGTGCGAGTGCTGTAAATCAAGATATCACAAGAAAGAGTGCAGTGTGTTGCCCATGACTCAGCAGACACAGAGGACCTCCGAGGGACCAATGGGCCTCGTTTTTGCTCATCAGGCCTACAGGGGTGTGGAGGTACTCAGAGACCTTGGAACAAAAATGATGCTCAACCGAGGGGCCTAGAAGTCCTGAAAAGGGTACTTCCTTTAAAGTAAACCAGAAAAGCGACTAAGAGCTAATGGAAAGAGCTGCATGCCTCTTTTTCTGTAGGGCTACTCAGGGCCTTACCTCGAGGCAAGGACTCACGTTGAGATTCCCTTTAGCTGTAGAGCATGGCAAGGTGCGCCCCACCGCGGCCAATGAAGCTCCGTGTGTAGACAGAGAAAACTCATTTTCTTCCCAGACCCAAGCCTACAGTGGCCAGAGGCCTGTCAACAGCAGAGAATTTCAGGGAGCTTCACGGCAGCAAGAAAGGAGGTTTCCAAACGGAAAGCAAGGCTAGTCCCATCATGCCCCCATTTCCATGGACACAGGCAGCATACATCTCTGTGGTTTTTAACGAGTCAAAAGAGACACCGAGTACACACTGGTTGCTTCCCTGAATCAACTTCTCGAGGCAGGGTGTCCTGAATGTAGTGAACGGCCTCACCAAGGAAAGCCCTAGCTATGCCTCTGGGCCCGTGCCTCTTCAAAAGCCTGCCCTGCTACAGGAACAACTGTGCTTTAGTTGCAATAGAAACGAGGTCGTCTTTCTTCAGGAGGCAGGGTGACTTCAGGTAGGAGGTCCTGAATGGAAGGAGAAGCTTACTGTTTGTCTCTGTACAGCTCAAACTAGGGAATGAGAGCGACTTCCACGGCCTGTTGGAACTTGCTTAACGGTGTTCGTGAACCTGTGCGATGCTGGCTAAATCAAGATGTTCCAATAAGAGTGCACTGTGTTGCCCTACACTCGGCATACACACTGTGAGTCGGAAAGCTCCTTCCCTGGATAGTGCTTAGAAGGGCCAGGGGAGCCTGAGGGTACTCAGTGTTTTTGCAGGGAATAGGGTTTCCAGGCGAGGCACCTAGGTGTCCTGAAAAGCGTACTGGCTTTAAAATGCTGAAGATAAGCGACTACGGCCTCATGGAAACTGCTACACGCCTCTGCTTCGGCATAGCATTTCATGGCCTTACCTCGAGGCAAGTTCTCACGTTTCTTGCCCTGTGAGCGACACAGCATGGTAAGATGCTGTATTTCTCCTTGAATAGAGTGACTTCAGGAACGAGGTCTTTGATAAATTCTAAGCAGACTGTTTTCTCAGGGCAGCTCAGACGAGGGCAATGTCGAAGACTTCCAGGGCATGTTGGACTGCCTAGAAATGTGGTTCTGATGCTGTTCGAGTGCTCTGGAAACGGAGCTCTCCTGAAGTAACGTACAGTGTGTTGCCCGAGACTCTGCAGACACAGAGGGCCTCCGTGGGACGTATGGGACTCAATGCTGCTCAGCAGGCCCACAGGGGTGCGGAGGGAGTCAGTGATCTTGGAATAAAAATGATGCTCACCCAGAGGGCGTAGGAGTCCGGAAAAGGGTACTTCCTTTAAAATAAAACAGACCTCCACTAAGAGCTCATGGAAAGAGCTGCATGCCTCCCTTTCTGCAGGGCTACTCAGGGCCTTACCTCGAGGCAAGGACTCACGTTGAGATTCCCTTTAGCTCTAGAGCATGGCAAGGTGAGCCCCACCCTGGCCTATATAGCTCCGTGTGTACCCAGGGAAAACTCATTTTCTTCCCAGACGCATGCCTACAGTGGCCAGAGGCCTGTCAACAGCAGAGAATTTCAGGGAGCTTCACAGCAGCAAGAAAGGAGGTTTCCAAACGGAAAGCAAGGCTAGTCCCATCATGCCCCCATTTCCATGGACACAGGCAGCATACCTCTCTGTGGATTTAACAAGTCAAAAGAGACACCGAGTACACACTGGTTGCTTCCCTGAATCAACTTCTCGAGGAAGGGTGTTCTGCATCTTGAGAACGGCCTCACCAAGGAACGCCCTAGGCAGGCCTCTGGGCCCCTGCCTTTTCAAAAGCCTGCAGTGCTACAAGAAAAACTGTGCTTTACTTGCAAAAGGAAAGCAAGCCGTCTTTCTCCTGGAAGCAGGGTGACTTCAGGTAGGAGGTCCTGATTGGAAGGAGAAGACTAGTGTTTTTCTCTGTGCAGCTCAGACTAGGGATTGAGTGCGATTTCCACGGCATGTTGGAACTTGCTTGAACGTTGCTCTTGAACCTGTGCGAGTGCTGTAAATCAAGATATCACAAGAAAGAGTGCAGTGTGTTGCCCATGACTCAGCAGACACAGAGGACCTCCGAGGGACCAATGGGCCTCGTTTTTGCTCATCAGGCCTACAGGGGTGTGGAGGTACTCAGAGACCTTGGAACAAAAATGATGCTCAACCGAGGGGCCTAGAAGTCCTGAAAAGGGTACTTCCTTTAAAGTAAACCAGAAAAGCGACTAAGAGCTAATGGAAAGAGCTGCATGCCTCTTTTTCTGTAGGGCTACTCAGGGCCTTACCTCGAGGCAAGGACTCACGTTGAGATTCCCTTTAGCTGTAGAGCATGGCAAGGTGCGCCCCACCGCGGCCAATGAAGCTCCGTGTGTAGACAGAGAAAACTCATTTTCTTCCCAGACCCAAGCCTACAGTGGCCAGAGGCCTGTCAACAGCAGAGAATTTCAGGGAGCTTCACGGCAGCAAGAAAGGAGGTTTCCAAACGGAAAGCAAGGCTAGTCCCATCATGCCCCCATTTCCATGGACACAGGCAGCATACATCTCTGTGGTTTTTAACGAGTCAAAAGAGACACCGAGTACACACTGGTTGCTTCCCTGAATCAACTTCTCGAGGCAGGGTGTCCTGAATGTAGTGAACGGCCTCACCAAGGAAAGCCCTAGCTATGCCTCTGGGCCCGTGCCTCTTCAAAAGCCTGCCCTGCTACAGGAACAACTGTGCTTTAGTTGCAATAGAAACGAGGTCGTCTTTCTTCAGGAGGCAGGGTGACTTCAGGTAGGAGGTCCTGAATGGAAGGAGAAGCTTACTGTTTGTCTCTGTACAGCTCAAACTAGGGAATGAGAGCGACTTCCACGGCCTGTTGGAACTTGCTTAACGGTGTTCGTGAACCTGTGCGATGCTGGCTAAATCAAGATGTTCCAATAAGAGTGCACTGTGTTGCCCTACACTCGGCATACACACTGTGAGTCGGAAAGCTCCTTCCCTGGATAGTGCTTAGAAGGGCCAGGGGAGCCTGAGGGTACTCAGTGTTTTTGCAGGGAATAGGGTTTCCAGGCGAGGCACCTAGGTGTCCTGAAAAGCGTACTGGCTTTAAAATGCTGAAGATAAGCGACTACGGCCTCATGGAAACTGCTACACGCCTCTGCTTCTGCATAGCATTTCATGGCCTTACCTCGAGGCAAGTTCTCACGTTTCTTGCCCTGTGAGCGACACAGCATGGTAAGATGCTGTATTTCTCCTTGAATAGAGTGACTTCAGGAACGAGGTCTTTGATAAATTCTAAGCAGACTGTTTTCTCAGGGCAGCTCAGACGAGGGCAATGTCGAAGACTTCCAGGGCATGTTGGACTGCCTAGAAATGTGGTTCTGATGCTGTTCGAGTGCTCTGGAAACGGAGCTCTCCTGAAGTAACGTACAGTGTGTTGCCCGAGACTCTGCAGACACAGAGGGCCTCCGTGGGACGTATGGGACTCAATGCTGCTCAGCAGGCCCACAGGGGTGCGGAGGGAGTCAGTGATCTTGGAATAAAAATGATGCTCACCCAGAGGGCGTAGGAGTCCGGAAAAGGGTACTTCCTTTAAAATAAAACAGACCTCCACTAAGAGCTCATGGCAAGAGCTGCATGCCTCCCTTTCTGCAGGGCTACTCAGGGCCTTACCTCGAGGCAAGGACTCACGTGGAGATTCCCTTTAGCTCTAGAGCATGGCAAGGTGAGCCCCACCCTGGCCTATATAGCTCCGTGTGTACCCAGGGAAAACTCATTTTCTTCCCAGACCCATGCCTACAGTGGCCAGAGGCCTGTCAACAGCAGAGAATTTCAGGGAGCTTCACGGCAGCAAGAAAGGAGGTTTCCAAACGGAAAGCAAGGCTAGTCCCATCCTGCCCCCATTTCCATGGACACAGGCAGCATACATCTCTGTGGTTTTTAACGAGTCAAAAGAGACACCGAGTACACACTGGTTGCTTCCCTGAATCAACTTCTCGAGGCAGGGTGTTCTGCATCTAGTGAACGGCCTCACCAAGGAACGCCCTAGCCAGGCCACTGGGCCCGAGGCCTCACCAAGGAACGCCCTAGGCAGGCCTCTGGGCCCCTGCCTTTTCAAAAGCCTGCAGTGCTACAGGAAAAACTGTGCTTTACTTGCAAAAGGAAAGCAAGCCGTCTTTCTCCTGGAAGCAGGGTGACTTCAGGTAGGAGGTCCTGATTGGAAGGAGAAGCCTAGTGTTTTTCTCTGTGCAGCTCAGACTAGGGATTGAGTGCGATTTCCACGGCATGTTGGAACTTGCTTGAACGTTGCTCTTGAACCTGTGCGAGTGCTGTGAATCAAGATATCACAAGAAAGAGTGCAGTGTGTTGCCCATGACTCAGCAGACACAGAGGACCTCCGAGGGACCAATGGGCCTCGTTGTTGCTCAGCAGGCCTACAGGGGTGTGGAGGTACTCAGAGATCTTGGAACAAAATTGATGCTCAACCGAGGGGCCTAGGAGTCCTGAAAAGGGTACTTCCTTTAAAGTAAACCAGAACAGCGACTAAGAGCTAATGGAAAGAGCTGCATGCCTCCTTTTCTGTAGGGCTACTCAGGGCCTTACCTCGAGGCAAGGACTCACGTTGAGATTCCCTTTAGCTCTAGAGCATGGCAAGGTGCGCCCCACCGCGGCCAATGAAGCTCCGTGTGTAGACAGAGAAAACTCATTTTCTTCCCAGACCCAAGCCTACAGTGGCCAGGGGCCTGTCAACAGCAGAGAATTTCAGGGAGCTTCACGAAAGCAAGAATGGAGCTTTCCAAATGGAAAGCAAGGCTAGTCCCATCATGCCCCAATTTCCATGGGCACAGGTAGCATACATCTCTGTGGTTTCTAACAAGGCAAAAGAGACACAGAGTACACACTGGTTGTTTCCCTGAATCAACTTCTCGAGGCAGGGTGTCCTGAATGTAGTGAACGGCCTCACCAAGGAAAGCCCTAGCTATGCCTCTGGGCCCGTGCCTCTTCAAAAGCCTGCCCTGCTACAGGAACAACTGTGCTTTAGTTGCAATAGAAACGAGGTCGTCTTTCTTCAGGAGGCAGGGTGACTTCAGGTAGGAGGTCCTGAATGGAAGGAGAAGCTTACTGTTTGTCTCTGTACAGCTCAAACTAGGGAATGAGAGCGACTTCCACGGCCTGTTGGAACTTGCTTAACGGTGCTCGTGAACCTGTGCGATGCTGGCTAAATCAAGATGTTCCAATAAGAGTGCACTGTGTTGCCCTACACTCGGCATACACACTGTGAGTCGGAAAGCTCCTTCCCTGGATAGTGCTTAGAAGGGCCAGGGGAGCCTGAGGGTACTCAGTGTTTTTGCAGGGAATAGGGTTTCCAGGCGAGGCACCTAGGTGTCCTGAAAAGCGTACTGGCTTTAAAATGCTGAAGATAAGCGACTACGGCCTCATGGAAACTGCTACACGCCTCTGCTTCTGCATAGCATTTCATGGCCTTACCTCGAGGCAAGTTCTCACGTTTCTTGCCCTGTGAGCGACACAGCATGGTAAGATGCTGTATTTCTCCTTGAATAGAGTGACTTCAGGAACGAGGTCTTTGATAAATTCTAAGCAGACTGTTTTCTCAGGGCAGCTCAGACGAGGGCAATGTCGAAGACTTCCAGGGCATGTTGGACTGCCTAGAAATGTGGTTCTGATGCTGTTCGAGTGCTCTGGAAACGGAGCTCTCCTGAAGTAACGTACAGTGTGTTGCCCGAGACTCTGCAGACACAGAGGGCCTCCGTGGGACGTATGGGACTCAATGCTGCTCAGCAGGCCCACAGGGGTGCGGAGGGAGTCAGTGATCTTGGAATAAAAATGATGCTCACCCGAAGACCGTAGGAGTCCTGAAAAGGGTACTTCCTTTAAAATAAAACAGACCTCCACTAAGAGCTCATGGAAAGAGCTGCATGCCTCCCTTTCTGCAGGGCTACTCAGGGCCTTACCTCGAGGCAAGGACTCACGTGGAGATTCCCTTTAGCTCTAGAGCATGGCAAGGTGAGCCCCACCCTGGCCTATATAGCTCCGTGTGTACCCAGGGAAAACTCATTTTCTTCCCAGACCCATGCCTACAGTGGCCAGAGGCCTGTCAACAGCAGAGAATTTCAGGGAGCTTCACGGCAGCAAGAAAGGAGGTTTCCAAACGGAAAGCAAGGCTAGTCCCATCCTGCCCCCATTTCCATGGACACAGGCAGCATACATCTCTGTGGTTTTTAACGAGTCAAAAGAGACACCGAGTACACACTGGTTGCTTCCCTGAATCAACTTCTCGAGGCAGGGTGTTCTGCATCTAGTGAACGGCCTCACCAAGGAACGCCCTAGCCAGGCCACTGGGCCCGAGGCCTCACCAAGGAACGCCCTAGGCAGGCCTCTGGGCCCCTGCCTTTTCAAAAGCCTGCAGTGCTACAGGAAAAACTGTGCTTTACTTGCAAAAGGAAAGCAAGCCGTCTTTCTCCTGGAAGCAGGGTGACTTCAGGTAGGAGGTCCTGATTGGAAGGAGAAGCCTAGTGTTTTTCTCTGTGCAGCTCAGACTAGGGATTGAGTGCGATTTCCACGGCATGTTGGAACTTGCTTGAACGTTGCTCTTGAACCTGTGCGAGTGCTGTGAATCAAGATATCACAAGAAAGAGTGCAGTGTGTTGCCCATGACTCAGCAGACACAGAGGACCTCCGAGGGACCAATGGGCCTCGTTGTTGCTCAGCAGGCCTACAGGGGTGTGGAGGTACTCAGAGATCTTGGAACAAAATTGATGCTCAACCGAGGGGCCTAGGAGTCCTGAAAAGGGTACTTCCTTTAAAGTAAACCAGAACAGCGACTAAGAGCTAATGGAAAGAGCTGCATGCCTCCTTTTCTGTAGGGCTACTCAGGGCCTTGCCTCGAGGCAAGGACTCACGTTGAGATTCCCTTTAGCTCTAGAGCATGGCAAGGTGCGCCCCACCGCGGCCAATGAAGCTCCGTGTGTAGACAGAGAAAACTCATTTTCTTCCCAGACCCAAGCCTACAGTGGCCAGGGGCCTGTCAACAGCAGAGAATTTCAGGGAGCTTCACGAAAGCAAGAATGGAGCTTTCCAAATGGAAAGCAAGGCTAGTCCCATCATGCCCCAATTTCCATGGGCACAGGCAGCATACATCTCTGTGGTTTCTAACAAGGCAAAAGAGACACAGAGTACACACTGGTTGTTTCCCTGAATCAACTTCTCGAGGCAGGGTGTCCTGAATGTAGTGAACGGCCTCACCAAGGAAAGCCCTAGCTATGCCTCTGGGCCCGTGCCTCTTCAAAAGCCTGCCCTGCTACAGGAACAACTGTGCTTTAGTTGCAATAGAAACGAGGTCGTCTTTCTTCAGGAGGCAGGGTGACTTCAGGTAGGAGGTCCTGAATGGAAGGAGAAGCTTACT
This sequence comes from Balaenoptera physalus, assembly GCF_965194825.1. Taxonomy (NCBI): domain Eukaryota; kingdom Metazoa; phylum Chordata; class Mammalia; order Artiodactyla; family Balaenopteridae; genus Balaenoptera; species Balaenoptera physalus. The sequence goes on from NW_028126006.1 coordinate 358,857, forward strand.
GTTTGTCTCTGTACAGCTCAAACTAGGGAATGAGAGCGACTTCCACGGCCTGTTGGAACTTGCTTAACGGTGCTCGTGAACCTGTGCGATGCTGGCTAAATCAAGATGTTCCAATAAGAGTGCACTGTGTTGCCCTACACTCGGCATACACACTGTGAGTCGGAAAGCTCCTTCCCTGGATAGTGCTTAGAAGGGCCAGGGGAGCCTGAGGGTACTCAGTGTTTTTGCAGGGAATAGGGTTTCCAGGCGAGGCACCTAGGTGTCCTGAAAAGCGTACTGGCTTTAAAATGCTGAAGATAAGCGACTACGGCCTCATGGAAACTGCTACACGCCTCTGCTTCTGCATAGCATTTCATGGCCTTACCTCGAGGCAAGTTCTCACGTTTCTTGCCCTGTGAGCGACACAGCATGGTAAGATGCTGTATTTCTCCTTGAATAGAGTGACTTCAGGAACGAGGTCTTTGATAAATTCTAAGCAGACTGTTTTCTCAGGGCAGCTCAGACGAGGGCAATGTCGAAGACTTCCAGGGCATGTTGGACTGCCTAGAAATGTGGTTCTGATGCTGTTCGAGTGCTCTGGAAACGGAGCTCTCCTGAAGTAACGTACAGTGTGTTGCCCGAGACTCTGCAGACACAGAGGGCCTCCGTGGGACGTATGGGACTCAATGCTGCTCAGCAGGCCCACAGGGGTGCGGAGGGAGTCAGTGATCTTGGAATAAAAATGATGCTCACCCGAAGACCGTAGGAGTCCTGAAAAGGGTACTTCCTTTAAAATAAAACAGACCTCCACTAAGAGCTCATGGAAAGAGCTGCATGCCTCCCTTTCTGCAGGGCTACTCAGGGCCTTACCTCGAGGCAAGGACTCACGTGGAGATTCCCTTTAGCTCTAGAGCATGGCAAGGTGAGCCCCACCCTGGCCTATATAGCTCCGTGTGTACCCAGGGAAAACTCATTTTCTTCCCAGACCCATGCCTACAGTGGCCAGAGGCCTGTCAACAGCAGAGAATTTCAGGGAGCTTCACGGCAGCAAGAAAGGAGGTTTCCAAACGGAAAGCAAGGCTAGTCCCATCCTGCCCCCATTTCCATGGACACAGGCAGCATACATCTCTGTGGTTTTTAACGAGTCAAAAGAGACACCGAGTACACACTGGTTGCTTCCCTGAATCAACTTCTCGAGGCAGGGTGTTCTGCATCTAGTGAACGGCCGCACCAAGGAACGCCCTAGCCAGGCCACTGGGCCCGAGGCCTCACCAAGGAACGCCCTAGGCAGGCCTCTGGGCCCCTGCCTTTTCAAAAGCCTGCAGTGCTACAGGAAAAACTGTGCTTTACTTGCAAAAGGAAAGCAAGCCGTCTTTCTCCTGGAAGCAGGGTGACTTCAGGTAGGAGGTCCTGATTGGAAGGAGAAGCCTAGTGTTTTTCTCTGTGCAGCTCAGACTAGGGATTGAGTGCGATTTCCACGGCATGTTGGAACTTGCTTGAACGTTGCTCTTGAACCTGTGCGAGTGCTGTGAATCAAGATATCACAAGAAAGAGTGCAGTGTGTTGCCCATGACTCAGCAGACACAGAGGACCTCCGAGGGACCAATGGGCCTCGTTGTTGCTCAGCAGGCCTACAGGGGTGTGGAGGTACTCAGAGATCTTGGAACAAAATTGATGCTCAACCGAGGGGCCTAGGAGTCCTGAAAAGGGTACTTCCTTTAAAGTAAACCAGAACAGCGACTAAGAGCTAATGGAAAGAGCTGCATGCCTCCTTTTCTGTAGGGCTACTCAGGGCCTTACCTCGAGGCAAGGACTCACGTTGAGATTCCCTTTAGCTCTAGAGCATGGCAAGGTGCGCCCCACCGCGGCCAATGAAGCTCCGTGTGTAGACAGAGAAAACTCATTTTCTTCCCAGACCCAAGCCTACAGTGGCCAGGGGCCTGTCAACAGCAGAGAATTTCAGGGAGCTTCACGAAAGCAAGAATGGAGCTTTCCAAATGGAAAGCAAGGCTAGTCCCATCATGCCCCAATTTCCATGGGCACAGGCAGCATACATCTCTGTGGTTTCTAACAAGGCAAAAGAGACACAGAGTACACACTGGTTGCTTCCCTGAATCAACTTCTCGAGGCAGGGTGTCCTGAATGTAGTGAACGGCCTCACCAAGGAAAGCCCTAGCTATGCCTCTGGGCCCGTGCCTCTTCAAAAGCCTGCCCTGCTACAGGAACAACTGTGCTTTAGTTGCAATAGAAACGAGGTCGTCTTTCTTCAGGAGGCAGGGTGACTTCAGGTAGGAGGTCCTGAATGGAAGGAGAAGCTTACTGTTTGTCTCTGTACAGCTCAAACTAGGGAATGAGAGCGACTTCCACGGCCTGTTGGAACTTGCTTAACGGTGCTCGTGAACCTGTGCGATGCTGGCTAAATCAAGATGTTCCAATAAGAGTGCACTGTGTTGCCCTACACTCGGCATACACACTGTGAGTCGGAAAGCTCCTTCCCTGGATAGTGCTTAGAAGGGCCAGGGGAGCCTGAGGGTACTCAGTGTTTTTGCAGGGAATAGGGTTTCCAGGCGAGGCACCTAGGTGTCCTGAAAAGCGTACTGGCTTTAAAATGCTGAAGATAAGCGACTACGGCCTCATGGAAACTGCTACACGCCTCTGCTTCTGCATAGCATTTCATGGCCTTACCTCGAGGCAAGTTCTCACGTTTCTTGCCCTGTGAGCGACACAGCATGGTAAGATGCTGTATTTCTCCTTGAATAGAGTGACTTCAGGAACGAGGTCTTTGATAAATTCTAAGCAGACTGTTTTCTCAGGGCAGCTCAGACGAGGGCAATGTCGAAGACTTCCAGGGCATGTTGGACTGCCTAGAAATGTGGTTCTGATGCTGTTCGAGTGCTCTGGAAACGGAGCTCTCCTGAAGTAACGTACAGTGTGTTGCCCGAGACTCTGCAGACACAGAGGGCCTCCGTGGGACGTATGGGACTCAATGCTGCTCAGCAGGCCCACAGGGGTGCGGAGGGAGTCAGTGATCTTGGAATAAAAATGATGCTCACCCGAAGACCGTAGGAGTCCTGAAAAGGGTACTTCCTTTAAAATAAAACAGACCTCCACTAAGAGCTCATGGAAAGAGCTGCATGCCTCCCTTTCTGCAGGGCTACTCAGGGCCTTACCTCGAGGCAAGGACTCACGTGGAGATTCCCTTTAGCTCTAGAGCATGGCAAGGTGAGCCCCACCCTGGCCTATATAGCTCCGTGTGTACCCAGGGAAAACTCATTTTCTTCCCAGACCCATGCCTACAGTGGCCAGAGGCCTGTCAACAGCAGAGAATTTCAGGGAGCTTCACGGCAGCAAGAAAGGAGGTTTCCAAACGGAAAGCAAGGCTAGTCCCATCCTGCCCCCATTTCCATGGACACAGGCAGCATACATCTCTGTGGTTTTTAACGAGTCAAAAGAGACACCGAGTACACACTGGTTGCTTCCCTGAATCAACTTCTCGAGGCAGGGTGTTCTGCATCTAGTGAACGGCCTCACCAAGGAACGCCCTAGCCAGGCCACTGGGCCCGAGGCCTCACCAAGGAACGCCCTAGGCAGGCCTCTGGGCCCCTGCCTTTTCAAAAGCCTGCAGTGCTACAGGAAAAACTGTGCTTTACTTGCAAAAGGAAAGCAAGCCGTCTTTCTCCTGGAAGCAGGGTGACTTCAGGTAGGAGGTCCTGATTGGAAGGAGAAGCCTAGTGTTTTTCTCTGTGCAGCTCAGACTAGGGATTGAGTGCGATTTCCACGGCATGTTGGAACTTGCTTGAACGTTGCTCTTGAGCCTGTGCGAGTGCTGTGAATCAAGATATCACAAGAAAGAGTGCAGTGTGTTGCCCATGACTCAGCAGACACAGAGGACCTCCGAGGGACCAATGGGCCTCGTTGTTGCTCAGCAGGCCTACAGGGGTGTGGAGGTACTCAGAGATCTTGGAACAAAATTGATGCTCAACCGAGGGGCCTAGGAGTCCTGAAAAGGGTACTTCCTTTAAAGTAAACCAGAACAGCGACTAAGAGCTAATGGAAAGAGCTGCATGCCTCCTTTTCTGTAGGGCTACTCAGGGCCTTACCTCGAGGCAAGGACTCACGTTGAGATTCCCTTTAGCTCTAGAGCATGGCAAGGTGCGCCCCACCGCGGCCAATGAAGCTCCGTGTGTAGACAGAGAAAACTCATTTTCTTCCCAGACCCAAGCCTACAGTGGCCAGGGGCCTGTCAACAGCAAAGAATTTCAGGGAGCTTCACGAAAGCAAGAATGGAGCTTTCCAAATGGAAAGCAAGGCTAGTCCCATCATGCCCCAATTTCCATGGGCACAGGCAGCATACATCTCTGTGGTTTCTAACAAGGCAAAAGAGACACAGAGTACACACTGGTTGTTTCCCTGAATCAACTTCTCGAGGCAGGGTGTCCTGAATGTAGTGAACGGCCTCACCAAGGAAAGCCCTAGCTATGCCTCTGGGCCCGTGCCTCTTCAAAAGCCTGCCCTGCTACAGGAACAACTGTGCTTTAGTTGCAATAGAAACGAGGTCGTCTTTCTTCAGGAGGCAGGGTGACTTCAGGTAGGAGGTCCTGAATGGAAGGAGAAGCTTACTGTTTGTCTCTGTACAGCTCAAACTAGGGAATGAGAGCGACTTCCACGGCCTGTTGGAACTTGCTTAACGGTGCTCGTGAACCTGTGCGATGCTGGCTAAATCAAGATGTTCCAATAAGAGTGCACTGTGTTGCCCTACACTCGGCATACACACTGTGAGTCGGAAAGCTCCTTCCCTGGATAGTGCTTAGAAGGGCCAGGGGAGCCTGAGGGTACTCAGTGTTTTTGCAGGGAATAGGGTTTCCAGGCGAGGCACCTAGGTGTCCTGAAAAGCGTACTGGCTTTAAAATGCTGAAGATAAGCGACTACGGCCTCATGGAAACTGCTACACGCCTCTGCTTCTGCATAGCATTTCATGGCCTTACCTCGAGGCAAGTTCTCACGTTTCTTGCCCTGTGAGCGACACAGCATGGTAAGATGCTGTATTTCTCCTTGAATAGAGTGACTTCAGGAACGAGGTCTTTGATAAATTCTAAGCAGACTGTTTTCTCAGGGCAGCTCAGACGAGGGCAATGTCGAAGACTTCCAGGGCATGTTGGACTGCCTAGAAATGTGGTTCTGATGCTGTTCGAGTGCTCTGGAAATGGAGCTCTCCTGAAGTAACGTACAGTGTGTTGCCCGAGACTGCAGACACAGAGGGCCTCCGTGGGACGTATGGGACTCAATGCTGCTCAGCAGGCCCACAGGGGTGCGGAGGGAGTCAGTGATCTTGGAATAAAAATGATGCTCACCCGAAGACCGTAGGAGTCCTGAAAAGGGTACTTCCTTTAAAATAAAACAGACCTCCACTAAGAGCTCATGGAAAGAGCTGCATGCCTCCCTTTCTGCAGGGCTACTCAGGGCCTTACCTCGAGGCAAGGACTCACGTGGAGATTCCCTTTAGCTCTAGAACATGGCAAGGTGAGCCCCACCCTGGCCTATATAGCTCCGTGTGTACCCAGGGAAAACTCATTTTCTTCCCAGACCCATGCCTACAGTGGCCAGAGGCCTGTCAACAGCAGAGAATTTCAGGGAGCTTCACGGCAGCAAGAAAGGAGGTTTCCAAACGGAAAGCAAGGCTAGTCCCATCCTGCCCCCATTTCCATGGACACAGGCAGCATACATCTCTGTGGTTTTTAACGAGTCAAAAGAGACACCGAGTACACACTGGTTGCTTCCCTGAATCAACTTCTCGAGGCAGGGTGTTCTGCATCTAGTGAACGGCCTCACCAAGGAACGCCCTAGCCAGGCCACTGGGCCCGAGGCCTCACCAAGGAACGCCCTAGGCAGGCCTCTGGGCCCCTGCCTTTTCAAAAGCCTGCAGTGCTACAGGAAAAACTGTGCTTTACTTGCAAAAGGAAAGCAAGCCGTCTTTCTCCTGGAAGCAGGGTGACTTCAGGTAGGAGGTCCTGATTGGAAGGAGAAGCCTAGTGTTTTTCTCTGTGCAGCTCAGACTAGGGATTGAGTGCGATTTCCACGGCATGTTGGAACTTGCTTGAACGTTGCTCTTGAACCTGTGCGAGTGCTGTGAATCAAGATATCACAAGAAAGAGTGCAGTGTGTTGCCCATGACTCAGCAGACACAGAGGACCTCCGAGGGACCAATGGGCCTCGTTGTTGCTCAGCAGGCCTACAGGGGTGTGGAGGTACTCAGAGATCTTGGAACAAAATTGATGCTCAACCGAGGGGCATAGGAGTCCTGAAAAGGGTACTTCCTTTAAAGTAAACCTGAACAGCGACTAAGAGCTAATGGAAAGAGCTGCATGCCTCCTTTTCTGTAGGGCTACTCAGGGCCTTACCTCGAGGCAAGGACTCACGTTGAGATTCCCTTTAGCTCTAGAGCATGGCAAGGTGCGCCCCACCGCGGCCAATGAAGCTCCGTGTGTAGACAGAGAAAACTCATTTTCTTCCCAGACCCAAGCCTACAGTGGCCAGGGGCCTGTCAACAGCAGAGAATTTCAGGGAGCTTCACGAAAGCAAGAATGGAGCTTTCCAAATGGAAAGCAAGGCTAGTCCCATCATGCCCCAATTTCCATGGGCACAGGCAGCATACATCTCTGTGGTTTCTAACAAGGCAAAAGAGACACAGAGTACACACTGGTTGTTTCCCTGAATCAACTTCTCGAGGCAGGGTGTCCTGAATGTAGTGAACGGCCTCACCAAGGAAAGCCCTAGCTATGCCTCTGGGCCCGTGCCTCTTCAAAAGCCTGCCCTGCTACAGGAACAACTGTGCTTTAGTTGCATTAGAAACGAGGTCGTCTTTCTTCAGGAGGCAGGGTGACTTCAGGTAGGAGGTCCTGAATGGAAGGAGAAGCTTACTGTTTGTCTCTGTACAGCTCAAACTAGGGAATGAGAGCGACTTCCACGGCCTGTTGGAACTTGCTTAACGGTGCTCGTGAACCTGTGCGATGCTGGCTAAATCAAGATGTTCCAATAAGAGTGCACTGTGTTGCCCTACACTCGGCATACACACTGTGAGTCGGAAAGCTCCTTCCCTGGATAGTGCTTAGAAGGGCCAGGGGAGCCTGAGGGTACTCAGTGTTTTTGCAGGGAATAGGGTTTCCAGGCGAGGCACCTAGGTGTCCTGAAAAGCGTACTGGCTTTAAAATGCTGAAGATAAGCGACTACGGCCTCATGGAAACTGCTACACGCCTCTGCTTCTGAATAGCATTTCATGGCCTTACCTCGAGGCAAGTTCTCACGTTTCTTGCCCTGTGAGCGACACAGCATGGTAAGATGCTGTATTTCTCCTTGAATAGAGTGACTTCAGGAACGAGGTCTTTGATAAATTCTAAGCAGACTGTTTTCTCAGGGCAGCTCAGACGAGGGCAATGTCGAAGACTTCCAGGGCATGTTGGACTGCCTAGAAATGTGGTTCTGATGCTGTTCGAGTGCTCTGGAAACGGAGCTCTCCTGAAGTAACGTAAAGTGTGTTGCCCGAGACTCTGCAGACACAGAGGGCCTCCGTGGGACGTATGGGACTCAATGCTGCTCAGCAGGCCCACAGGGGTGCGGAGGGAGTCAGTGATCTTGGAATAAAAATGATGCTCACCCGAAGACCGTAGGAGTCCTGAAAAGGGTACTTCCTTTAAAATAAAACAGAACTCCACTAAGAGCTCATGGAAAGAGCTGCATGCCTCCCTTTCTGCAGGGCTACTCAGGGCCTTACCTCGAGGCAAGGACTCACGTGGAGATTCCCTTTAGCTCTAGAACATGGCAAGGTGAGCCCCACCCTGGCCTATATAGCTCCGTGTGTACCCAGGGAAAACTCATTTTCTTCCCAGACCCATGCCTACAGTGGCCAGAGGCCTGTCAACAGCAGAGAATTTCAGGGAGCTTCACGGCAGCAAGAAAGGAGGTTTCCAAACGGAAAGCAAGGCTAGTCCCATCCTGCCCCCATTTCCATGGACACAGGCAGCATACATCTCTGTGGTTTTTAACGAGTCAAAAGAGACACCGAGTACACACTGGTTGCTTCCCTGAATCAACTTCTCGAGGCAGGGTGTTCTGCATCTAGTGAACGGCCGCACCAAGGAACGCCCTAGCCAGGCCACTGGGCCCGAGGCCTCACCAAGGAACGCCCTAGGCAGGCCTCTGGGCCCCTGCCTTTTCAAAAGCCTGCAGTGCTACAGGAAAAACTGTGCTTTACTTGCAAAAGGAAAGCAAGCCGTCTTTCTCCTGGAAGCAGGGTGACTTCAGGTAGGAGGTCCTGATTGGAAGGAGAAGCCTAGTGTTTTTCTCTGTGCAGCTCAGACTAGGGATTGAGTGCGATTTCCACGGCATGTTGGAACTTGCTTGAACGTTGCTCTTGAACCTGTGCGAGTGCTGTGAATCAAGATATCACAAGAAAGAGTGCAGTGTGTTGCCCATGACTCAGCAGACACAGAGGACCTCCGAGGGACCAATGGGCCTCGTTGTTGCTCAGCAGGCCTACAGGGGTGTGGAGGTACTCAGAGATCTTGGAACAAAATTGATGCTCAACCGAGGGGCATAGGAGTCCTGAAAAGGGTACTTCCTTTAAAGTAAACCTGAACAGCGACTAAGAGCTAATGGAAAGAGCTGCATGCCTCCTTTTCTGTAGGGCTACTCAGGGCCTTACCTCGAGGCAAGGACTCACGTTGAGATTCCCTTTAGCTCTAGAGCATGGCAAGGTGCGCCCCACCGCGGCCAATGAAGCTCCGTGTGTAGACAGAGAAAACTCATTTTCTTCCCAGACCCAAGCCTACAGTGGCCAGGGGCCTGTCAACAGCAGAGAATTTCAGGGAGCTTCACGAAAGCAAGAATGGAGCTTTCCAAATGGAAAGCAAGGCTAGTCCCATCATGCCCCAATTTCCATGGGCACAGGCAGCATACATCTCTGTGGTTTCTAACAAGGCAAAAGAGACACAGAGTACACACTGGTTGTTTCCCTGAATCAACTTCTCGAGGCAGGGTGTCCTGAATGTAGTGAACGGCCTCACCAAGGAAAGCCCTAGCTATGCCTCTGGGCCCGTGCCTCTTCAAAAGCCTGCCCTGCTACAGGAACAACTGTGCTTTAGTTGCATTAGAAACGAGGTCGTCTTTCTTCAGGAGGCAGGGTGACTTCAGGTAGGAGGTCCTGAATGGAAGGAGAAGCTTACTGTTTGTCTCTGTACATCTCAAACTAGGGAATGAGAGCGACTTCCACGGCCTGTTGGAACTTGCTTAACGGTGCTCGTGAACCTGTGCGATGCTGGCTAAATCAAGATGTTCCAATAAGAGTGCACTGTGTTGCCCTACACTCGGCATACACACTGTGAGTCGGAAAGCTCCTTCCCTGGATAGTGCTTAGAAGGGCCAGGGGAGCCTGAGGGTACTCAGTGTTTTTGCAGGGAATAGGGTTTCCAGGCGAGGCACCTAGGTGTCCTGAAAAGCGTACTGGCTTTAAAATGCTGAAGATAAGCGACTACGGCCTCATGGAAACTGCTACACGCCTCTGCTTCTGCATAGCATTTCATGGCCTTACCTCGAGGCAAGTTCTCACGTTTCTTGCCCTGTGAGCGACACAGCATGGTAAGATGCTGTATTTCTCCTTGAATAGAGTGACTTCAGGAACGAGGTCTTTGATAAATTCTAAGCAGACTGTTTTCTCAGGGCAGCTCAGACGAGGGCAATGTCGAAGACTTCCAGGGCATGTTGGACTGCCTAGAAATGTGGTTCTGATGCTGTTCGAGTGCTCTGGAAACGGAGCTCTCCTGAAGTAACGTAAAGTGTGTTGCCCGAGACTCTGCAGACACAGAGGGCCTCCGTGGGACGTATGGGACTCAATGCTGCTCAGCAGGCCCACAGGGGTGCGGAGGGAGTCAGTGATCTTGGAATAAAAATGATGCTCACCCGAAGACCGTAGGAGTCCTGAAAAGGGTACTTCCTTTAAAATAAAACAGACCTCCACTAAGAGCTCATGGAAAGAGCTGCATGCCTCCCTTTCTGCAGGGCTACTCAGGGCCTTACCTCGAGGCAAGGACTCACGTGGAGATTCCCTTTAGCTCTAGAGCATGGCAAGGTGAGCCCCACCCTGGCCTATATAGCTCCGTGTGTACCCAGGGAAAACTCATTTTCTTCCCAGACCCATGCCTACAGTGGCCAGAGGCCTGTCAACAGCAGAGAATTTCAGGGAGCTTCACGGCAGCAAGAAAGGAGGTTTCCAAACGGAAAGCAAGGCTAGTCCCATCCTGCCCCCATTTCCATGGACACAGGCAGCATACATCTCTGTGGTTTTTAACGAGTCAAAAGAGACACCGAGTACACACTGGTTGCTTCCCTGAATCAACTTCTCGAGGCAGGGTGTTCTGCATCTAGTGAACGGCCTCACCAAGGAACGCCCTAGCCAGGCCACTGGGCCCGAGGCCTCACCAAGGAACGCCCTAGGCAGGCCTCTGGGCCCCTGCCTTTTCAAAAGCCTGCAGTGCTACAGGAAAAACTGTGCTTTACTTGCAAAAGGAAAGCAAGCCGTCTTTCTCCTGGAAGCAGGGTGACTTCAGGTAGGAGGTCCTGATTGGAAGGAGAAGCCTAGTGTTTTTCTCTGTGCAGCTCAGACTAGGGATTGAGTGCGATTTCCACGGCATGTTGGAACTTGCTTGAACGTTGCTCTTGAACCTGTGCGAGTGCTGTGAATCAAGATATCACAAGAAAGAGTGCAGTGTGTTGCCCATGACTCAGCAGACACAGAGGACCTCCGAGGGACCAATGGGCCTCGTTGTTGCTCAGCAGGCCTACAGGGGTGTGGAGGTACTCAGAGATCTTGGAACAAAATTGATGCTCAACCGAGGGGCCTAGGAGTCCTGAAAAGGGTACTTCCTTTAAAGTAAACCAGAACAGCGACTAAGAGCTAATGGAAAGAGCTGCATGCCTCCTTTTCTGTAGGGCTACTCAGGGCCTTACCTCGAGGCAAGGACTCACGTTGAGATTCCCTTTAGCTCTAGAGCATGGCAAGGTGCGCCCCACCGCGGCCAATGAAGTTCCGTGTGTAGACAGAGAAAACTCATTTTCTTCCCAGACCCAAGCCTACAGTGGCCAGGGGCCTGTCAACAGCAGAGAATTTCAGGGAGCTTCACGAAAGCAAGAATGGAGCTTTCCAAATGGAAAGCAAGGCTAGTCCCATCATGCCCCAATGTCCATGGGCACAGGCAGCATACATCTCTGTGGTTTCTAACAAGGCAAAAGAGACACAGAGTACACACTGGTTGTTTCCCTGAATCAACTTCTCGAGGCAGGGTGTCCTGAATGTAGTGAACGGCCTCACCAAGGAAAGCCCTAGCTATGCCTCTGGGCCCGTGCCTCTTCAAAAGCCTGCCCTGCTACAGGAACAACTGTGCTTTAGTTGCAATAGAAACGAGGTCGTCTTTCTTCAGGAGGCAGGGTGACTTCAGGTAGGAGGTCCTGAATGGAAGGAGAAGCTTACTGTTTGTCTCTGTACAGCTCAAACTAGGGAATGAGAGCGACTTCCACGGCCTGTTGGAACTTGCTTAACGGTGCTCGTGAACCTGTGCGATGCTGGCTAAATCAAGATGTTCCAATAAGAGTGCACTGTGTTGCCCTACACTCGGCATACACACTGTGAGTCGGAAAGCTCCTTCCCTGGATAGTGCTTAGAAGGGCCAGGGGAGCCTGAGGGTACTCAGTGTTTTTGCAGGGAATAGGGTTTCCAGGCGAGGCACCTAGGTGTCCTGAAAAGCGTACTGGCTTTAAAATGCTGAAGATAAGCGACTACGGCCTCATGGAAACTGCTACACGCCTCTGCTTCTGCATAGCATTTCATGGCCTTACCTCGAGGCAAGTTCTCACGTTTCTTGCCCTGTGAGCGACACAGCATGGTAAGATGCTGTATTTCTCCTTGAATAGAGTGACTTCAGGAACGAGGTCTTTGATAAATTCTAAGCAGACTGTTTTCTCAGGGCAGCTCAGACGAGGGCAATGTCGAAGACTTCCAGGGCATGTTGGACTGCCTAGAAATGTGGTTCTGATGCTGTTCGAGTGCTCTGGAAATGGAGCTCTCCTGAAGTAACGTACAGTGTGTTGCCCGAGACTCTGCAGACACAGAGGGCCTCCGTGGGACGTATGGGACTCAATGCTGCTCAGCAGGCCCACAGGGGTGCGGAGGGAGTCAGTGATCTTGGAATAAAAATGATGCTCACCCGAAGACCGTAGGAGTCCTGAAAAGGGTACTTCCTTTAAAATAAAACAGACCTCCACTAAGAGCTCATGGAAAGAGCTGCATGCCTCCCTTTCTGCAGGGCTACTCAGGGCCTTACCTCGAGGCAAGGACTCACGTGGAGATTCCCTTTAGCTCTAGAGCATGGCAAGGTGAGCCCCACCCTGGCCTATATAGCTCCGTGTGTACCCAGGGAAAACTCATTTTCTTCCCAGACCCATGCCTACAGTGGCCAGAGGCCTGTCAACAGCAGAGAATTTCAGGGAGCTTCACGGCAGCAAGAAAGGAGGTTTCCAAACGGAAAGCAAGGCTAGTCCCATCCTGCCCCCATTTCCATGGACACAGGCAGCATACATCTCTGTGGTTTTTAACGAGTCAAAAGAGACACCGAGTACACACTGGTTGCTTCCCTGAATCAACTTCTCGAGGCAGGGTGTTCTGCATCTAGTGAACGGCCTCACCAAGGAACGCCCTAGCCAGGCCACTGGGCCCGAGGCCTCACCAAGGAACGCCCTAGGCAGGCCTCTGGGCCCCTGCCTTTTCAAAAGCCTGCAGTGCTACAGGAAAAACTGTGCTTTACTTGCAAAAGGAAAGCAAGCCGTCTTTCTCCTGGAAGCAGGGTGACTTCAGGTAGGAGGTCCTGATTGGAAGGAGAAGCCTAGTGTTTTTCTCTGTGCAGCTCAGACTAGGGATTGAGTGCGATTTCCACGGCATGTTGGAACTTGCTTGAACGTTGCTCTTGAACCTGTGCGAGTGCTGTGAATCAAGATATCACAAGAAAGAGTGCAGTGTGTTGCCCATGACTCAGCAGACACAGAGGACCTCCGAGGGACCAATGGGCCTCGTTGTTGCTCAGCAGGCCTACAGGGGTGTGGAGGTACTCAGAGATCTTGGAACAAAATTGATGCTCAACCGAGGGGCCTAGGAGTCCTGAAAAGGGTACTTCCTTTAAAGTAAACCAGAACAGCGACTAAGAGCTAATGGAAAGAGCTGCATGCCTCCTTTTCTGTAGGGCTACTCAGGGCCTTACCTCGAGGCAAGGACTCACGTTAAGATTCCCTTTAGCTCTAGAGCATGGCAAGGTGCTCCCCACCACGGCCAATGAAGCTCCGTGTGTAGACAGAGAAAACTCATTTTCTTCCCAGACCCAAGCCTACAGTGGCCAGGGGCCTGTCAACAGCAGAGAATTTCAGGGAGCTTCACGAAAGCAAGAATGGAGCTTTCCAAATGGAAAGCAAGGCTAGTCCCATCATGCCCCAATTTCCATGGGCAGAGGCAGCATACATCTCTGTGGTTTCTAACAAGGCAAAAGAGACACAGAGTACACACTGGTTGTTTCCCTGAATCAACTTCTCGAGGCAGGGTGTCCTGAATGTAGTGAACGGCCTCACCAAGGAAAGCCCTAGCTATGCCTCTGGGCCCGTGCCTCTTCAAAAGCCTGCCCTGCTACAGGAACAACTGTGCTTTAGTTGCAATAGAAACGAGGTCGTCTTTCTTCAGGAGGCAGGGTGACTTCAGGTAGGAGGTCCTGAATGGAAGGAGAAGCTTACTGTTTGTCTCTGTACAGCTCAAACTAGGGAATGAGAGCGACTTCCACGGCCTGTTGGAACTTGCTTAACGGTGCTCGTGAACCTGTGCGATGCTGGCTAAATCAAGATGTTCCAATAAGAGTGCACTGTGTTGCCCTACACTCGGCATACACACTGTGAGTCGGAAAGCTCCTTCCCTGGATAGTGCTTAGAAGGGCCAGGGGAGCCTGAGGGTACTCAGTGTTTTTGCAGGGAATAGGGTTTCCAGGCGAGGCACCTAGGTGTCCTGAAAAGCGTACTGGCTTTAAAATGCTGAAGATAAGCGACTACGGCCTCATGGAAACTGCTACACGCCTCTGCTTCTGCATAGCATTTCATGGCCTTACCTCGAGGCAAGTTCTCACGTTTCTTGCCCTGTGAGCGACACAGCATGGTAAGATGCTGTATTTCTCCTTGAATAGAGTGACTTCAGGAACGAGGTCTTTGATAAATTCTAAGCAGACTGTTTTCTCAGGGCAGCTCAGACGAGGGCAATGTCGAAGACTTCCAGGGCATGTTGGACTGCCTAGAAATGTGGTTCTGATGCTGTTCGAGTGCTCTGGAAATGGAGCTCTCCTGAAGTAACGTACAGTGTGTTGCCCGAGACTCTGCAGACACAGAGGGCCTCCGTGGGACGTATGGGACTCAATGCTGCTCAGCAGGCCCACAGGGGTGCGGAGGGAGTCAGTGATCTTGGAATAAAAATGATGCTCACCCGAAGACCGTAGGAGTCCTGAAAAGGGTACCTCCTTTAAAATAAAACAGACCTCCACTAAGAGCTCATGGAAAGAGCTGCATGCCTCCCTTTCTGCAGGGCTACTCAGGGCCTTACCTCGAGGCAAGGACTCACGTGGAGATTCCCTTTAGCTCTAGAGCATGGCAAGGTGAGCCCCACCCTGGCCTATATAGCTCCGTGTGTACCCAGGGAAAACTCATTTTCTTCCCAGACCCATGCCTACAGTGGCCAGAGGCCTGTCAACAGCAGAGAATTTCAGGGAGCTTCACGGCAGCAAGAAAGGAGGTTTCCAAACGGAAAGCAAGGCTAGTCCCATCCTGCCCCCATTTCCATGGACACAGGCAGCATACATCTCTGTGGTTTTTAACGAGTCAAAAGAGACACCGAGTACACACTGGTTGCTTCCCTGAATCAACTTCTCGAGGCAGGGTGTTCTGCATCTAGTGAACGGCCTCACCAAGGAACGCCCTAGCCAGGCCACTGGGCCCGAGGCCTCACCAAGGAACGCCCTAGGCAGGCCTCTGGGCCCCTGCCTTTTCAAAAGCCTGCAGTGCTACAGGAAAAACTGTGCTTTACTTGCAAAAGGAAAGCAAGCCGTCTTTCTCCTGGAAGCAGGGTGACTTCAGGTAGGAGGTCCTGATTGGAAGGAGAAGCCTAGTGTTTTTCTCTGTGCAGCTCAGACTAGGGATTGAGTGCGATTTCCACGGCATGTTGGAACTTGCTTGAACGTTGCTCTTGAACCTGTGCGAGTGCTGTGAATCAAGATATCACAAGAAAGAGTGCAGTGTGTTGCCCATGACTCAGCAGACACAGAGGACCTCCGAGGGACCAATGGGCCTCGTTGTTGCTCAGCAGGCCTACAGGGGTGTGGAGGTACTCAGAGATCTTGGAACAAAATTGATGCTCAACCGAGGGGCCTAGGAGTCCTGAAAAGGGTACTTCCTTTAAAGTAAACCAGAACAGCGACTAAGAGCTAATGGAAAGAGCTGCATGCCTCCTTTTCTGTAGGGCTACTCAGGGCCTTACCTCGAGGCAAGGACTCACGTTAAGATTCCCTTTAGCTCTAGAGCATGGCAAGGTGCTCCCCACCACGGCCAATGAAGCTCCGTGTGTAGACAGAGAAAACTCATTTTCTTCCCAGACCCAAGCCTACAGTGGCCAAGGGCCTGTCAACAGCAGAGAATTTCAGGGAGCTTCACGAAAGCAAGAATGGAGCTTTCCAAATGGAAAGCAAGGCTAGTCCCATCATGCCCCAATTTCCATGGGCAGAGGCAGCATACATCTCTGTGGTTTCTAACAAGGCAAAAGAGACACAGAGTACACACTGGTTGTTTCCCTGAATCAACTTCTCGAGGCAGGGTGTCCTGAATGTAGTGAACGGCCTCACCAAGGAAAGCCCTAGCTATGCCTCTGGGCCCGTGCCTCTTCAAAAGCCTGCCCTGCTACAGGAACAACTGTGCTTTAGTTGCAATAGAAACGAGGTCGTCTTTCTTCAGGAGGCAGGGTGACTTCAGGTAGGAGGTCCTGAATGGAAGGAGAAGCTTACTGTTTGTCTCTGTACAGCTCAAACTAGGGAATGAGAGCGACTTCCACGGCCTGTTGGAACTTGCTTAACGGTGCTCGTGAACCTGTGCGATGCTGGCTAAATCAAGATGTTCCAATAAGAGTGCACTGTGTTGCCCTACACTCGGCATACACACTGTGAGTCGGAAAGCTCCTTCCCTGGATAGTGCTTAGAAGGGCCAGGGGAGCCTGAGGGTACTCAGTGTTTTTGCAGGGAATAGGGTTTCCAGGCGAGGCACCTAGGTGTCCTGAAAAGCGTACTGGCTTTAAAATGCTGAAGATAAGCGACTACGGCCTCATGGAAACTGCTACACGCCTCTGCTTCTGCATAGCATTTCATGGCCTTACCTCGAGGCAAGTTCTCACGTTTCTTGCCCTGTGAGCGACACAGCATGTTAAGATGCTGTATTTCTCCTTGAATAGAGTGACTTCAGGAACGAGGTCTTTGATAAATTCTAAGCAGACTGTTTTCTCAGGGCAGCTCAGACGAGGGCAATTTCGAAGAATTCCAGGGCATGTTGCACTGCCTAGAAATGTGGTTCTGATGCTGTTCGAGTGCTCTGGAAACGGAGCTCTCCTGAAGTAACGTACAGTGTGTTGCCCGAGACTCTGCAGACACAGAGGGCCTCCGTGGGACGTATGGGACTCAATGCTGCTCAGCAGGCCCACAGGGGTGCGGAGGGAGTCAGTGATCTTGGAATAAAAATGATGCTCACCCGAAGACCGTAGGAGTCCTGAAAAGGGTACTTCCTTTAAAATAAAACAGACCTCCACTAAGAGCTCATGGAAAGAGCTGCATGCCTCCCTTTCTGCAGGGCTACTCAGGGCCATACCTCGAGGCAAGGACTCACGTTGAGATTCCCTTTAGCTCTAGAGCATGGCAAGGTGAGCCCCACCCTGGCTTATATAGCTCCGTGTGTACCCAGGGAAAACTCATTTTCTTCCCAGACCCATGCCTACAGTGGCCAGAGGCCTGTCAACAGCAGAGAATTTCAGGGAGCTTCACGGCAGCAAGAAAGGAGGTTTCCAAACGGAAAGCAAGGCTAGTCCCATCATGCCCCCATTTCCATGGACACAGGCAGCATACCTCTCTGTGGATTTAACAAGTCAAAAGAGACACCGAGTACACACTGGTTGCTTCCCTGAATCAACTTCTCGAGGAAGGGTGTCCTGCATCTAGAGAACGGCCTCACCAAGGAACGCCCTAGGCAGGCCTCTGGGCCCCTGCCTTTTCAAAAGCCTGCAGTGCTACAAGAAAAACTGTGCTTTACTTGCAAAAGGAAAGCAAGCCGTCTTTCTCCTGGAAGCAGGGTGACTTCAGGTAGGAGGTCCTGATTGGAAGGAGAAGACTAGTGTTTTTCTCTGTGCAGCTCAGACTAGGGATTGAGTGCGATTTCCACGGCATGTTGGAACTTGCTTGAATGTTGCTCTTGAACCTGTGCGAGTGCTGTGAATCAAGATATCACAAGAAAGAGTGCAGTGTGTTGCCCATGACTCAGCAGACACAGAGGACCTCCGAGGGACCAATGGGCCTCGTTGTTGCTCAGCAGGCCTACAGGGGTGTGGAGGTACTCAGAGATCTTGGAACAAAATTGATGCTCAACCGAGGGGCCTAGGAGTCCTGAAAAGGGTACTTCCTTTAAAGTAAACCAGAACAGCGACTAAGAGCTAATGGAAAGAGCTGCATGCCTCCTTTTCTGTAGGGCTACTCAGGGCCTTACCTCGAGGCAAGGACTCACGTTGAGATTCCCTTTAGCTCTAGAGCATGGCAAGGTGCTCCCCACCGCGGCCAATGAAGCTCCGTGTGTAGACAGAGAAAACTCATTTTCTTCCCAGACCCAAGCCTACAGTGGCCAGGGGCCTGTCAACAGCAGAGAATTTCAGGAAGCTTCACGAAAGCAAGAATGGAGCTTTCCAAATGGAAAGCAAGGCTAGTCCCATCATGCCCCAATTTCCATGGGCAGAGGCAGCATACATCTCTGTGGTTCCTAACAAGGCAAAAGAGACACAGAGTACACACTGGTTGTTTCCCTGAATCAACTTCTCGAGGCAGGGTGTCCTGAATGTAGTGAACGGCCTCACCAAGGAAAGCCCTAGCTATGCCTCTGGGCCCGTGCCTCTTCAAAAGCCTGCCCTGCTACAGGAACAACTGTGCTTTAGTTGCAATAGAAACGAGGTCGTCTTTCTTCAGGAGGCAGGGTGACTTCAGGTAGGAGGTCCTGAATGGAAGGAGAAGCTTACTGTTTGTCTCTGTACAGCTCAAACTAGGGAATGAGAGCGACTTCCACGGCCTGTTGGAACTTGCTTAACGGTGCTCGTGAACCTGTGCGATGCTGGCTAAATCAAGATGTTCCAATAAGAGTGCACTGTGTTGCCCTACACTCGGCATACACACTGTGAGTCGGAAAGCTCCTTCCCTGGATAGTGCTTAGAAGGGCCAGGGGAGCCTGAGGGTACTCAGTGTTTTTGCAGGGAATAGGGTTTCCAGGCGAGGCACCTAGGTGTCCTGAAAAGCGTACTGGCTTTAAAATGCTGAAGATAAGCGACTACGGCCTCATGGAAACTGCTACACGCCTCTGCTTCTGCATAGCATTTCATGGCCTTACCTCGAGGCAAGTTCTCACGTTTCTTGCCCTGTGAGCGACACAGCATGGTAAGATGCTGTATTTCTCCTTGAATAGAGTGACTTCAGGAACGAGGTCTTTGATAAATTCTAAGCAGACTGTTTTCTCAGGGCAGCTCAGACGAGGGCAATGTCGAAGACTTCCAGGGCATGTTGGACTGCCTAGAAATGTGGTTCTGATGCTGTTCGAGTGCTCTGGAAACGGAGCTCTCCTGAAGTAACGTACAGTGTGTTGCCCGAGACTCTGCAGACACAGAGGGCCTCCGTGGGACGTATGGGACTCAATGCTGCTCAGCAGGCCCACAGGGGTGCGGAGGGAGTCAGTGATCTTGGAATAAAAATGATGCTCACCCGAAGACCGTAGGAGTCCTGAAAAGGGTACTTCCTTTAAAATAAAACAGACCTCCACTAAGAGCTCATGGAAAGAGCTGCATGCCTCCCTTTCTGCAGGGCTACTCAGGGCCATACCTCGAGGCAAGGACTCACGTTGAGATTCCCTTTAGCTCTAGAGCATGGCAAGGTGAGCCCCACCCTGGCTTATATAGCTCCGTGTGTACCCAGGGAAAACTCATTTTCTTCCCAGACCCATGCCTACAGTGGCCAGAGGCCTGTCAACAGCAGAGAATTTCAGGGAGCTTCACGGCAGCAAGAAAGGAGGTTTCCAAACGGAAAGCAAGGCTAGTCCCATCATGCCCCCATTTCCATGGACACAGGCAGCATACCTCTCTGTGGATTTAACAAGTCAAAAGAGACACCGAGTACACACTGGTTGCTTCCCTGAATCAACTTCTCGAGGAAGGGTGTTCTGCATCTAGAGAACGGCCTCACCAAGGAACGCCCTAGGCAGGCCTCTGGGCCCCTGCCTTTTCAAAAGCCTGCAGTGCTACAGGAAAAACTGTGCTTTACTTGCAAAAGGAAAGCAAGCCGTCTTTCTCCTGGAAGCAGGGTGACTTCAGGTAGGAGGTCCTGATTGGAAGGAGAAGACTAGTGTTTTTCTCTGTGCAGCTCAGACTAGGGATTGAGTGCGATTTCCACGGCATGTTGGAACTTGCTTGAACGTTGCTCTTGAACCTGTGCGAGTGCTGTGAATCAAGATATCACAAGAAAGAGTGCAGTGTGTTGCCCATGACTCAGCAGACACAGAGGACCTCCGAGGGACCAATGGGCCTCATTGTTGCTCAGCAGGCCTACAGGGGTGTGGAGGTACTCAGAGATCTTGGAACAAAATTGATGCTCAACCGAGGGGCCTAGGAGTCCTGAAAAGGGTACTTCCTTTAAAGTAAACCAGAACAGCGACTAAGAGCTAATGGAAAGAGCTGCATGCCTCCTTTTCTGTAGGGCTACTCAGGGCCTTACCTCGAGGCAAGGACTCACGTTGAGATTCCCTTTAGCTCTAGAGCATGGCAAGGTGCTCCCCACCGCGGCCAATGAAGCTCCGTGTGTAGACAGAGAAAACTCATTTTCTTCCCAGACCCAAGCCTACAGTGGCCAGGGGCCTGTCAACAGCAGAGAATTTCAGGGAGCTTCACGAAAGCAAGAATGAAGCTTTCCAAATGGAAAGCAAGGCTAGTCCCATCATGCCCCAATTTCCATGGGCAGAGGCAGCATACATCTCTGTGGTTCCTAACAAGGCAAAAGAGACACAGAGTACACACTGGTTGTTTCCCTGAATCAACTTCTCGAGGCAGGGTGTCCTGAATGTAGTGAACGGCCTCACCAAGGAAAGCCCTAGCTATGCCTCTGGGCCCGTGCCTCTTCAAAAGCCTGCCCTGCTACAGGAAAAACTGTGCTTTAGTTGCAATAGAAACGAGGTCGTCTGTCTTCAGGAGGCAGGGTGACTACAGGTAGGAGGTCCTGAATGGAAGGAGAAGCTTACTGTTTGTCTCTGTACAGCTCAAACTAGGGAATGAGAGCGACTTCCACGGCCTGTTGGAACTTGCTTAACGGTGCTCGTGAACCTGTGCGATGCTGGCTAAATCAAGATGTTCCAATAAGAGTGCACTGTGTTGCCCTACACTCGGCATACACACTGTGAGTCGGAAAGCTCCTTCCCTGGATAGTGCTTAGAAGGGCCAGGGGAGCCTGAGGGTACTCAGTGTTTTTGCAGGGAATAGGGTTTCCAGGCGAGGCACCTAGGTGTCCTGAAAAGCGTACTGGCTTTAAAATGCTGAAGATAAGCGACTACGGCCTCATGGAAACTGCTACACGCCTCTGCTTCTGCATAGCATTTCATGGCCTTACCTCGAGGCAAGTTCTCACGTTTCTTGCCCTGTGAGCGACACAGCATGGTAAGATGCTGTATTTCTCCTTGAATAGAGTGACTTCAGGAACGAGGTCTTTGATAAATTCTAAGCAGACTGTTTTCTCAGGGCAGCTCAGACGAGGGCAATGTCGAAGACTTCCAGGGCATGTTGGACTGCCTAGAAATGTGGTTCTGATGCTGTTCGAGTGCTCTGGAAACGGAGCTCTCCTGAAGTAACGTACAGTGTGTTGCCCGAGACTCTGCAGACACAGAGGGCCTCCGTGGGACGTATGGGACTCAATGCTGCTCAGCAGGCCCACAGGGGTGCGGAGGGAGTCAGTGATCTTGGAATAAAAATGATGCTCACCCGAAGACCGTAGGAGTCCTGAAAAGGGTACTTCCTTTAAAATAAAACAGACCTCCACTAAGAGCTCATGGAAAGAGCTGCATGCCTCCCTTTCTGCAGGGCTACTCAGGGCCTTACCTCGAGGCAAGGACTCACGTGGAGATTCCCTTTAGCTCTAGAGCATGGCAAGGTGAGCCCCACCCTGGCCTATATAGCTCCGTGTGTACCCAGGGAAAACTCATTTTCTTCCCAGACCCATGCCTACAGTGGCCAGAGGCCTGTCAACAGCAGAGAATTTCAGGGAGCTTCACGGCAGCAAGAAAGGAGGTTTCCAAACGGAAAGCAAGGCTAGTCCCATCATGCCCCCATTTCCATGGACACAGGCAGCATACCTCTCTGTGGATTTAACAAGTCAAAAGAGACACCGAGTACACACTGGTTGCTTCCCTGAATCAACTTCTCGAGGAAGGGTGTTCTGCATCTAGAGAACGGCCTCACCAAGGAACGCCCTAGGCAGGCCTCTGGGCCCCTGCCTTTTCAAAAGCCTGCAGTGCTACAGGAAAAACTGTGCTTTACTTGCAAAAGGAAAGCAAGCCGTCTTTCTCCTGGAAGCAGGGTGACTTCAGGTAGGAGGTCCTGATTGGAAGGAGAAGCCTAGTGTTTTTCTCTGTGCAGCTCAGTCTAGGGATTGAGTGCGATTTCCACGGCATGTTGGAACTTGCTTGAACGTTGCTCTTGAACCTGTGCGAGTGCTGTGAATCAAGATATCACAAGAAAGAGTGCAGTGTGTTGCCCATGACTCAGCAGACACAGAGGACCTCCGAGGGACCAATGGGCCTCGTTGTTGCTCAGCAGGCCTACAGGGGTGTGGAGGTACTCAGAGATCTTGGAACAAAATTGATGCTCAACCGAGGGGCCTAGGAGTCCTGAAAAGGGTACTTCCTTTAAAGTAAACCAGAACAGCGACTAAGAGCTAAAGGAAAGAGCTGCATGCCTCCTTTTCTGTAGGGCTACTCAGGGCCTTACCTCGAGGCAAGGACTCACGTTAAGATTCCCTTTAGCTCTAGAGCATGGCAAGGTGCTCCGCACCACGGCCAATGAAGCTCCGTGTGTAGACAGAGAAAACTCATTTTCTTCCCAGACCCAAGCCTACAGTGGCCAGGGGCCTGTCAACAGCAGAGAATTTCAGGGAGCTTCACGAAAGCAAGAATGGAGCTTTCCAAATGGAAAGCAAGGCTAGTCCCATCATGCCCCAATTTCCATGGGCAGAGGCAGCATACATCTCTGTGGTTTCTAACAAGGCAAAAGAGACACAGAGTACACACTGGTTGTTTCCCTGAATCAACTTCTCGAGGCAGGGTGTCCTGAATGTAGTGAACGGCCTCACCAAGGAAAGCCCTAGCTATGCCTCTGGGCCCGTGCCTCTTCAAAAGCCTGCCCTGCTACAGGAACAACTGTGCTTTAGTTGCAATAGAAACGAGGTCGTCTTTCTTCAGGAGGCAGGGTGACTTCAGGTAGGAGGTCCTGAATGGAAGGAGAAGCTTACTGTTTGTCTCTGTACAGCTCAAACTAGGGAATGAGAGCGACTTCCACGGCCTGTTGGAACTTGCTTAACGGTGCTCGTGAACCTGTGCGATGCTGGCTAAATCAAGATGTTCCAATAAGAGTGCACTGTGTTGCCCTACACTCGGCATACACACTGTGAGTCGGAAAGCTCCTTCCCTGGATAGTGCTTAGAAGGGCCAGGGGAGCCTGAGGGTACTCAGTGTTTTTGCAGGGAATAGGGTTTCCAGGCGAGGCACCTAGGTGTCCTGAAAAGCGTACTGGCTTTAAAATGCTGAAGATAAGCGACTACGGCCTCATGGAAACTGCTACACGCGTCTGCTTCTGCATAGCATTTCATGGCCTTACCTCGAGGCAAGTTCTCACGTTTCTTGCCCTGTGAGCGACACAGCATGTTAAGATGCTGTATTTCTCCTTGAATAGAGTGACTTCAGGAACGAGGTCTTTGATAAATTCTAAGCAGACTGTTTTCTCAGGGCAGCTCAGACGAGGGCAATTTCGAAGAATTCCAGGGCATGTTGCACTGCCTAGAAATGTGGTTCTGATGCTGTTCGAGTGCTCTGGAAACGGAGCTCTCCTGAAGTAACGTACAGTGTGTTGCCCGAGACTCTGCAGACACAGAGGGCCTCCGTGGGACGTATGGGACTCAATGCTGCTCAGCAGGCCCACAGGGGTGCGGAGGGAGTCAGTGATCTTGGAATAAAAATGATGCTCACCCGAAGACCGTAGGAGTCCTGAAAAGGGTACTTCCTTTAAAATAAAACAGACCTCCACTAAGAGCTCATGGAAAGAGCTGCATGCCTCCCTTTCTGCAGGGCTACTCAGGGCCATACCTCGAGGCAAGGACTCACGTTGAGATTCCCTTTAGCTCTAGAGCATGGCAAGGTGAGCCCCACCCTGGCTTATATAGCTCCGTGTGTACCCAGGGAAAACTCATTTTCTTCCCAGACCCATGCCTACAGTGGCCAGAGGCCTGTCAACAGCAGAGAATTTCAGGGAGCTTCACGGCAGCAAGAAAGGAGGTTTCCAAACGGAAAGCAAGGCTAGTCCCATCATGCCCCCATTTCCATGGACACAGGCAGCATACCTCTCTGTGGATTTAACAAGTCAAAAGAGACACCGAGTACACACTGGTTGCTTCCCTGAATCAACTTCTCGAGGAAGGGTGTCCTGCATCTAGAGAACGGCCTCACCAAGGAACGCCCTAGGCAGGCCTCTGGGCCCCTGCCTTTTCAAAAGCCTGCAGTGCTACAAGAAAAACTGTGCTTTACTTGCAAAAGGAAAGCAAGCCGTCTTTCTCCTGGAAGCAGGGTGACTTCAGGTAGGAGGTCCTGATTGGAAGGAGAAGACTAGTGTTTTTCTCTGTGCAGCTCAGACTAGGGATTGAGTGCGATTTCCACGGCATGTTGGAACTTGCTTGAATGTTGCTCTTGAACCTGTGCGAGTGCTGTGAATCAAGATATCACAAGAAAGAGTGCAGTGTGTTGCCCATGACTCAGCAGACACAGAGGACCTCCGAGGGACCAATGGGCCTCGTTGTTGCTCAGCAGGCCTACAGGGGTGTGGAGGTACTCAGAGATCTTGGAACAAAATTGATGCTCAACCGAGGGGCCTAGGAGTCCTGAAAAGGGTACTTCCTTTAAAGTAAACCAGAACAGCGACTAAGAGCTAATGGAAAGAGCTGCATGCCTCCTTTTCTGTAGGGCTACTCAGGGCCTTACCTCGAGGCAAGGACTCACGTTGAGATTCCCTTTAGCTCTAGAGCATGGCAAGGTGCTCCCCACCGCGGCCAATGAAGCTCCGTGTGTAGACAGAGAAAACTCATTTTCTTCCCAGACCCAAGCCTACAGTGGCCAGGGGCCTGTCAACAGCAGAGAATTTCAGGGAGCTTCACGAAAGCAAGAATGGAGCTTTCCAAATGGAAAGCAAGGCTAGTCCCATCATGCCCCAATTTCCATGGGCAGAGGCAGCATACATCTCTGTGGTTCCTAACAAGGCAAAAGAGACACAGAGTACACACTGGTTGTTTCCCTGAATCAACTTCTCGAGGCAGGGTGTCCTGAATGTAGTGTACGGCCTCACCAAGGAAAGCCCTAGCTATGCCTCTGGGCCCGTGCCTCTTCAAAAGCCTGCCCTGCTACAGGAACAACTGTGCTTTGGTTGCAATAGAAACGAGGTCGTCTTTCTTCAGGAGGCAGGGTGACTTCAGGTAGGAGGTCCTGAATGGAAGGAGAAGCTTACTGTTTGTCTCTGTACAGCTCAAACTAGGGAATGAGAGCGACTTCCACGGCCTGTTGGAACTTGCTTAACGGTGCTCGTGAACCTGTGCGATGCTGGCTAAATCAAGATGTTCCAATAAGAGTGCACTGTGTTGCCCTACACTCGGCATACACACTGTGAGTCGGAAAGCTCCTTCCCTGGATAGTGCTTAGAAGGGCCAGGGGAGCCTGAGGGTACTCAGTGTTTTTGCAGGGAATAGGGTTTCCAGGCGAGGCACCTAGGTGTCCTGAAAAGCGTACTGGCTTTAAAATGCTGAAGATAAGCGACTACGGCCTCATGGAAACTGCTACACGCCTCTGCTTCTGCATAGCATTTCATGGCCTTACCTCGAGGCAAGTTCTCACGTTTCTTGCCCTGTAAGCGACACAGCATGTTAAGATGCTGTATTTCTCCTTGAATAGAGTGACTTCAGGAACGAGGTCTTTGATAAATTCTAAGCAGACTGTTTTCTCAGGGCAGCTCAGACGAGGGCAATGTCGAAGACTTCCAGGGCATGTTGCACTGCCTAGAAATGTGGTTCTGATGCTGTTCGAGTGCTCTGGAAACGGAGCTCTCCTGAAGTAACGTACAGTGTGTTGCCCGAGACTCTGCAGACACAGAGGGCCTCCGTGGGACGTATGGGACTCAATGCTGCTCAGCAGGCCCACAGGGGTGCGGAGGGAGTCAGTGATCTTGGAATAAAAATGATGCTCACCCGAAGACCGTAGGAGTCCTGAAAAGGGTACTTCCTTTAAAATAAAACAGACCTCCACTAAGAGCTCATGGAAAGAGCTGCATGCCTCCCTTTCTGCAGGGCTACTCAGGGCCATACCTCGAGGCAAGGACTCACGTTGAGATTCCCTTTAGCTCTAGAGCATGGCAAGGTGAGCCCCACCCTGGCTTATATAGCTCCGTGTGTACCCAGGGAAAACTCATTTTCTTCCCAGACCCATGCCTACAGTGGCCAGAGGCCTGTCAACAGCAGAGAATTTCAGGGAGCTTCACGGCAGCAAGAAAGGAGGTTTCCAAACGGAAAGCAAGGCTAGTCCCATCATGCCCCCATTTCCATGGACACAGGCAGCATACCTCTCTGTGGATTTAACAAGTCAAAAGAGACACCGAGTACACACTGGTTGCTTCCCTGAATCAACTTCTCGAGGAAGGGTGTTCTGCATCTAGAGAACGGCCTCACCAAGGAACGCCCTAGGCAGGCCTCTGGGCCCCTGCCTTTTCAAAAGCCTGCAGTGCTACAGGAAAAACTGTGCTTTACTTGCAAAAGGAAAGCAAGCCGGTTTTCTCGTGGAAGCAGGGTGACTTCAGGTAGGAGTTCCTGATTGGAAGGAGAAGCCTAGTGTTTTTCTCTGTGCAGCTCAGACTAGGGATTGAGTGCGATTTCCACGGCATGTTGGAACTTGCTTGAACGTTGCTCTTGAACCTGTGCGAGTGCTGTGAATCAAGATATCTCAAGAAAGAGTGCAGTGTGTTGCCCATGACTCAGCAGACACAGAGGACCTCCGAGGGACCAATGGGCCTCGTTGTTGCTCAGCAGGCCTACAGGGGTGTGGAGGTACTCAGAGATCTTGGAACAAAAATGATGCTCAACCGAGGGGCCTAGAGGTCCTGAAAAGGGTACTTCCTTTAAAGTAAACCAGAACAGCGACTAAGAGCTAATGGAAGGAGCTGCATGCCTCCTTTTCTGTAGGGCTACTCAGGGCCTTACCTCGAGGCAAGGACTCACGTTGAGATTCCCTTTAGCTCTAGAGCATGGCAAGGTGCTCCCCACCGCGGCCAATGAAGCTCCGTGTGTAGACAGAGAAAACTCATTTTCTTCCCAGACCCAAGCCTACAGTGGCCAGGGGCCTGTCAACAGCAGAGAATTTCAGGGAGCTTCACGAAAGCAAGAATGGAGCTTTCCAAATGGAAAGCAAGGCTAGTCCCATCATGCCCCAATTTCCATGGGCACAGGCAGCATACACCTCTGTGGTTTCTAACAAGGCAAACGAGACACAGAGTACACACTGGTTGTTTCCCTGAATCAACTTCTCGAGGCAGGGTGTTCTGCATCTAGTGAACGGCCTCACCAAGGAAAGCCCAAGCTATGCCTCTGGGCCCGTGCCTTTTCAAAAGCCTGCCGTGCTACAGGAACAACTGTGCTTTAGTTGCAATAGAAACGAGGTCGTCTTTCTTCAGGAGGCAGGGTGACTTCAGGTAGGAGGTCCTGAATGGAAGGAGAAGCTTACTGTTTCTCTCTGTACAGCTCAAACTAGGGAATGAGAGTGACTTCCACGGCCTGTTGGAACTTGCTTAACGGTGCTCGTGAACCTGTGCGATGCTGGCTAAATCAAGATGTTCCAAAAAGAGTGCACTGTGTTGCCCTACACTCGGCATACACACTGTGAGTCGGAAAGCTCCTTCCCTGGATAGTGCTTAGAAGGGCCAGGGGAGCCTGAGCGTACTCAGTGTTCTTGCAGGGAATAGGGTTTCCAGGCGAGGCACCTAGGCGTCCTGAAAGCGTACTGGCTTTAAAATGCTGAAGATAAGCGACTACGGCTTCATGGAAACTGCTACACGCCTCTGCTTCTGCATAGCATTTCATGGCCTTACCTCGAGGCAAGTTCTCACGTTTCTTGCCCTGTAAGCGACACAGCATGTTAAGATGCTGTATTTCTCCTTGAATAGAGTGACTTCAGGAACGAGGTCTTTGATAAATTCTAAGCAGACTGTTTTCTCAGGGCAGCTCAGACGAGGGCAATGTCGAAGGCTTCCAGGGCATGTTGGACTGCCTAGAAATGTGGTTCTGATGCTGTTCGAGTGCTCTGGAAACGGAGCTCTCCTGAAGTAACGTACAGTGTGTTGCCCGAGACTCTGCAGACACAGAGGGCCTCCGTGGGACGTATGGGACTCAATGCTGCTCAGCAGGCCCACAGGGGTGCGGAGGGAGTCAGTGATCTTGGAATAAAAATGATGCTCACCCGAAGACCGTAGGAGTCCTGAAAAGGGTACTTCCTTTAAAATAAAACAGACCTCCACTAAGAGCTCATGGAAAGAGCTGCATGCCTCCCTTTCTGCAGGGCTATTCAAGGCCTAACCTCGAGGCAAGGACTCACTTTGAGATTCCCTTTAGCTCTAGAGCATGGCAAGGTGAGCCCCACCCTGGCCTATATAGCTCCGTGTGTACCCAGGGAAAACTCATTTTCTTCCCAGACCCATGCCTACAGTGGCCAGAGGCCTGTCAACAACAGAGAAGTTCAGGGAGCTTCACGGCAGCAAGAAAGGAAGTATCCAAACCGAAAGCAAGGCTAGTCCCATCATGCCCCCATTTCCATGGACACAGGCAGCATACCTCTCTGTGGTTTTTAACGAGTCAAAAGAGACACCGAGTACACACTGGTTGCTTCCCTGAATCAACTTCTCGAGGAAGGGTGTTCTGCATCTAGTGAACGGCCTCACCAAGGAACGCCCTAGCCAGGCCACTGGGCCCGAGGCCTCACCAAGGAACGCCCTAGGCAGGCCTCTGGGCCCCTGCCTTTTCAAAAGCCTGCAGTGCTACAGGAAAAACTGTGCTTTACTTGCAAAAGGAAAGCAAGCCGTCTTTCTCCTGGAAGCAGGGTGACTTCAGGTAGGAGGTCCTGATTGGAAGGAGAAGCCTAGTGTTTTTCTCTGTGCAGCTCAGACTAGGGATTGAGTGCGATTTCCACGGCATGTTGGAACTTACTTGAACGTTGCTCTTGAACCTGTGCGAGTGCTGTGAATCAAGATATCACAAGAAAGAGTGCAGTGTGTTGCCCATGACTCAGCAGACACAGAGGACCTCCGAGGGACCAATGGGCCTCGTTGTTGCTCAGCAAGCCTACAGGGGTGTGGAGGTACTCAGAGATCTTGGAACAAAATTGATGCTCAACCGAGGGGCCTAGGAGTCCTGAAAAGGGCACTTCCTTTAAAGTAAACCAGAACAGCGACTAAGAGCTAATGGAAAGAGCTGCATGCCTCCTTTTCTGTAGGGCTACTCAGGGCCTTACCTCGAGGCAAGGACTCACGTTGAGATTCCCTTTAGCTCTAGAGCATGGCAAGGTGCGCCCCAGCGCGGCCAATGAAGCTCCGTGTGTAGACAGAGAAAACTCATTTTCTTCCCAGACCCAAGCCTACAGTGGCCAGGGGCCTGTCAACAGCAGAGAATTTCAGGGAGCTTCACGAAAGCAAGAATGGAGCTTTCCAAATGGAAAGCAAGGCTAGTCCCATCATGCCCCAATTTCCATGGGCACAGGCAGCATACATCTCTGTGGTTTCTAACAAGGCAAAAGAGACACAGAGTACACACTGGTTGTTTCCCTGAATCAACTTCTCGAGGCAGGGTGTCCTGAATGTAGTGAACGGCCTCACCAAGGAAAACCCTAGCTATGCCTCTGGGCCCGTGCCTCTTCAAAAGCCTGCCCTGCTACAGGAACAACTGTGCTTTAGTTGCAATAGAAACGAGGTCGTCTTTCTTCAGGAGGCAGGGTGACTTCAGGTAGGAGGTCCTGAATGGAAGGAGAAGCTTACTGTTTGTCTCTGTACAGCTCAAACTAGGGAATGAGAGCGACTTCCACGGCCTGTTGGAACTTGCTTAACGGTGCTCGTGAACCTGTGCGATGCTGGCTAAATCAAGATGTTCCAATAAGAGTGCACTGTGTTGCCCTACACTCGGCATACACACTGTGAGTCGGAAAGCTCCTTCCCTGGATAGTGCTTAGAAGGGCCAGGGGAGCCTGAGGGTACTCAGTGTTTTTGCAGGGAATAGGGTTTCCAGGCGAGGCACCTAGGTGTCCTGAAAAGCGTACTGGCTTTAAAATGCTGAAGATAAGCGACTACGGCCTCATGGAAACTGCTACACGCCTCTGCTTCGGCATAGCATTTCATGGCCTTACCTCGAGGCAAGTTCTCACGTTTCTTGCCCTGTGAGCGACACAGCATGGTAAGATGCTGTATTTCTCCTTGAATAGAGTGACTTCAGGAACGAGGTCTTTGATAAATTCTAAGCAGACTGTTTTCTCAGGGCAGCTCAGACGAGGGCAATGTCGAAGACTTCCAGGGCATGTTGGACTGCCTAGAAATGTGGTTCTGATGCTGTTCGAGTGCTCTGGAAACGGAGCTCTCCTGAAGTAACGTACAGTGTGTTGCCCGAGACTCTGCAGACACAGAGGGCCTCCGTGGGACGTATGGGACTCAATGCTGCTCAGCAGGCCCACAGGGGTGCGGAGGGAGTCAGTGATCTTGGAATAAAAATGATGCTCACCCAGAGGGCGTAGGAGTCCGGAAAAGGGTACTTCCTTTAAAATAAAACAGACCTCCACTAAGAGCTCATGGAAAGAGCTGCATGCCTCCCTTTCTGCAGGGCTACTCAGGGCCTTACCTCGAGGCAAGGACTCACGTTGAGATTCCCTTTAGCTCTAGAGCATGGCAAGGTGAGCCCCACCCTGGCCTATATAGCTCCGTGTGTACCCAGGGAAAACTCATTTTCTTCCCAGACGCATGCCTACAGTGGCCAGAGGCCTGTCAACAGCAGAGAATTTCAGGGAGCTTCACAGCAGCAAGAAAGGAGGTTTCCAAACGGAAAGCAAGGCTAGTCCCATCATGCCCCCATTTCCATGGACACAGGCAGCATACCTCTCTGTGGATTTAACAAGTCAAAAGAGACACCGAGTACACACTGGTTGCTTCCCTGAATCAACTTCTCGAGGAAGGGTGTTCTGCATCTTGAGAACGGCCTCACCAAGGAACGCCCTAGGCAGGCCTCTGGGCCCCTGCCTTTTCAAAAGCCTGCAGTGCTACAAGAAAAACTGTGCTTTACTTGCAAAAGGAAAGCAAGCCGTCTTTCTCCTGGAAGCAGGGTGACTTCAGGTAGGAGGTCCTGATTGGAAGGAGAAGACTAGTGTTTTTCTCTGTGCAGCTCAGACTAGGGATTGAGTGCGATTTCCACGGCATGTTGGAACTTGCTTGAACGTTGCTCTTGAACCTGTGCGAGTGCTGTAAATCAAGATATCACAAGAAAGAGTGCAGTGTGTTGCCCATGACTCAGCAGACACAGAGGACCTCCGAGGGAACAATGGGCCTCGTTTTTGCTCATCAGGCCTACAGGGGTGTGGAGGTACTCAGAGACCTTGGAACAAAAATGATGCTCAACCGAGGGGCCTAGAAGTCCTGAAAAGGGTACTTCCTTTAAAGTAAACCAGAAAAGCGACTAAGAGCTAATGGAAAGAGCTGCATGCCTCTTTTTCTGTAGGGCTACTCAGGGCCTTACCTCGAGGCAAGGACTCACGTTGAGATTCCCTTTAGCTGTAGAGCATGGCAAGGTGCGCCCCACCGCGGCCAATGAAGCTCCGTGTGTAGACAGAGAAAACTCATTTTCTTCCCAGACCCAAGCCTACAGTGGCCAGGGTCCTGTCAACAGCAGAGAATTTCAGGGAGCTTCACGAAAGCAAGAATGGAGCTTTCCAAATGGAAAGCAAGGCTAGTCCCATCATGCCCCAATTTCCATGGGCACAGGCAGCATACATCTCTGTGGTTTCTAACAAGGCAAAAGAGACACAGAGTACACAATGGTTGTTTCCCTGAATCAACTTCTCGAGGCAGGGTGTCCTGAATGTAGTGAACGGCCTCACCAAGGAAAGCCCTAGCTATGCCTCTGGGCCCGTGCCTCTTCAAAAGCCTGCCCTGCTACAGGAACAACTGTGCTTTAGTTGCAATAGAAACGAGGTCGTCTTTCTTCAGGAGGCAGTGTGACTTCAGGTAGGAGGTCCTGAATGGAAGGAGAAGCTTACTGTTTGTCTCTGTACAGCTCAAACTAGGGAATGAGAGCGACTTCCACGGCCTGTTGGAACTTGCTTAACGGTGCTCGTGAACCTGTGCGATGCTGGCTAAATCAAGATGTTCCAATAAAAGTGCACTGTGTTGCCCTACACTCGGCATACACACTGTGAGTCGGAAAGCTCCTTCCCTGGATAGTGCTTAGAAGGGCCAGGGGAGACTGAGGGTACTCAGTGTTTTTGCAGGGAATAGGGTTTCCAGGCGAGGCACCTAGGTGTCCTGAAAAGCGTACTGGCTTTAAAATGCTGAAGATAAGCGACTACGGCCTCATGGAAACTGCTACACGCCTCTGCTTCTGCATAGCATTTCATGGCCTTACCTCGAGGCAAGTTCTCACGTTTCTTGCCCTTTGAGCGACACAGCATGTTAAGATGCTGTATTTCTCCTTGAATAGAGTGACTTCAGGAACGAGGTCTTTGATAAATTCTAAGCAGACTGTTTTCTCAGGGCAGCTCAGACGAGGGCAATGTCGAAGACTTCCAGGGCATGTTGCACTGCCTAGAAATGTGGTTCTGATTCTGTTCGAGTGCTCTGGAAACGGAGCTCTCCTGAAGTAACGTACAGTGTGTTGCCCGAGACTCTGCAGACACAGAGGGCCTCCGTGGGACGTATGGGACTCAATGCTGCTCAGCAGGCCCACAGGGGTGCGGAGGGAGTCAGTGATCTTGGAATAAAAATGATGCTCACCCAGAGGGCGTAGGAGTCCTGAAAAGGGTACTTCCTTTAAAATAAAACAGACCTCCAATAAGAGCTCATGGAAAGAGATGCATGCCTCCCTTTCTGCAGGGCTACTCAGGGCCTTACCTCGAGGCAAGGACTCACGTTGAGATTCCCTTTAGCTCTAGAGCATGGCAAGGTGAGCCCCACCCTGGCCTATATAGCTCCGTGTGTACCCAGGGAAAACTCATTTTCTTCCCAGACCCATGCCTACAGTGGCCAGAGGCCTGTCAACAGCAGAGAATTTCAGGGAGCTTCACGGCAGCAAGAAAGGAGGTTTCCAAACGGAAAGCAAGGCTAGTCCCATCATGCCCCCATTTCCATGGACACAGGCAGCATACATCTCTGTGGTTTTGAACGAGTCAAAAGAGACACCGAGTACACACTGGTTGCTTCCCTGAATCAACTTCTCGAGGCAGGGTGTTCTGCATCTAGTGAACGGCCTCACCAAGGAACGCCCTAGCCAGGCCACTGGGCCCGAGGCCTCACCAAGGAACGCCCTAGGCAGGCCTCTGGGCCCCTGCCTTTTCAAAAGCCTGCAGTGCTACAAGAAAAACTGTGCTTTACTTGCAAAAGGAAAGCAAGCAGTCTTTCTCCTGGAAGCAGGGTGACTTCAGGTAGGAGGTCCTGATTGGAAGGAGAAGACTAGTGTTTTTCTCTGTGCAGCTCAGACTAGGGATTGAGTGCGATTTCCACGGCATGTTGGAACTTGCTTGAACGTTGCTCTTGAACCTGTGCGAGTGCTGTAAATCAAGATATCACAAGAAAGAGTGCAGTGTGTTGCCCATGACTCAGCAGACACAGAGGACCTCCGAGGGACCAATGGGCCTCGTTTTTGCTCAGCAGGCCTACAGGGGTGTGGAGGTACTCAGAGACCTTGGAACAAAAATGATGCTCAACCGAGGGGCCTAGAAGTCCTGAAAAGGGTACTTCCTTTAAAGTAAACCAGAAAAGCGACTAAGAGCTAATGGAAAGAGCTGCATGCCTCTTTTTCTGTAGGGCTACTCAGGGCCTTACCTCGAGGCAAGGACTCACGTTGAGATTCCCTTTAGCTGTAGAGTATGGCAAGGTGCGCCCCACCGCGGCCAATGAAGCTCCGTGTGTAGACAGAGAAAACTCATTTTCTTCCCAGACCCAAGCCTACAGTGGCCAGGGTCCTGTCAACAGCAGAGAATTTCAGGGAGCTTCACGAAAGCAAGAATGGAGCTTTCCAAATGGAAAGCAAGGCTAGTCCCATCATGCCCCAATTTCCATGGGCACAGGCAGCATACATCTCTGTGGTTTCTAACAAGGCAAAAGAGACACAGAGTACACAATGGTTGTTTCCCTGAATCAACTTCTCGAGGCAGGGTGTCCTGAATGTAGTGAACGGCCTCACCAAGGAAAGCCCTAGCTATGCCTCTGGGCCCGTGCCTCTTCAAAAGCCTGCCCTGCTACAGGAACAACTGTGCTTTAGTTGCAATAGAAACGAGGTCGACTTTCTTCAGGAGGCAGTGTGACTTCAGGTAGGAGGTCCTGAATGGAAGGAGAAGCTTACTGTTTGTCTCTGTACAGCTCAAACTAGGGAATGAGAGCGACTTCCACGGCCTGTTGGAACTTGCTTAACGGTGCTCGTGAACCTGTGCGATGCTGGCTAAATCAAGATGTTCCAATAAGAGTGCACTGTGTTGCCCTACACTCGGCATACACACTGTGAGTCGGAAAGCTCCTTCCCTGGATAGTGCTTAGAAGGGCCAGGGGAGCCTGAGGGTACTCAGTGTTTTTGCAGGGAATAGGGTTTCCAGGCGAGGCACCTAGGTGTCCTGAAAAGCGTACTGGCTTTAAAATGCTGAAGATAAGCGACTACGGCCTCATGGAAACTGCTACACGCCTCTGCTTCTGCATAGCATTTCATGGCCTTACCTCGAGGCAAGTTCTCACGTTTCTTGCCCTGTGAGCGACACAGCATGTTAAGATGCTGTATTTCTCCTTGAATAGAGTGACTTCAGGAACGAGGTCTTTGATAAATTCTAAGCAGACTGTTTTCTCAGGGAAGCTCAGACGAGGGCAATGTCGAAGACTTCCAGGGCATGTTGGACTGCCTAGAAATGTGGTTCTGATTCTGTTCGAGTGCTCTGGAAACGGAGCTCTCCTGAAGTAACGTACAGTGTGTTGCCCGAGACTCTGCAGACACAGAGGGCCTCCGTGGGACGTATGGGACTCAATGCTGCTCAGCAGGCCCACAGGGGTGCGGAGGGAGTCAGTGATCTTGGAATAAAAATGATGCTCACCCAGAGGGCGTAGGAGTCCTGAAAAGGGTACTTCCTTTAAAATAAAACAGACCTCCACTAAGAGCTCATGGAAAGAGCTGCATGCCTCCCTTTCTGCAGGGCTACTCAGGGCCTTACCTCGAGGCAAGGACTCACGTGGAGATTCCCTTTAGCTCTAGAGCATGGCAAGGTGAGCCCCACCCTGGCCTATATAGCTCCGTGTGTACCCAGGGAAAACTCATTTTCTTCCCAGACGCATGCCTACAGTGGCCAGAGGCCTGTCAACAGCAGAGAATTTCAGGGAGCTTCACGGCAGCAAGAAAGGAGGTTTCCAAACGGAAAGCAAGGCTAGTCCCATCATGCCCCCATTTCCATGGACACAGGCAGCATACCTCTCTGTGGATTTAACAAGTCAAAAGAGACACCGAGTACACACTGGTTGCTTCCCTGAATCAACTTCTCGAGGAAGGGTGTTCTGCATCTTGAGAACGGCCTCACCAAGGAACGCCCTAGGCAGGCCTCTGGGCCCCTGCCTTTTCAAAAGCCTGCAGTGCTACAAGAAAAACTGTGCTTTTCTTGCAAAAGGAAAGCAAGCCGTCTTTCTCCTGGAAGCAGGGTGACTTCAGGTAGGAGGTCCTGATTGGAAGGAGAAGACTAGTGTTTTTCTCTGTGCAGCTCAGACTAGGGATTTAGTGTGATTTCCACGGCATGTTGGAACTTGCTTGAACGTTGCTCTTGAACCTGTGCGAGTGCTGTAAATCAAGATATCACAAGAAAGAGTGCAGTGTGTTGCCCATGACTCAGCAGACACAGAGGACCTCCGAGGGACCAATGGGCCTCGTTTTTGCTCAGCAGGCCTACAGGGGTGTGGAGGTACTCAGAGAACTTGGAACAAAAATGATGCTCAACCGAGGGGCCTAGAAGTCCTGAAAAGGGTACTTCCTTTAAAGTAAACCAGAAAAGCAACTAAGAGCTAATGGAAAGAGCTGCATGCCTCCTTTTCTGTAGGGCTACTCAGGGCCTTACCTCGAGGCAAGGACTCACGTTGAGATTCCCTTTAGCTGTAGTGCATGGCAAGGTGCGCCCCACCGCGGCCAATGAAGCTCCGTGTGTAGACAGAGAAAACTCATTTTCTTCCCAGACCCAAGCCTACAGTGGCCAGGGTCCTGTCAACAGCAGAGAATTTCAGGGAGCTTCACGAAAGCAAGAATGGAGCTTTCCAAATGGAAAGCAAGGCTAGTCCCATCATGCCCCAATTTCCATGGGCACAGGCAGCATACATCTCTGTGGTTTCTAACAAGGCAAAAGAGACACAGAGTACACACTGGTTGTTTCCCTGAATCAACTTCTCGAGGCAGGGTGTCCTGAATGTAGTGAACGGCCTCACCAAGGAAAACCCTAGCTATGCCTCTGGGCCCGTGCCTCTTCAAAAGCCTGCCCTGCTACAGGAACAACTGTGCTTTAGTTGCAATAGAAACGAGGTCGTCTTTCTTCAGGAGGCTGTGTGACTTCAGGTAGGAGGTCCTGAATGGAAGGAGAAGCTTACTGTTTGTCTCTGTACAGCTCAAACTAGGGAATGAGAGCGACTTCCACGGCCTGTTGGAACTTGCTTAACGGTGCTCGTGAACCTGTGCGATGCTGGCTAAATCAAGATGTTCCAATAAAAGTGCACTGTGTTGCCCTACACTCGGCATACACACTGTGAGTCGGAAAGCTCCTTCCCTGGATAGTGCTTAGAAGGGCCAGGGGAGCCTGAGGGTACTCAGTGTTTTTGCAGGGAATAGGGTTTCCAGGCGAGGCACCTAGGTGTCCTGAAAAGCGTACTGGCTTTAAAATGCTGAAGATAAGCGACTACGGCCTCATGGAAACTGCTACACGCCTCTGCTTCTGCATAGCATTTCATGGCCTTACCTCGAGGCAAGTTCTCACGTTTCTTGCCCTGTGAGCGACACAGCATGTTAAGATGCTGTATTTCTCCTTGAATAGAGTGACTTCAGGAACGAGGTCTTTGATAAATTCTAAGCAGACTGTTTTCTCAGGGCAGCTCAGACGAGGGCAATGTCGAAGACTTCCAGGGCATGTTGGACTGCCTAGAAATGTGGTTCTGATTCTGTTCGAGTGCTCTGGAAACGGAGCTCTCCTGAAGTAACGTACAGTGTGTTGCCCGAGACTCTGCAGACACAGAGGGCCTCCGTGGGACGTATGGGACTCAATGCTGCTCAGCAGGCCCACAGGGGTGCGGAGGGAGTCAGTGATCTTGGAATAAAAATGATGCTTACCCAGAGGGCGTAGGAGTCCTGAAAAGGGTACTTCCTTTAAAATAAAACAGACCTCCACTAAGAGCTCATGGAAAGAGCTGCATGCCTCCCTTTGTGCAGGGCTACTCAGGGCCTTACCTCGAGGCAAGGACTCACGTTGAGATTCCCTTTAGCTCTAGAGCATCGCAAGGTGAGCCCCACCCTGGCCTATATAGCTCCGTGTGTACCCAGGGAAAACTCATTTTCTTCCCAGACCCATGCCTACAGTGGCCAGAGGCCTGTCAACAGCAGAGAATTTCAGGGAGCTTCACGGCAGCAAGAAAGGAGGTTTCCAAACGGAAAGCAAGGCTAGTCCCATCATGCCCCCATTTCCATGGACACAGGCAGCATACATCTCTGTGGTTTTAACGTGTCAAAGAGACACCGAGTACACACTGGTTGCTGCCCTGAATCAACTTCTCGAGGCAGGGTGTTCTGCATCTAGTGAACGGCCTCACCAAGGAACGCCCTAGCCAGGCCACTGGGCCCGAGGCCTCACCAAGGAACGCCCTAGGCAGGCCTCTGGGCCCGTGCCTTTTCAAAAGCCTGCAGTGTTACAGGAAAAACTGTGCTTTACTTGCAAAAGGAAAGCAAGCCTTCTTTCTCCTGGAAGCAGGGTGACTTCAGGTAGGAGGTCCTGATTGGAAGGAGAAGCCTAGTGTTTTTCTCTGTGCAGCTCAGACTAGGGATTGAGTGCGATTTCCACGGCATGTTGGAACTTGCTTGAACGTTGCTCTTGAACCTGTGCGAGTGCTGTGAATCAAGATATCTCAAGAAAGAGTGCAGTGTGTTGCCCATGACTCAGCAGACACAGAGGACCTCCGAGGGACCAATGGGCCTCGTTGTTGCTCAGCAGGCCTACAGGGGTGTGGAGGTACTCAGAGATCTTGGAACAAAAATGATGCTCAACCGAGGGGCCTAGAGGTCCTGAAAAGGGTACTTCCTTTAAAGTAAACCAGAACAGCGACTAAGAGCTAATGGAAAGAGCTGCATGCCTCCTTTTCTGTAGGGCTACTCAGGGCCTTACCTCGAGGCAAGGACTCACGTTGAGATTCCCTTTAGCTCTAGAGCATGGCAAGGTGCTCCCCACCGCGGCCAATGAAGCTCCGTGTGTAGACAGAGAAAACTCATTTTCTTCCCAGACCCAAGCCTACAGTGGCCAGGGGCCTGTCAACAGCAGAGAATTTCAGGGAGCTTCACGAAAGCAAGAATGGAGCTTTCCAAATGGAAAGCAAGGCTAGTCCCATCATGCCCCAATTTCCATGGGCACAGGCAGCATACATCTCTGTGGTTTCTAACAAGGCAAAAGAGACACAGAGTACACACTGGTTGTTTCCCTGAAACAACTTCTCGAGGCAGGGTGTTCTGCATCTAGTGAACGGCCTCACCAAGGAAAGCCCTAGCTATGCCTATGGGCCCGTGCCTCTTCAAAAGCCTGCCTTGCTACAGGAACAACTGTGCTT
This sequence comes from Balaenoptera physalus, assembly GCF_965194825.1. Lineage (NCBI taxonomy): Eukaryota > Metazoa > Chordata > Mammalia > Artiodactyla > Balaenopteridae > Balaenoptera > Balaenoptera physalus. Next base: position 397,573 of record NW_028126006.1, read on the forward strand.
TAGTTGCAATAGAAACGAGGTCGTCTTTCTTCAGGAGGCAGGGTGACTTCAGGTAGGAGGTCCTGAATGGAAGGAGAAGCTTACTGTTTCTCTCTGTACAGCTCAAACTAGGGAATGAGAGTGACTTCCACGGCCTGTTGGAACTTGCTTAACGGTGCTCGTGAACCTGTGCGATGCTGGCTAAATCAAGATGTTCCAAAAAGAGTGCACTGTGTTGCCCTACACTCGGCATACACACTGTGAGTCGGAAAGCTCCTTCACTGGATAGTGCTTAGAAGGGCCAGGGGAGCCTGAGGGTACTCAGTGTTCTTGCAGGGAAAAGGGTTTCCAGGCGAGGCACCTAGGCGTCCTGAAAGCGTACTGGCTTTAAAATGCTGAAGATAAGCGACTACGGCTTCATGGAAACTGCTACACGCCTCTGCTTCTGCATAGCATTTCATGGCCTTACCTCGAGGCAAGTTCTCACGTTTCTTGCCCTGTAAGCGACACAGCATGTTAAGATGCTGTATTTCTCCTTGAATAGAGTGACTTCAGGAACGAGGTCTTTGATAAATTCTAAGCAGACTGTTTTCTCAGGGCAGCTCAGACGAGGGCAATGTCGAAGGCTTCCAGGGCATGTTGGACTGCCTAGAAATGTGGTTCTGATGCTGTTCGAGTGCTCTGGAAACGGAGCTCTCCTGAAGTAACGTACAGTGTGTTGCCCGAGACTCTGCAGACACAGAGGGCCTCCGTGGGACGTATGGGACTCAATGCTGCTCAGCAGGCCCACAGGGGTGCGGAGGGAGTCAGTGATCTTGGAATAAAAATGATGCTCACCCGAAGACCGTAGGAGTCCTGAAAAGTGTACGTCCTTTAAAATAAAACAAACCTCCACTAAGAGCTCATGGAAAGAGCTGCATGCCTCCCTTTCTGCAGGGCTACTCAGGGCCTTACCTCGAGGCAAGGACTCACGTTGAGATTCCCTTTAGCTCTAGAGCATGGCAAGGTGAGCCCCACCCTGGCCTATATAGCTCCGTGTGTACCCAGGGAAAACTCATTTTCTTCCCAGACCCATGCCTACAGTGGCCAGAGGCCTGTGAACAGCAGAGAATTTCAGGGACCTTCACGGCAGCAAGAAAGGAGGTTTCCAAACGGAAAGCAAGGCTAGTCCCATCATGCCCCCATTTCCATGGACACAGGCAGCATACCTCTCTGTGGATTTAACGAGTCAAAAGAGACACCGAGTACACACTGGTTGCTTCCCTGAATCAACTTCTCGAGGAAGGGTGTTCTGCATCTAGTGAACGGCCTCACCAAGGAACGCCCTAGCCAGGCCACTGGGCCCGAGGCCTCACCAAGGAACGCCCTAGGCAGGCCTCTGGGCCCCTGCCTTTTCAAAAGCCTGCAGTGCTACAGGAAAAACTGTGCTTTACTTGCAAAAGGAAAGCAAGCCGTCTTTCTCCTGGAAGCAGGGTGACTTCAGGTAGGAGGTCCTGATTGGAAGGAGAAGCCTAGTGTTTTTCTCTGTGCAGCTCAGACTAGGGATTGAGTGCGATTTCCACGGCATGTTGGAACTTGCTTGAACGTTGCTCTTGAACCTGTGCGAGTGCTGTGAATCAAGATATAACAAGAAAGAGTGCAGTGTGTTGCCCATGACTCAGCAGACACAGAGGACCTCCGAGGGACCAATGGGCCTCGTTGTTGCTCAGCAGGCCTACAGGGGTGTGGAGGTACTCAGAGATCTTGGAACAAAAATGATGCTCAACCGAGGGGCCTAGAAGTCCTGAAAAGGGTACTTCCTTTAAAGTAAACCAGAACAGCGACTAAGAGCTAATGGAAAGAGCTGCATGCCTCCTTTTCTGTAGGGCTACTCAGGGCCTTACCTCGAGGCAAGGACTCACGTTGAGATTCCCTTTAGCTCTAGAGCATGGCAAGGTGCTCCCCACCGCGGCCAATGAAGCTCCGTGTGTAGACAGAGAAAACTCATTTTCTTCCCAGACCCAAGCCTACAGTGGCCAGGGGCCTGTCAACAGCAGAGAATTTCAGGGAGCTTCACGAAAGCAAGAATGGAGCTTTCCAAATGGAAAGCAAGGCTAGTCCCATCATGCCCCAATTTCCATGGGCACAGGCAGCATACATCTCTGTGGTTTCTAACAAGGCAAAAGAGACACAGAGTACACACTGGTTGTTTCCCTGAAACAACTTCTCGAGGCAGGGTGTTCTGCATCTAGTGAACGGCCTCACCAAGGAAAGCCCTAGCTATGCCTATGGGCCCGTGCCTCTTCAAAAGCCTGCCTTGCTACAGGAACAACTGTGCTTTAGTTGCAATAGAAACGAGGTCGTCTTTCTTCAGGAGGCAGGGTGACTTCAGGTAGGAGGTCCTGAATGGAAGGAGAAGCTTACTGTTTCTCTCTGTACAGCTCAAACTAGGGAATGAGAGTGACTTCCACGGCCTGTTGGAACTTGCTTAACGGTGCTCGTGAACCTGTGCGATGCTGGCTAAATCAAGATGTTCCAAAAAGAGTGCACTGTGTTGCCCTACACTCGGCATACACACTGTGAGTCGGAAAGCTCCTTCACTGGATAGTGCTTAGAAGGGCCAGGGGAGCCTGAGGGTACTCAGTGTTCTTGCAGGGAAAAGGGTTTCCAGGCGAGGCACCTAGGCGTCCTGAAAGCGTACTGGCTTTAAAATGCTGAAGATAAGCGACTACGGCTTCATGGAAACTGCTACACGCCTCTGCTTCTGCATAGCATTTCATGGCTTTACCTCGAGGCAAGTTCTCACGTTTCTTGCCCTGTAAGCGACACAGCATGTTAAGATGCTGTATTTCTCCTTGAATAGAGTGACTTCAGGAACGAGGTCTTTGATAAATTCTAAGCAGACTGTTTTCTCAGGGCAGCTCAGACGAGGGCAATGTCGAAGGCTTCCAGGGCATGTTGGACTGCCTAGAAATGTGGTTCTGATGCTGTTCGAGTGCTCTGGAAACGGAGCTCTCCTGAAGTAACGTACAGTGTGTTGCCCGAGACTCTGCAGACACAGAGGGCCTCCGTGGGACGTATGGGACTCAATGCTGCTCAGCAGGCCCACAGGGGTGCGGAGGGAGTCAGTGATCTTGGAATAAAAATGATGCTCACCCGAAGACCGTAGGAGTCCTGAAAAGGGTACGTCCTTTAAAATAAAACAAACCTCCACTAAGAGCTCATGGAAAGAGCTGCATGCCTCCCTTTCTGCAGGGCTACTCAGGGCCTTACCTCGAGGCAAGGACTCACGTTGAGATTCCCTTTAGCTCTAGAGCATGGCAAGGTGAGCCCCACCCTGGCCTATATAGCTCCGTGTGTACCCAGGGAAAACTCATTTTCTTCCCAGACCCATGCCTACAGTGGCCAGAGGCCTGTGAACAGCAGAGAATTTCAGGGACCTTCACGGCAGCAAGAAAGGAGGTTTCCAAACGGAAAGCAAGGCTAGTCCCATCATGCCCCCATTTCCATGGACACAGGCAGCATACCTCTCTGTGGATTTAACGAGTCAAAAGAGACACCGAGTACACACTGGTTGCTTCCCTGAATCAACTTCTCGAGGAAGGGTGTTCTGCATCTAGTGAACGGCCTCACCAAGGAACGCCCTAGCCAGGCCACTGGACCCGAGGCCTCACCAAGGAACGCCCTAGGCAGGCCTCTGGGCCCCTGCCTTTTCAAAAGCCTGCAGTGCTACAGGAAAAACTGTGCTTTACTTGCAAAAGGAAAGCAAGCCGTCTTTCTCCTGGAAGCAGGGTGACTTCAGGTAGGAGGTCCTGATTGGAAGGAGAAGCCTAGTGTTTTTCTCTGTGCAGCTCAGACTAGGGATTGAGTGCGATTTCCACGGCATGTTGGAACTTGCTTGAACGTTGCTCTTGAACCTGTGCGAGTGCTGTGAATCAAGATATCACAAGAAAGAGTGCAGTGTGTTGCCCATGACTCAGCAGACACAGAGGACCTCCGTGGGACCAATGGGCCTCGTTGTTGCTCAGCAGGCCTACAGGGGTGTGGAGGTACTCAGAGATCTTGGAACAAAATTGATGCTCAACCGAGGGGCCTAGAGGTCCTGAAAAGGGTACTTCCTTTAAAGTAAACCAGAACAGCGACTAAGAGCTAATGGAAAGAGCTGCATGCCTCCTTTTCTGTAGGGCTACTCAGGGCCTTACCTCGAGGCAAGGACTCACGTTGAGATTCCCTTTAGCTCTAGAGCATGGCAAGGTGCTCCCCACCGCGGCCAATGAAGCTCCGTGTGTAGACAGAGAAAACTCATTTTCTTCCCAGACCCAAGCCTACAGTGGCCAGGGGCCTGTCAACAGCAGAGAATTTCAGGGAGCTTCACGAAAGCAAGAATGGAGCTTTCCAAATGGAAAGCAAGGCTAGTCCCATCATGCCCCAATTTCCATGGGCACAGGCAGCATACATCTCTGTGGTTTCTAACAAGGCAAAAGAGACACAGAGTACACAATGGTTGTTTCCCTGAATCAACTTCTCGAGGCAGGGTGTCCTGAATGTAGTGAACGGCCTCACCAAGGAAAGCCCTAGCTATGCCTCTGGGCCCGTGCCTCTTCAAAAGCCTGCCCTGCTACAGGAACAACTGTGCTTTAGTTGCAATAGAAACGAGGTCGACTTTCTTCAGGAGGCAGTGTGACTTCAGGTAGGAGGTCCTGAATGGAAGGAGAAGCTTACTGTTTGTCTCTGTACAGCTCAAACTAGGGAATGAGAGCGACTTCCACGGCCTGTTGGAACTTGCTTAACGGTGCTCGTGAACCTGTGCGATGCTGGCTAAATCAAGATGTTCCAATAAAAGTGCACTGTGTTGCCCTACACTCGGCATACACACTGTGAGTCGGAAAGCTCCTTCCCTGGATAGTGCTTAGAAGGGCCAGGGGAGCCTGAGGGTACTCAGTGTTTTTGCAGGGAATAGGGTTTCCAGGCGAGGCACCTAGGTGTCCTGAAAAGCGTACTGGCTTTAAAATGCTGAAGATAAGCGACTACGGCCTCATGGAAACTGCTACACGCCTCTGCTTCTGCATAGCATTTCATGGCCTTACCTCGAGGCAAGTTCTCACGTTTCTTGCCCTGTGAGCGACACAGCATGTTAAGATGCTGTATTTCTCCTTGAATAGAGTGACTTCAGGAACGAGGTCTTTGATAAATTCTAAGCAGACTGTTTTCTCAGGGAAGCTCAGACGAGGGCAATGTCGAAGACTTCCAGGGCATGTTGGACTGCCTAGAAATGTGGTTCTGATTCTGTTCGAGTGCTCTGGAAACGGAGCTCTCCTGAAGTAACGTACAGTGTGTTGCCCGAGACTCTGCAGACACAGAGGGCCTCCGTGGGACGTATGGGACTCAATGCTGCTCAGCAGGCCCACAGGGGTGCGGAGGGAGTCAGTGATCTTGGAATAAAAATGATGCTCACCCAGAGGGCGTAGGAGTCCTGAAAAGGGTACTTCCTTTAAAATAAAACAGACCTCCACTAAGAGCTCATGGAAAGAGCTGCATGCCTCCCTTTCTGCAGGGCTACTCAGGGCCTTACCTCGAGGCAAGGACTCACGTGGAGATTCCCTTTAGCTCTAGAGCATGGCAAGGTGAGCCCCACCCTGGCCTATATAGCTCCGTGTGTACCCAGGGAAAACTCATTTTCTTCCCAGACGCATGCCTACAGTGGCCAGAGGCCTGTCAACAGCAGAGAATTTCAGGGAGCTTCACGGCAGCAAGAAAGGAGGTTTCCAAACGGAAAGCAAGGCTAGTCCCATCATGCCCCCATTTCCATGGACACAGGCAGCATACCTCTCTGTGGATTTAACAAGTCAAAAGAGACACCGAGTACACACTGGTTGCTTCCCTGAATCAACTTCTCGAGGAAGGGTGTTCTGCATCTTGAGAACGGCCTCACCAAGGAACGCCCTAGGCAGGCCTCTGGGCCCCTGCCTTTTCAAAAGCCTGCAGTGCTACAAGAAAAACTGTGCTTTTCTTGCAAAAGGAAAGCAAGCCGTCTTTCTCCTGGAAGCAGGGTGACTTCAGGTAGGAGGTCCTGATTGGAAGGAGAAGACTAGTGTTTTTCTCTGTGCAGCTCAGACTAGGGATTGAGTGCGATTTCCACGGCATGTTGGAACTTGCTTGAACGTTGCTCTTGAACCTGTGCGAGTGCTGTAAATCAAGATATCACAAGAAAGAGTGCAGTGTGTTGCCCATGACTCAGCAGACACAGAGGACCTCCGAGGGACCAATGGGCCTCGTTTTTGCTCAGCAGGCCTACAGGGGTGTGGAGGTACTCAGAGAACTTGGAACAAAAATGATGCTCAACCGAGGGGCCTAGAAGTCCTGAAAAGGGTACTTCCTTTAAAGTAAACCAGAAAAGCAACTAAGAGCTAATGGAAAGAGCTGCATGCCTCTTTTTCTGTAGGGCTACTCAGGGCCTTACCTCGAGGCAAGGACTCACGTTGAGATTCCCTTTAGCTGTAGAGCATGGCAAGGTGCGCCCCACCGCGGCCAATGAAGCTCCGTGTGTAGACAGAGAAAACTCATTTTCTTCCCAGACCCAAGCCTACAGTGGCCAGGGTCCTGTCAACAGCAGAGAATTTCAGGGAGCTTCACGAAAGCAAGAATGGAGCTTTCCAAATGGAAAGCAAGGCTAGTCCCATCATGCCCCAATTTCCATGGGCACAGGCAGCATACATCTCTGTGGTTTCTAACAAGGCAAAAGAGACACAGAGTACACACTGGTTGTTTCCCTGAATCAACTTCTCGAGGCAGGGTGTCCTGAATGTAGTGAACGGCCTCACCAAGGAAAACCCTAGCTATGCCTCTGGGCCCGTGCCTCTTCAAAAGCCTGCCCTGCTACAGGAACAACTGTGCTTTAGTTGCAATAGAAACGAGGTCGTCTTTCTTCAGGAGGCAGTGTGACTTCAGGTAGGAGGTCCTGAATGGAAGGAGAAGCTTACTGTTTGTCTCTGTACAGCTCAAACTAGGGAATGAGAGCGACTTCCACGGCCTGTTGGAACTTGCTTAACGGTGCTCGTGAACCTGTGCGATGCTGGCTAAATCAAGATGTTCCAATAAAAGTGCACTGTGTTGCCCTACACTCGGCATACACACTGTGAGTCGGAAAGCTCCTTCCCTGGATAGTGCTTAGAAGGGCCAGGGGAGCCTGAGGGTACTCAGTGTTTTTGCAGGGAATAGGGTTTCCAGGCGAGGCACCTAGGTGTCCTGAAAAGCGTACTGGCTTTAAAATGCTGAAGATAAGCGACTACGGCCTCATGGAAACTGCTACACGCCTCTGCTTCTGCATAGCATTTCATGGCCTTACCTCGAGGCAAGTTCTCACGTTTCTTGCCCTGTGAGCGACACAGCATGTTAAGATGCTGTATTTCTCCTTGAATAGAGTGACTTCAGGAACGAGGTCTTTGATAAATTCTAAGCAGACTGTTTTCTCAGGGCAGCTCAGACGAGGGCAATGTCGAAGGCTTCCAGGGCATGTTGGACTGCCTAGAAATGTGGTTCTGATGCTGTTCGAGTGCTCTGGAAACGGAGCTCTCCTGAAGTAACGTACAGTGTGTTGCCCGAGACTCTGCAGACACAGAGGGCCTCCGTGGGACGTATGGGACTCAATGCTGCTCAGCAGGCCCACAGGGGTGCGGAGGGAGTCAGTGATCTTGGAATAAAAATGATGCTCACCCGAAGACCGTAGGAGTCCTGAAAAGTGTACGTCCTTTAAAATAAAACAAACCTCCACTAAGAGCTCATGGAAAGAGCTGCATGCCTCCCTTTCTGCAGGGCTACTCAGGGCCTTACCTCGAGGCAAGGACTCACGTTGAGATTCCCTTTAGCTCTAGAGCATGGCAAGGTGAGCCCCACCCTGGCCTATATAGCTCCGTGTGTACCCAGGGAAAACTCATTTTCTTCCCAGACCCATGCCTACAGTGGCCAGAGGCCTGTGAACAGCAGAGAATTTCAGGGACCTTCACGGCAGCAAGAAAGGAGGTTTCCAAACGGAAAGCAAGGCTAGTCCCATCATGCCCCCATTTCCATGGACACAGGCAGCATACCTCTCTGTGGATTTAACGAGTCAAAAGAGACACCGAGTACACACTGGTTGCTTCCCTGAATCAACTTCTCGAGGAAGGGTGTTCTGCATCTAGTGAACGGCCTCACCAAGGAACGCCCTAGCCAGGCCACTGGGCCCGAGGCCTCACCAAGGAACGCCCTAGGCAGGCCTCTGGGCCCCTGCCTTTTCAAAAGCCTGCAGTGCTACAGGAAAAACTGTGCTTTACTTGCAAAAGGAAAGCAAGCCGTCTTTCTCCTGGAAGCAGGGTGACTTCAGGTAGGAGGTCCTGATTGGAAGGAGAAGCCTAGTGTTTTTCTCTGTGCAGCTCAGACTAGGGATTGAGTGCGATTTCCACGGCATGTTGGAACTTGCTTGAACGTTGCTCTTGAACCTGTGCGAGTGCTGTGAATCAAGATATAACAAGAAAGAGTGCAGTGTGTTGCCCATGACTCAGCAGACACAGAGGACCTCCGAGGGACCAATGGGCCTCGTTGTTGCTCAGCAGGCCTACAGGGGTGTGGAGGTACTCAGAGATCTTGGAACAAAAATGATGCTCAACCGAGGGGCCTAGGAGTCCTGAAAAGGGTACTTCCTTTAAAGTAAACCAGAACAGCGACTAAGAGCTAATGGAAAGAGCTGCATGCCTCCTTTTCTGTAGGGCTACTCAGGGCCTTACCTCGAGGCAAGGACTCACGTTGAGATTCCCTTTAGCTCTAGAGCATGGCAAGGTGCTCCCCACCGCGGCCAATGAAGCTCCGTGTGTAGACAGAGAAAACTCATTTTCTTCCCAGACCCAAGCCTACAGTGGCCAGGGGCCTGTCAACAGCAGAGAATTTCAGGGAGCTTCACGAAAGCAAGAATGGAGCTTTCCAAATGGAAAGCAAGGCTAGTCCCATCATGCCCCAATTTCCATGGGCACAGGCAGCATACATCTCTGTGGTTTCTAACAAGGCAAAAGAGACACAGAGTACACACTGGTTGTTTCCCTGAAACAACTTCTCGAGGCAGGGTGTTCTGCATCTAGTGAACGGCCTCACCAAGGAAAGCCCTAGCTATGCCTATGGGCCCGTGCCTCTTCAAAAGCCTGCCTTGCTACAGGAACAACTGTGCTTTAGTTGCAATAGAAACGAGGTCGTCTTTCTTCAGGAGGCAGGGTGACTTCAGGTAGGAGGTCCTGAATGGAAGGAGAAGCTTACTGTTTGTCTCTGTACAGCTCAAACTAGGGAATGAGAGCGACTTCCACGGCCTGTTGGAACTTGCTTAACGGTGCTCGTGAACCTGTGCGATGCTGGCTAAATCAAGATGTTCCAATAAAAGTGCACTGTGTTGCCCTACACTCGGCATACACACTGTGAGTCGGAAAGCTCCTTCCCTGGATAGTGCTTAGAAGGGCCAGGGGAGCCTGAGGGTACTCAGTGTTTTTGCAGGGAATAGGGTTTCCAGGCGAGGCACCTAGGTGTCCTGAAAAGCGTACTGGCTTTAAAATGCTGAAGATAAGCGACTACGGCCTCATGGAAACTGCTACACGCCTCTGCTTCTGCATAGCATTTCATGGCCTTACCTCGAGGCAAGTTCTCACGTTTCTTGCCCTGTGAGCGACACAGCATGTTAAGATGCTGTATTTCTCCTTGAATAGAGTGACTTCAGGAACGAGGTCTTTGATAAATTCTAAGCAGACTGTTTTCTCAGGGAAGCTCAGACGAGGGCAATGTCGAAGACTTCCAGGGCATGTTGGACTGCCTAGAAATGTGGTTCTGATTCTGTTCGAGTGCTCTGGAAACGGAGCTCTCCTGAAGTAACGTACAGTGTGTTGCCCGAGACTCTGCAGACACAGAGGGCCTCCGTGGGACGTATGGGACTCAATGCTGCTCAGCAGGCCCACAGGGGTGCGGAGGGAGTCAGTGATCTTGGAATAAAAATGATGCTCACCCAGAGGGCGTAGGAGTCCTGAAAAGGGTACTTCCTTTAAAATAAAACAGACCTCCACTAAGAGCTCATGGAAAGAGCTGCATGCCTCCCTTTCTGCAGGGCTACTCAGGGCCTTACCTCGAGGCAAGGACTCACGTGGAGATTCCCTTTAGCTCTAGAGCATGGCAAGGTGAGCCCCACCCTGGCCTATATAGCTCCGTGTGTACCCAGGGAAAACTCATTTTCTTCCCAGACGCATGCCTACAGTGGCCAGAGGCCTGTCAACAGCAGAGAATTTCAGGGAGCTTCACGGCAGCAAGAAAGGAGGTTTCCAAACGGAAAGCAAGGCTAGTCCCATCATGCCCCCATTTCCATGGACACAGGCAGCATACCTCTCTGTGGATTTAACAAGTCAAAAGAGACACCGAGTACACACTGGTTGCTTCCCTGAATCAACTTCTCGAGGAAGGGTGTTCTGCATCTTGAGAACGGCCTCACCAAGGAACGCCCTAGGCAGGCCTCTGGGCCCCTGCCTTTTCAAAAGCCTGCAGTGCTACAAGAAAAACTGTGCTTTTCTTGCAAAAGGAAAGCAAGCCGTCTTTCTCCTGGAAGCAGGGTGACTTCAGGTAGGAGGTCCTGATTGGAAGGAGAAGACTAGTGTTTTTCTCTGTGCAGCTCAGACTAGGGATTGAGTGCGATTTCCACGGCATGTTGGAACTTGCTTGAACGTTGCTCTTGAACCTGTGCGAGTGCTGTAAATCAAGATATCACAAGAAAGAGTGCAGTGTGTTGCCCATGACTCAGCAGACACAGAGGACCTCCGAGGGACCAATGGGCCTCGTTTTTGCTCAGCAGGCCTACAGGGGTGTGGAGGTACTCAGAGAACTTGGAACAAAAATGATGCTCAACCGAGGGGCCTAGGAGTCCTGAAAAGGGTACTTCCTTTAAAGTAAACCAGAAAAGCAACTAAGAGCTAATGGAAAGAGCTGCATGCCTCTTTTTCTGTAGGGCTACTCAGGGCCTTACCTCGAGGCAAGGACTCACGTTGAGATTCCCTTTAGCTGTAGAGCATGGCAAGGTGCGCCCCACCGCGGCCAATGAAGCTCCGTGTGTAGACAGAGAAAACTCATTTTCTTCCCAGACCCAAGCCTACAGTGGCCAGGGTCCTGTCAACAGCAGAGAATTTCAGGGAGCTTCACGAAAGCAAGAATGGAGCTTTCCAAATGGAAAGCAAGGCTAGTCCCATCATGCCCTAATTTCCATGGGCACAGGCAGCATACATCTCTGTGGTTTCTAACAAGGCAAAAGAGACACAGAGTACACACTGGTTGTTTCCCTGAATCAACTTCTCGAGGCAGGGTGTCCTGAATGTAGTGAACGGCCTCACCAAGGAAAACCCTAGCTATGCCTCTGGGCCCGTGCCTCTTCAAAAGCCTGCCCTGCTACAGGAACAACTGTGCTTTAGTTGCAATAGAAACGAGGTCGTCTTTCTTCAGGAGGCAGTGTGACTTCAGGTAGGAGGTCCTGAATGGAAGGAGAAGCTTACTGTTTGTCTCTGTACAGCTCAAACTAGGGAATGAGAGCGACTTCCACGGCCTGTTGGAACTTGCTTAACGGTGCTCGTGAACCTGTGCGATGCTGGCTAAATCAAGATGTTCCAATAAAAGTGCACTGTGTTGCCCTACACTCGGCATACACACTGTGAGTCGGAAAGCTCCTTCCCTGGATAGTGCTTAGAAGGGCCAGGGGAGCCTGAGGGTACTCAGTGTTTTTGCAGGGAATAGGGTTTCCAGGCGAGGCACCTAGGTGTCCTGAAAAGCGTACTGGCTTTAAAATGCTGAAGATAAGCGACTACGGCCTCATGGAAACTGCTACACGCCTCTGCTTCTGCATAGCATTTCATGGCCTTACCTCGAGGCAAGTTCTCACGTTTCTTGCCCTGTGAGCGACACAGCATGTTAAGATGCTGTATTTCTCCTTGAATAGAGTGACTTCAGGAACGAGGTCTTTGATAAATTCTAAGCAGACTGTTTTCTCAGGGCAGCTCAGACGAGGGCAATGTCGAAGACTTCCAGGGCATGTTGGACTGCCTAGAAATGTGGTTCTGATTCTGTTCGAGTGCTCTGGAAACGGAGCTCTCCTGAAGTAACGTACAGTGTGTTGCCCGAGACTCTGCAGACACAGAGGGCCTCCGTGGGACGTATGGGACTCAATGCTGCTCAGCAGGCCCACAGGGGTGCGGAGGGAGTCAGTGATCTTGGAATAAAAATGATGCTTACCCAGAGGGCGTAGGAGTCCTGAAAAGGGTACTTCCTTTAAAATAAAACAGACCTCCACTAAGAGCTCATGGAAAGAGCTGCATGCCTCCCTTTGTGCAGGGCTACTCAGGGCCTTACCTCGAGGCAAGGACTCACGTTGAGATTCCCTTTAGCTCTAGAGCATGGCAAGGTGAGCCCCACCCTGGCCTATATAGCTCCGTGTGTACCCAGGGAAAACTCATTTTCTTCCCAGACCCATGCCTACAGTGGCCAGAGGCCTGTCAACAGCAGAGAATTTCAGGGAGCTTCACGGCAGCAAGAAAGGAGGTTTCCAAACGGAAAGCAAGGCTAGTCCCATCATGCCCCCATTTCCATGGACACAGGCAGCATACATCTCTGTGGTTTTAACGTGTCAAAGAGACACCGAGTACACACTGGTTGCTGCCCTGAATCAACTTCTCGAGGCAGGGTGTTCTGCATCTAGTGAACGGCCTCACCAAGGAACGCCCTAGCCAGGCCACTGGGCCCGAGGCCTCACCAAGGAACGCCCTAGGCAGGCCTCTGGGCCCGTGCCTTTTCAAAAGCCTGCAGTGTTACAGGAAAAACTGTGCTTTACTTGCAAAAGGAAAGCAAGCCTTCTTTCTCCTGGAAGCAGGGTGACTTCAGGTAGGAGGTCCTGATTGGAAGGAGAAGCCTAGTGTTTTTCTCTGTGCAGCTCAGACTAGGGATTGAGTGCGATTTCCACGGCATGTTGGAACTTGCTTGAACGTTGCTCTTGAACCTGTGCGAGTGCTGTGAATCAAGATATCTCAAGAAAGAGTGCAGTGTGTTGCCCATGACTCAGCAGACACAGAGGACCTCCGAGGGACCAATGGGCCTCGTTGTTGCTCAGCAGGCCTACAGGGGTGTGGAGGTACTCAGAGATCTTGGAACAAAAATGATGCTCAACCGAGGGGCCTAGAGGTCCTGAAAAGGGTACTTCCTTTAAAGTAAACCAGAACAGCGACTAAGAGCTAATGGAAAGAGCTGCATGCCTCCTTTTCTGTAGGGCTACTCAGGGCCTTACCTCGAGGCAAGGACTCACGTTGAGATTCCCTTTAGCTCTAGAGCATGGCAAGGTGCTCCCCACCGCGGCCAATGAAGCTCCGTGTGTAGACAGAGAAAACTCATTTTCTTCCCAGACCCAAGCCTACAGTGGCCAGGGGCCTGTCAACAGCAGAGAATTTCAGGGAGCTTCACGAAAGCAAGAATGGAGCTTTCCAAATGGAAAGCAAGGCTAGTCCCATCATGCCCCAATTTCCATGGGCACAGGCAGCATACATCTCTGTGGTTTCTAACAAGGCAAAAGAGACACAGAGTACACACTGGTTGTTTCCCTGAAACAACTTCTCGAGGCAGGGTGTTCTGCATCTAGTGAACGGCCTCACCAAGGAAAGCCCTAGCTATGCCTATGGGCCCGTGCCTCTTCAAAAGCCTGCCTTGCTACAGGAACAACTGTGCTTTAGTTGCAATAGAAACGAGGTCGTCTTTCTTCAGGAGGCAGGGTGACTTCAGGTAGGAGGTCCTGAATGGAAGGAGAAGCTTACTGTTTCTCTCTGTACAGCTCAAACTAGGGAATGAGAGTGACTTCCACGGCCTGTTGGAACTTGCTTAACGGTGCTCGTGAACCTGTGCGATGCTGGCTAAATCAAGATGTTCCAAAAAGAGTGCACTGTGTTGCCCTACACTCGGCATACACACTGTGAGTCGGAAAGCTCCTTCACTGGATAGTGCTTAGAAGGGCCAGGGGAGCCTGAGGGTACTCAGTGTTCTTGCAGGGAAAAGGGTTTCCAGGCGAGGCACCTAGGCGTCCTGAAAGCGTACTGGCTTTAAAATGCTGAAGATAAGCGACTACGGCTTCATGGAAACTGCTACACGCCTCTGCTTCTGCATAGCATTTCATGGCCTTACCTCGAGGCAAGTTCTCACGTTTCTTGCCCTGTAAGCGACACAGCATGTTAAGATGCTGTATTTCTCCTTGAATAGAGTGACTTCAGGAACGAGGTCTTTGATAAATTCTAAGCAGACTGTTTTCTCAGGGCAGCTCAGACGAGGGCAATGTCGAAGGCTTCCAGGGCATGTTGGACTGCCTAGAAATGTGGTTCTGATGCTGTTCGAGTGCTCTGGAAACGGAGCTCTCCTGAAGTAACGTACAGTGTGTTGCCCGAGACTCTGCAGACACAGAGGGCCTCCGTGGGACGTATGGGACTCAATGCTGCTCAGCAGGCCCACAGGGGTGCGGAGGGAGTCAGTGATCTTGGAATAAAAATGATGCTCACCCGAAGACCGTAGGAGTCCTGAAAAGTGTACGTCCTTTAAAATAAAACAAACCTCCACTAAGAGCTCATGGAAAGAGCTGCATGCCTCCCTTTCTGCAGGGCTACTCAGGGCCTTACCTCGAGGCAAGGACTCACGTTGAGATTCCCTTTAGCTCTAGAGCATGGCAAGGTGAGCCCCACCCTGGCCTATATAGCTCCGTGTGTACCCAGGGAAAACTCATTTTCTTCCCAGACCCATGCCTACAGTGGCCAGAGGCCTGTGAACAGCAGAGAATTTCAGGGACCTTCACGGCAGCAAGAAAGGAGGTTTCCAAACGGAAAGCAAGGCTAGTCCCATCATGCCCCCATTTCCATGGACACAGGCAGCATACCTCTCTGTGGATTTAACGAGTCAAAAGAGACACCGAGTACACACTGGTTGCTTCCCTGAATCAACTTCTCGAGGAAGGGTGTTCTGCATCTAGTGAACGGCCTCACCAAGGAACGCCCTAGCCAGGCCACTGGGCCCGAGGCCTCACCAAGGAACGCCCTAGGCAGGCCTCTGGGCCCCTGCCTTTTCAAAAGCCTGCAGTGCTACAGGAAAAACTGTGCTTTACTTGCAAAAGGAAAGCAAGCCGTCTTTCTCCTGGAAGCAGGGTGACTTCAGGTAGGAGGTCCTGATTGGAAGGAGAAGCCTAGTGTTTTTCTCTGTGCAGCTCAGACTAGGGATTGAGTGCGATTTCCACGGCATGTTGGAACTTGCTTGAACGTTGCTCTTGAACCTGTGCGAGTGCTGTGAATCAAGATATCACAAGAAAGAGTGCAGTGTGTTGCCCATGACTCAGCAGACACAGAGGACCTCCGAGGGACCAATGGGCCTCGTTGTTGCTCAGCAGGCCTACAGGGGTGTGGAGGTACTCAGAGATCTTGGAACAAAAATGATGCTCAACCGAGGGGCCTAGGAGTCCTGAAAAGGGTACTTCCTTTAAAGTAAACCAGAACAGCGACTAAGAGCTAATGGAAAGAGCTGCATGCCTCCTTTTCTGTAGGGCTACTCAGGGCCTTACCTCGAGGCAAGGACTCACGTTGAGATTCCCTTTAGCTCTAGAGCATGGCAAGGTGCTCCCCACCGCGGCCAATGAAGCTCCGTGTGTAGACAGAGAAAACTCATTTTCTTCCCAGACCCAAGCCTACAGTGGCCAGGGGCCTGTCAACAGCAGAGAATTTCAGGGAGCTTCACGAAAGCAAGAATGGAGCTTTCCAAATGGAAAGCAAGGCTAGTCCCATCATGCCCCAATTTCCATGGGCACAGGCAGCATACATCTCTGTGGTTTCTAACAAGGCAAAAGAGACACAGAGTACACACTGGTTGTTTCCCTGAAACAACTTCTCGAGGCAGGGTGTTCTGCATCTAGTGAACGGCCTCACCAAGGAAAGCCCTAGCTATGCCTATGGGCCCGTGCCTCTTCAAAAGCCTGCCTTGCTACAGGAACAACTGTGCTTTAGTTGCAATAGAAACGAGGTCGTCTTTCTTCAGGAGGCAGGGTGACTTCAGGTAGGAGGTCCTGAATGGAAGGAGAAGCTTACTGTTTCTCTCTGTACAGCTCAAACTAGGGAATGAGAGTGACTTCCACGGCCTGTTGGAACTTGCTTAACGGTGCTCGTGAACCTGTGCGATGCTGGCTAAATCAAGATGTTCCAAAAAGAGTGCACTGTGTTGCCCTACACTCGGCATACACACTGTGAGTCGGAAAGCTCCTTCACTGGATAGTGCTTAGAAGGGCCAGGGGAGCCTGAGGGTACTCAGTGTTCTTGCAGGGAAAAGGGTTTCCAGGCGAGGCACCTAGGCGTCCTGAAAGCGTACTGGCTTTAAAATGCTGAAGATAAGCGACTACGGCTTCATGGAAACTGCTACACGCCTCTGCTTCTGCATAGCATTTCATGGCCTTACCTCGAGGCAAGTTCTCACGTTTCTTGCCCTGTGAGCGACACAGCATGGTAAGATGCTGTATTTCTCCTTGAATAGAGTGACTTCAGGAACGAGGTCTTTGATAAATTCTAAGCAGACTGTTTTCTCAGGGCAGCTCAGACGAGGGCAATGTCGAAGGCTTCCAGGGCATGTTGGACTGCCTAGAAATGTGGTTCTGATGCTGTTCGAGTGCTCTGGAAACGGAGCTCTCCTGAAGTAACGTACAGTGTGTTGCCCGAGACTCTGCAGACACAGAGGGCCTCCGTGGGACGTATGGGACTCAATGCTGCTCAGCAGGCCCACAGGGGTGCGGAGGGAGTCAGTGATCTTGGAATAAAAATGATGCTCACCCGAAGACCGTAGGAGTCCTGAAAAGGGTACGTCCTTTAAAATAAAACAAACCTCCACTAAGAGCTCATGGAAAGAGCTGCATGCCTCCCTTTCTGCAGGGCTACTCAGGGCCTTACCTCGAGGCAAGGACTCACGTTGAGATTCCCTTTAGCTCTAGAGCATGGCAAGGTGAGCCCCACCCTGGCCTATATAGCTCCGTGTGTACCCAGGGAAAACTCATTTTCTTCCCAGACCCATGCCTACAGTGGCCAGAGGCCTGTCAACAGCAGAGAATTTCAGGGAGCTTCACGGCAGCAAGAAAGGAGGTTTCCAAACGGAAAGCAAGGCTAGTCCCATCATGCCCCCATTTCCATGGACACAGGCAGCATACCTCTCTGTGGATTTAACGAGTCAAAAGAGACACCGAGTACACACTGGTTGCTTCCCTGAATCAACTTCTCGAGGAAGGGTGTTCTGCATCTAGTGAACGGCCTCACCAAGGAACGCCCTAGCCAGGCCACTGGGCCCGAGGCCTCACCAAGGAACGCCCTAGGCAGGCCTCTGGGCCCCTGCCTTTTCAAAAGCCTGCAGTGCTACAGGAAAAACTGTGCTTTACTTGCAAAAGGAAAGCAAGCCGTCTTTCTCCTGGAAGCAGGGTGACTTCAGGTAGGAGGTCCTGATTGGAAGGAGAAGCCTAGTGTTTTTCTCTGTGCAGCTCAGACTAGGGATTGAGTGCGATTTCCACGGCATGTTGGAACTTGCTTGAACGTTGCTCTTGAACCTGTGCGAGTGCTGTGAATCAAGATATCACAAGAAAGAGTGCAGTGTGTTGCCCATGACTCAGCAGACACAGAGGACCTCCGTGGGACCAATGGGCCTCGTTGTTGCTCAGCAGGCCTACAGGGGTGTGGAGGTACTCAGAGATCTTGGAACAAAATTGATGCTCAACCGAGGGGCCTAGAGGTCCTGAAAAGGGTACTTCCTTTAAAGTAAACCAGAACAGCGACTAAGAGCTAATGGAAAGAGCTGCATGCCTCCTTTTCTGTAGGGCTACTCAGGGCCTTACCTCGAGGCAAGGACTCACGTTGAGATTCCCTTTAGCTCTAGAGCATGGCAAGGTGCTCCCCACCGCGGCCAATGAAGCTCCGTGTGTAGACAGAGAAAACTCATTTTCTTCCCAGACCCAAGCCTACAGTGGCCAGGGGCCTGTCAACAGCAGAGAATTTCAGGGAGCTTCACGAAAGCAAGAATGGAGCTTTACAAATGGAAAGCAAGGTTAGTCCCATCATGCCCCAATTTCCATGGGCACAGGCAGCATATATCTCTGTGGTTTCTAACAAGGCAAAAGAGACACAGAGTACACACTGGTTGTTTCACTGAATCAACTTCTCGAGGCAGGGTGTCCTGAATGTAGTGAACGGCATCACCAAGGAAAGCCCTAGCTATGCCTCTGGGCCCGTGCCTCTTCAAAAGCCTGCCCTGCTACAGGAACAACTGTGCTTTAGTTGCAATAGAAACGAGGTCGTCTTTCTTCAGGAGGCAGGGTGACTTCAGGTAGGAGGTCCTGAATGGAAGGAGAAGCTTACTGTTTGTCTCTGTACAGCTCAAACTAGGGAATGAGAGCGACTTCCACGGCCTGTTGGAACTTGCTTAACGGTGCTCGTGAACCTGTGCGATGCTGGCTAAATCAAGATGTTCCAATAAGGGTGCACTGTGTTGCCCTACACTCGGCATACACACTGTGAGTCGGAAAGCTCCTTCCCTGGATAGTGCTTAGAAGGGCCAGGGGAGCCTGAGGGTACTCAGTGTTTTTGCAGGGAATAGGGTTTCCAGGCGAGGCACCTAGGGGTCCTGAAAAGCGTACTGGCTTTAAAATGCTGAAGATAAGCGACTACGGCCTCATGGAAACTGCTACACGCCTCTGCTTCTGCATAGCATTTCATGGCCTTACCACGAGGCAAGTTCTCACGTTTCTTGCCCTGTGAGCGACACAGCATGTTAAGATGCTGTATTTCTCCTTGAATAGAGTGACTTCAGGAACGAGGTCTTTGATAAATTCAGAGCAGACTGTTTTCTCAGGGCAGCTCAGAGGAGGGCAATGTCGAAGACTTCCAGGGCATGTTGGACTGCCTAGAAATGTGGTTCTGATGCTGTTCGAGTGCTCAGGAAACGGAGCTCTCCTGAAGTAACGTACAGTGTGTTGCCCGAGACTCTGCAGACACAGAGGGCCTCCGTGGGACGTATGGGACTCAATGCTGCTCAGCAGGCCCACAGGGGTGCGGAGGGAGTCAGTGATCTTGGAATAAAAATGATGCTCACCCAGAGGGCGTAGGAGTCCGGAAAAGGGTACGTCCTTTAAAATAAAACAAACCTCCACTAAGAGCTCATGGAAAGAGCTGCATGCCTCCCTTTCTGCAGGGCTACTCAGGGCCTTACCTCGAGGCAAGGACTCACGTTGAGATTCCCTTTAGCTCTAGAGCATGGCAAGGTGAGCCCCACCCTGGCCTATATAGCTCCGTGTGTACCCAGGAAAAACTCATTTTCTTCCCAGACCCATGCCTACAGTGGCCAGAGGCCTGTGAACAGCAGAGAATTTCAGGGACCTTCACGGCAGCAAGACAGGAGGTTTCCAAACGGAAAGCAAGGCTAGTCCCATCATGCCCCCATTTCCATGGACACAGGCAGCATACCTCTCTGTGGATTTAACGAGTCAAAAGAGACACCGAGTACACACTGGTTGCTTCCCTGAATCAACTTCTCGAGGAAGGGTGTTCTGCATCTAGTGAACGGCCTCACCAAGGAACGCCCTAGCCAGGCCACTGGGCCCGAGGCCTCACCAAGGAACGCCCTAGGCAGGCCTCTGGGCCCCTGCCTTTTCAAAAGCCTGCAGTGCTACAGGAAAAACTGTGCTTTACTTGCAAAAGGAAAGCAAGCCGTCTTTCTCCTGGAAGCAGGGTGACTTCAGGTAGGAGGTCCTGATTGGAAGGAGAAGCCTAGTGTTTTTCTCTGTGCAGCTCAGACTAGGGATTGAGTGCGATTTCCACGGCATGTTGGAACTAGCTTGAACGTTGCTCTTGAACCTGTGCGAGTGCTGTGAATCAAGATATCACAAGAAAGAGTGCAGTGTGTTGCCCATGACTCAGCAGACACAGAGGACCTCCGAGGGACCAATGGGCCTCGTTGTTGCTCAGCAGGCCTACAGGGGTGTGGAGGTACTCAGAGATCTTGGAACAAAAATGATGCTCAACCGAGGGGCCTAGGAGTCCTGAAAAGGGTACTTCCTTTAAAGTAAACCAGAACAGCGACTAAGAGCTAATGGAAAGAGCTGCATGCCTCCTTTTCTGTAGGGCTACTCAGGGCCTTACCTCGAGGCAAGGACTCACGTTGAGATTCCCTTTAGCTCTAGAGCATGGCAAGGTGCTCCCCACCGCAGCCAATGAAGCTCCGTGTGTAGACAGAGAAAACTCATTTTCTTCCCAGACCCAAGCCTACAGTGGCCAGGGGCCTGTCAACAGCAGAGAATTTCAGGGAGCTTCACGAAAGCAAGAATGGAGCTTTCCAAATGGAAAGCAAGGCTAGTCCCATCATGCCCCAATTTCCATGGGCACAGGCAGCATACATCTCTGTGGTTTCTAACAAGGCAAAAGAGACACAGAGTACACACTGGTTGTTTCCCTGAAACAACTTCTCGAGGCAGGGTGTTCTGCATCTAGTGAACGGCCTCACCAAGGAAAGCCCTAGCTATGCCTATGGGCCCGTGCCTCTTCAAAAGCCTGCCTTGCTACAGGAACAACTGTGCTTTAGTTGCAATAGAAACGAGGTCGTCTTTCTTCAGGAGGCAGGGTGACTTCAGGTAGGAGGTCCTGAATGGAAGGAGAAGCTTACTGTTTGTCTCTGTACAGCTCAAACTAGGGAATGAGAGCGACTTCCACGGCCTGTTGGAACTTGCTTAACGGTGCTCGTGAACCTGTGCGATGCTGGCTAAATCAAGATGTTCCAAAAAGAGTGCACTGTGTTGCCCTACACTCGGCATACACACTGTGAGTCGGAAAGCTCCTTCACTGGATAGTGCTTAGAAGGGCCAGGGGAGCCTGAGGGTACTCAGTGTTCTTGCAGGGAAAAGGGTTTCCAGGCGAGGCACCTAGGGGTCCTGAAAGCGTACTGGCTTTAAAATGCTGAAGATAAGCGACTACGGCCTCATGGAAACTGCTACACGCCTCTGCTTCTGCATAGCATTTCATGGCCTTACCTCGAGGCAAGTTCTCACGTTTCTTGCCCTGTAAGCGACACAGCATGTTAAGATGCTGTATTTCTCCTTGAATAGAGTGACTTCAGGAACGAGGTCTTTGATAAATTCTAAGCAGACTGTTTTCTCAGGGCAGCTCAGAGCAGGGCAATGTCGAAGGCTTCCAGGGCATGTTGGACTGCCTAGAAATGTGGTTCTGATGCTGTTCGAGTGCTCTGGAAACGGAGCTCTCCTGAAGTAACGTACAGTGTGTTGCCCGAGACTCTGCAGACACAGAGGGCCTCCGTGGGACGTATGGGACTCAATGCTGCTCAGCAGGCCCACAGGGGTGCGGAGGGAGTCAGTGATCTTGGAATAAAAATGATGCTCACCCGAAGACCGTAGGAGTCCTGAAAAGGGTACGTCCTTTAAAATAAAACAAACCTCCACTAAGAGCTCATGGAAAGAGCTGCATGCCTCCCTTTCTGCAGGGCTACTCAGGGCCTTACCTCGAGGCAAGGACTCACGTTGAGATTCCCTTTAGCTCTAGAGCATGGCAAGGTGAGCCCCACCCTGGCCTATATAGCTCCGTGTGTACCCAGGGAAAACTCATTTTCTTCCCAGACCCATGCCTACAGTGGCCAGAGGCCTGTGAACAGCAGAGAATTTCAGGGACCTTCACGGCAGCAAGAAAGGAGGTTTCCAAACGGAAAGCAAGGCTAGTCCCATCATGCCCCCATTTCCATGGACACAGGCAGCATACCTCTCTGTGGATTTAACGAGTCAAAAGAGACACCGAGTACACACTGGTTGCTTCCCTGAATCAACTTCTCGAGGAAGGGTGTTCTGCATCTAGTGAACGGCCTCACCAAGGAACGCCCTAGCCAGGCCACTGGGCCCGAGGCCTCACCAAGGAACGCCCTAGGCAGGCCTCTGGGCCCCTGCCTTTTCAAAAGCCTGCAGTGCTACAGGAAAAACTGTGCTTTACTTGCAAAAGGAAAGCAAGCCGTCTTTCTCCTGGAAGCAGGGTGACTTCAGGTAGGAGGTCCTGATTGGAAGGAGAAGCCTAGTGTTTTTCTCTGTGCAGCTCAGACTAGGGATTGAGTGCGATTTCCACGGCATGTTGGAACTAGCTTGAACGTTGCTCTTGAACCTGTGCGAGTGCTGTGAATCAAGATATCACAAGAAAGAGTGCAGTGTGTTGCCCATGACTCAGCAGACACAGAGGACCTCCGAGGGACCAATGGGCCTCGTTGTTGCTCAGCAGGCCTACAGGGGTGTGGAGGTACTCAGAGATCTTGGAACAAAAATGATGCTCAACCGAGGGGCCTAGGAGTCCTGAAAAGGGTACTTCCTTTAAAGTAAACCAGAACAGCGACTAAGAGCTAATGGAAAGAGCTGCATGCCTCCTTTTCTGTAGGGCTACTCAGGGCCTTACCTCGAGGCAAGGACTCACGTTGAGATTCCCTTTAGCTCTAGAGCATGGCAAGGTGCTCCCCACCGCGGCCAATGAAGCTCCGTGTGTAGACAGAGAAAACTCATTTTCTTCCCAGACCCAAGCCTACAGTGGCCAGGGGCCTGTCAACAGCAGAGAATTTCAGGGAGCTTCACGAAAGCAAGAATGGAGCTTTCCAAATGGAAAGCAAGGCTAGTCCCATCATGCCCCAATTTCCATGGGCACAGGCAGCATACATCTCTGTGGTTTCTAACAAGGCAAAAGAGACACAGAGTACACACTGGTTGTTTCCCTGAAACAACTTCTCGAGGCAGGGTGTTCTGCATCTAGTGAACGGCCTCACCAAGGAAAGCCCTAGCTATGCCTATGGGCCCGTGCCTCTTCAAAAGCCTGCCTTGCTACAGGAACAACTGTGCTTTAGTTGCAATAGAAACGAGGTCGTCTTTCTTCAGGAGGCAGGGTGACTTCAGGTAGGAGGTCCTGAATGGAAGGAGAAGCTTACTGTTTCTCTCTGTACAGCTCAAACTAGGGAATGAGAGTGACTTCCACGGCCTGTTGGAACTTGCTTAACGGTGCTCGTGAACCTGTGCGATGCTGGCTAAATCAAGATGTTCCAAAAAGAGTGCACTGTGTTGCCCTACACTCGGCATACACACTGTGAGTCGGAAAGCTCCTTCACTGGATAGTGCTTAGAAGGGCCAGGGGAGCCTGAGGGTACTCAGTGTTCTTGCAGGGAAAAGGGTTTCCAGGCGAGGCACCTAGGCGTCCTGAAAGCGTACTGGCTTTAAAATGCTGAAGATAAGCGACTACGGCTTCATGGAAACTGCTACACGCCTCTGCTTCTGCATAGCATTTCATGGCCTTACCTCGAGGCAAGTTCTCACGTTTCTTGCCCTGTGAGCGACACAGCATGGTAAGATGCTGTATTTCTCCTTGAATAGAGTGACTTCAGGAACGAGGTCTTTGATAAATTCTAAGCAGACTGTTTTCTCAGGGCAGCTCAGACGAGGGCAATGTCGAAGGCTTCCAGGGCATGTTGGACTGCCTAGAAATGTGGTTCTGATGCTGTTCGAGTGCTCTGGAAACGGAGCTCTCCTGAAGTAACGTACAGTGTGTTGCCCGAGACTCTGCAGACACAGAGGGCCTCCGTGGGACGTATGGGACTCAATGCTGCTCAGCAGGCCCACAGGGGTGCGGAGGGAGTCAGTGATCTTGGAATAAAAATGATGCTCACCCGAAGACCGTAGGAGTCCTGAAAAGGGTACGTCCTTTAAAATAAAACAAACCTCCACTAAGAGCTCATGGAAAGAGCTGCATGCCTCCCTTTCTGCAGGGCTACTCAGGGCCTTACCTCGAGGCAAGGACTCACGTTGAGATTCCCTTTAGCTCTAGAGCATGGCAAGGTGAGCCCCACCCTGGCCTATATAGCTCCGTGTGTACCCAGGGAAAACTCATTTTCTTCCCAGACCCATGCCTACAGTGGCCAGAGGCCTGTCAACAGCAGAGAATTTCAGGGAGCTTCACGGCAGCAAGAAAGGAGGTTTCCAAACGGAAAGCAAGGCTAGTCCCATCATGCCCCCATTTCCATGGACACAGGCAGCATACCTCTCTGTGGATTTAACGAGTCAAAAGAGACACCGAGTACACACTGGTTGCTTCCCTGAATCAACTTCTCGAGGAAGGGTGTTCTGCATCTAGTGAACGGCCTCACCAAGGAACGCCCTAGCCAGGCCACTGGGCCCGAGGCCTCACCAAGGAACGCCCTAGGCAGGCCTCTGGGCCCCTGCCTTTTCAAAAGCCTGCAGTGCTACAGGAAAAACTGTGCTTTACTTGCAAAAGGAAAGCAAGCCGTCTTTCTCCTGGAAGCAGGGTGACTTCAGGTAGGAGGTCCTGATTGGAAGGAGAAGCCTAGTGTTTTTCTCTGTGCAGCTCAGACTAGGGATTGAGTGCGATTTCCACGGCATGTTGGAACTTGCTTGAACGTTGCTCTTGAACCTGTGCGAGTGCTGTGAATCAAGATATCACAAGAAAGAGTGCAGTGTGTTGCCCATGACTCAGCAGACACAGAGGACCTCCGTGGGACCAATGGGCCTCGTTGTTGCTCAGCAGGCCTACAGGGGTGTGGAGGTACTCAGAGATCTTGGAACAAAATTGATGCTCAACCGAGGGGCCTAGAGGTCCTGAAAAGGGTACTTC
The DNA here is from genome assembly GCF_965194825.1 of Balaenoptera physalus. NCBI lineage: Eukaryota > Metazoa > Chordata > Mammalia > Artiodactyla > Balaenopteridae > Balaenoptera > Balaenoptera physalus. The sequence goes on from NW_028126006.1 coordinate 422,253, forward strand.
CTTTAAAGTAAACCAGAACAGCGACTAAGAGCTAATGGAAAGAGCTGCATGCCTCCTTTTCTGTAGGGCTACTCAGGGCCTTACCTCGAGGCAAGGACTCACGTTGAGATTCCCTTTAGCTCTAGAGCATGGCAAGGTGCTCCCCACCGCGGCCAATGAAGCTCCGTGTGTAGACAGAGAAAACTCATTTTCTTCCCAGACCCAAGCCTACAGTGGCCAGGGGCCTGTCAACAGCAGAGAATTTCAGGGAGCTTCACGAAAGCAAGAATGGAGCTTTACAAATGGAAAGCAAGGTTAGTCCCATCATGCCCCAATTTCCATGGGCACAGGCAGCATATATCTCTGTGGTTTCTAACAAGGCAAAAGAGACACAGAGTACACACTGGTTGTTTCACTGAATCAACTTCTCGAGGCAGGGTGTCCTGAATGTAGTGAACGGCATCACCAAGGAAAGCCCTAGCTATGCCTCTGGGCCCGTGCCTCTTCAAAAGCCTGCCCTGCTACAGGAACAACTGTGCTTTAGTTGCAATAGAAACGAGGTCGTCTTTCTTCAGGAGGCAGGGTGACTTCAGGTAGGAGGTCCTGAATGGAAGGAGAAGCTTACTGTTTGTCTCTGTACAGCTCAAACTAGGGAATGAGAGCGACTTCCACGGCCTGTTGGAACTTGCTTAACGGTGCTCGTGAACCTGTGCGATGCTGGCTAAATCAAGATGTTCCAATAAGGGTGCACTGTGTTGCCCTACACTCGGCATACACACTGTGAGTCGGAAAGCTCCTTCCCTGGATAGTGCTTAGAAGGGCCAGGGGAGCCTGAGGGTACTCAGTGTTTTTGCAGGGAATAGGGTTTCCAGGCGAGGCACCTAGGGGTCCTGAAAAGCGTACTGGCTTTAAAATGCTGAAGATAAGCGACTACGGCCTCATGGAAACTGCTACACGCCTCTGCTTCTGCATAGCATTTCATGGCCTTACCACGAGGCAAGTTCTCACGTTTCTTGCCCTGTGAGCGACACAGCATGTTAAGATGCTGTATTTCTCCTTGAATAGAGTGACTTCAGGAACGAGGTCTTTGATAAATTCAGAGCAGACTGTTTTCTCAGGGCAGCTCAGAGGAGGGCAATGTCGAAGACTTCCAGGGCATGTTGGACTGCCTAGAAATGTGGTTCTGATGCTGTTCGAGTGCTCAGGAAACGGAGCTCTCCTGAAGTAACGTACAGTGTGTTGCCCGAGACTCTGCAGACACAGAGGGCCTCCGTGGGACGTATGGGACTCAATGCTGCTCAGCAGGCCCACAGGGGTGCGGAGGGAGTCAGTGATCTTGGAATAAAAATGATGCTCACCCAGAGGGCGTAGGAGTCCGGAAAAGGGTACGTCCTTTAAAATAAAACAAACCTCCACTAAGAGCTCATGGAAAGAGCTGCATGCCTCCCTTTCTGCAGGGCTACTCAGGGCCTTACCTCGAGGCAAGGACTCACGTTGAGATTCCCTTTAGCTCTAGAGCATGGCAAGGTGAGCCCCACCCTGGCCTATATAGCTCCGTGTGTACCCAGGAAAAACTCATTTTCTTCCCAGACCCATGCCTACAGTGGCCAGAGGCCTGTGAACAGCAGAGAATTTCAGGGACCTTCACGGCAGCAAGACAGGAGGTTTCCAAACGGAAAGCAAGGCTAGTCCCATCATGCCCCCATTTCCATGGACACAGGCAGCATACCTCTCTGTGGATTTAACGAGTCAAAAGAGACACCGAGTACACACTGGTTGCTTCCCTGAATCAACTTCTCGAGGAAGGGTGTTCTGCATCTAGTGAACGGCCTCACCAAGGAACGCCCTAGCCAGGCCACTGGGCCCGAGGCCTCACCAAGGAACGCCCTAGGCAGGCCTCTGGGCCCCTGCCTTTTCAAAAGCCTGCAGTGCTACAGGAAAAACTGTGCTTTACTTGCAAAAGGAAAGCAAGCCGTCTTTCTCCTGGAAGCAGGGTGACTTCAGGTAGGAGGTCCTGATTGGAAGGAGAAGCCTAGTGTTTTTCTCTGTGCAGCTCAGACTAGGGATTGAGTGCGATTTCCACGGCATGTTGGAACTAGCTTGAACGTTGCTCTTGAACCTGTGCGAGTGCTGTGAATCAAGATATCACAAGAAAGAGTGCAGTGTGTTGCCCATGACTCAGCAGACACAGAGGACCTCCGAGGGACCAATGGGCCTCGTTGTTGCTCAGCAGGCCTACAGGGGTGTGGAGGTACTCAGAGATCTTGGAACAAAAATGATGCTCAACCGAGGGGCCTAGGAGTCCTGAAAAGGGTACTTCCTTTAAAGTAAACCAGAACAGCGACTAAGAGCTAATGGAAAGAGCTGCATGCCTCCTTTTCTGTAGGGCTACTCAGGGCCTTACCTCGAGGCAAGGACTCACGTTGAGATTCCCTTTAGCTCTAGAGCATGGCAAGGTGCTCCCCACCGCAGCCAATGAAGCTCCGTGTGTAGACAGAGAAAACTCATTTTCTTCCCAGACCCAAGCCTACAGTGGCCAGGGGCCTGTCAACAGCAGAGAATTTCAGGGAGCTTCACGAAAGCAAGAATGGAGCTTTCCAAATGGAAAGCAAGGCTAGTCCCATCATGCCCCAATTTCCATGGGCACAGGCAGCATACATCTCTGTGGTTTCTAACAAGGCAAAAGAGACACAGAGTACACACTGGTTGTTTCCCTGAAACAACTTCTCGAGGCAGGGTGTTCTGCATCTAGTGAACGGCCTCACCAAGGAAAGCCCTAGCTATGCCTATGGGCCCGTGCCTCTTCAAAAGCCTGCCTTGCTACAGGAACAACTGTGCTTTAGTTGCAATAGAAACGAGGTCGTCTTTCTTCAGGAGGCAGGGTGACTTCAGGTAGGAGGTCCTGAATGGAAGGAGAAGCTTACTGTTTGTCTCTGTACAGCTCAAACTAGGGAATGAGAGCGACTTCCACGGCCTGTTGGAACTTGCTTAACGGTGCTCGTGAACCTGTGCGATGCTGGCTAAATCAAGATGTTCCAAAAAGAGTGCACTGTGTTGCCCTACACTCGGCATACACACTGTGAGTCGGAAAGCTCCTTCACTGGATAGTGCTTAGAAGGGCCAGGGGAGCCTGAGGGTACTCAGTGTTCTTGCAGGGAAAAGGGTTTCCAGGCGAGGCACCTAGGGGTCCTGAAAGCGTACTGGCTTTAAAATGCTGAAGATAAGCGACTACGGCCTCATGGAAACTGCTACACGCCTCTGCTTCTGCATAGCATTTCATGGCCTTACCTCGAGGCAAGTTCTCACGTTTCTTGCCCTGTAAGCGACACAGCATGTTAAGATGCTGTATTTCTCCTTGAATAGAGTGACTTCAGGAACGAGGTCTTTGATAAATTCTAAGCAGACTGTTTTCTCAGGGCAGCTCAGAGCAGGGCAATGTCGAAGGCTTCCAGGGCATGTTGGACTGCCTAGAAATGTGGTTCTGATGCTGTTCGAGTGCTCTGGAAACGGAGCTCTCCTGAAGTAACGTACAGTGTGTTGCCCGAGACTCTGCAGACACAGAGGGCCTCCGTGGGACGTATGGGACTCAATGCTGCTCAGCAGGCCCACAGGGGTGCGGAGGGAGTCAGTGATCTTGGAATAAAAATGATGCTCACCCGAAGACCGTAGGAGTCCTGAAAAGGGTACGTCCTTTAAAATAAAACAAACCTCCACTAAGAGCTCATGGAAAGAGCTGCATGCCTCCCTTTCTGCAGGGCTACTCAGGGCCTTACCTCGAGGCAAGGACTCACGTTGAGATTCCCTTTAGCTCTAGAGCATGGCAAGGTGAGCCCCACCCTGGCCTATATAGCTCCGTGTGTACCCAGGGAAAACTCATTTTCTTCCCAGACCCATGCCTACAGTGGCCAGAGGCCTGTGAACAGCAGAGAATTTCAGGGACCTTCACGGCAGCAAGAAAGGAGGTTTCCAAACGGAAAGCAAGGCTAGTCCCATCATGCCCCCATTTCCATGGACACAGGCAGCATACCTCTCTGTGGATTTAACGAGTCAAAAGAGACACCGAGTACACACTGGTTGCTTCCCTGAATCAACTTCTCGAGGAAGGGTGTTCTGCATCTAGTGAACGGCCTCACCAAGGAACGCCCTAGCCAGGCCACTGGGCCCGAGGCCTCACCAAGGAACGCCCTAGGCAGGCCTCTGGGCCCCTGCCTTTTCAAAAGCCTGCAGTGCTACAGGAAAAACTGTGCTTTACTTGCAAAAGGAAAGCAAGCCGTCTTTCTCCTGGAAGCAGGGTGACTTCAGGTAGGAGGTCCTGATTGGAAGGAGAAGCCTAGTGTTTTTCTCTGTGCAGCTCAGACTAGGGATTGAGTGCGATTTCCACGGCATGTTGGAACTAGCTTGAACGTTGCTCTTGAACCTGTGCGAGTGCTGTGAATCAAGATATCACAAGAAAGAGTGCAGTGTGTTGCCCATGACTCAGCAGACACAGAGGACCTCCGAGGGACCAATGGGCCTCGTTGTTGCTCAGCAGGCCTACAGGGGTGTGGAGGTACTCAGAGATCTTGGAACAAAAATGATGCTCAACCGAGGGGCCTAGGAGTCCTGAAAAGGGTACTTCCTTTAAAGTAAACCAGAACAGCGACTAAGAGCTAATGGAAAGAGCTGCATGCCTCCTTTTCTGTAGGGCTACTCAGGGCCTTACCTCGAGGCAAGGACTCACGTTGAGATTCCCTTTAGCTCTAGAGCATGGCAAGGTGCTCCCCACCGCAGCCAATGAAGCTCCGTGTGTAGACAGAGAAAACTCATTTTCTTCCCAGACCCAAGCCTACAGTGGCCAGGGGCCTGTCAACAGCAGAGAATTTCAGGGAGCTTCACGAAAGCAAGAATGGAGCTTTCCAAATGGAAAGCAAGGCTAGTCCCATCATGCCCCAATTTCCATGGGCACAGGCAGCATACATCTCTGTGGTTTCTAACAAGGCAAAAGAGACACAGAGTACACACTGGTTGTTTCCCTGAAACAACTTCTCGAGGCAGGGTGTTCTGCATCTAGTGAACGGCCTCACCAAGGAAAGCCCTAGCTATGCCTATGGGCCCGTGCCTCTTCAAAAGCCTGCCTTGCTACAGGAACAACTGTGCTTTAGTTGCAATAGAAACGAGGTCGTCTTTCTTCAGGAGGCAGGGTGACTTCAGGTAGGAGGTCCTGAATGGAAGGAGAAGCTTACTGTTTGTCTCTGTACAGCTCAAACTAGGGAATGAGAGCGACTTCCACGGCCTGTTGGAACTTGCTTAACGGTGCTCGTGAACCTGTGCGATGCTGGCTAAATCAAGATGTTCCAAAAAGAGTGCACTGTGTTGCCCTACACTCGGCATACACACTGTGAGTCGGAAAGCTCCTTCACTGGATAGTGCTTAGAAGGGCCAGGGGAGCCTGAGGGTACTCAGTGTTCTTGCAGGGAAAAGGGTTTCCAGGCGAGGCACCTAGGGGTCCTGAAAGCGTACTGGCTTTAAAATGCTGAAGATAAGCGACTACGGCCTCATGGAAACTGCTACACGCCTCTGCTTCTGCATAGCATTTCATGGCCTTACCTCGAGGCAAGTTCTCACGTTTCTTGCCCTGTAAGCGACACAGCATGTTAAGATGCTGTATTTCTCCTTGAATAGAGTGACTTCAGGAACGAGGTCTTTGATAAATTCTAAGCAGACTGTTTTCTCAGGGCAGCTCAGAGCAGGGCAATGTCGAAGGCTTCCAGGGCATGTTGGACTGCCTAGAAATGTGGTTCTGATGCTGTTCGAGTGCTCTGGAAACGGAGCTCTCCTGAAGTAACGTACAGTGTGTTGCCCGAGACTCTGCAGACACAGAGGGCCTCCGTGGGACGTATGGGACTCAATGCTGCTCAGCAGGCCCACAGGGGTGCGGAGGGAGTCAGTGATCTTGGAATAAAAATGATGCTCACCCGAAGACCGTAGGAGTCCTGAAAAGGGTACGTCCTTTAAAATAAAACAAACCTCCACTAAGAGCTCATGGAAAGAGCTGCATGCCTCCCTTTCTGCAGGGCTACTCAGGGCCTTACCTCGAGGCAAGGACTCACGTTGAGATTCCCTTTAGCTCTAGAGCATGGCAAGGTGAGCCCCACCCTGGCCTATATAGCTCCGTGTGTACCCAGGGAAAACTCATTTTCTTCCCAGACCCATGCCTACAGTGGCCAGAGGCCTGTGAACAGCAGAGAATTTCAGGGACCTTCACGGCAGCAAGAAAGGAGGTTTCCAAACGGAAAGCAAGGCTAGTCCCATCATGCCCCCATTTCCATGGACACAGGCAGCATACCTCTCTGTGGATTTAACGAGTCAAAAGAGACACCGAGTACACACTGGTTGCTTCCCTGAATCAACTTCTCGAGGAAGGGTGTTCTGCATCTAGTGAACGGCCTCACCAAGGAACGCCCTAGCCAGGCCACTGGGCCCGAGGCCTCACCAAGGAACGCCCTAGGCAGGCCTCTGGGCCCCTGCCTTTTCAAAAGCCTGCAGTGCTACAGGAAAAACTGTGCTTTACTTGCAAAAGGAAAGCAAGCCGTCTTTCTCCTGGAAGCAGGGTGACTTCAGGTAGGAGGTCCTGATTGGAAGGAGAAGCCTAGTGTTTTTCTCTGTGCAGCTCAGACTAGGGATTGAGTGCGATTTCCACGGCATGTTGGAACTAGCTTGAACGTTGCTCTTGAACCTGTGCGAGTGCTGTGAATCAAGATATCACAAGAAAGAGTGCAGTGTGTTGCCCATGACTCAGCAGACACAGAGGACCTCCGAGGGACCAATGGGCCTCGTTGTTGCTCAGCAGGCCTACAGGGGTGTGGAGGTACTCAGAGATCTTGGAACAAAAATGATGCTCAACCGAGGGGCCTAGGAGTCCTGAAAAGGGTACTTCCTTTAAAGTAAACCAGAACAGCGACTAAGAGCTAATGGAAAGAGCTGCATGCCTCCTTTTCTGTAGGGCTACTCAGGGCCTTACCTCGAGGCAAGGACTCACGTTGAGATTCCCTTTAGCTCTAGAGCATGGCAAGGTGCTCCCCACCGCGGCCAATGAAGCTCCGTGTGTAGACAGAGAAAACTCATTTTCTTCCCAGACCCAAGCCTACAGTGGCCAGGGGCCTGTCAACAGCAGAGAATTTCAGGGAGCTTCACGAAAGCAAGAATGGAGCTTTCCAAATGGAAAGCAAGGCTAGTCCCATCATGCCCCAATTTCCATGGGCACAGGCAGCATACATCTCTGTGGTTTCTAACAAGGCAAAAGAGACACAGAGTACACACTGGTTGTTTCCCTGAAACAACTTCTCGAGGCAGGGTGTTCTGCATCTAGTGAACGGCCTCACCAAGGAAAGCCCTAGCTATGTCTATGGGCCCGTGCCTCTTCAAAAGCCTGCCTTGCTACAGGAACAACTGTGCTTTAGTTGCAATAGAAACGAGGTCGTCTTTCTTCAGGAGGCAGGGTGACTTCAGGTAGGAGGTCCTGAATGGAAGGAGAAGCTTACTGTTTCTCTCTGTACAGCTCAAACTAGGGAATGAGAGTGACTTCCACGGCCTGTTGGAACTTGCTTAACGGTGCTCGTGAACCTGTGCGATGCTGGCTAAATCAAGATGTTCCAAAAAGAGTGCACTGTGTTGCCCTACACTCGGCATACACACTGTGAGTCGGAAAGCTCCTTCACTGGATAGTGCTTAGAAGGGCCAGGGGAGCCTGAGGGTACTCAGTGTTCTTGCAGGGAAAAGGGTTTCCAGGCGAGGCACCTAGGCGTCCTGAAAGCGTACTGGCTTTAAAATGCTGAAGATAAGCGACTACGGCTTCATGGAAACTGCTACACGCCTCTGCTTCTGCATAGCATTTCATGGCCTTACCTCGAGGCAAGTTCTCACGTTTCTTGCCCTGTAAGCGACACAGCATGTTAAGATGCTGTATTTCTCCTTGAATAGAGTGACTTCAGGAACGAGGTCTTTGATAAATTCTAAGCAGACTGTTTTCTCAGGGCAGCTCAGACGAGGGCAATGTCGAAGGCTTCCAGGGCATGTTGGACTGCCTAGAAATGTGGTTCTGATGCTGTTCGAGTGCTCTGGAAACGGAGCTCTCCTGAAGTAACGTACAGTGTGTTGCCCGAGACTCTGCAGACACAGAGGGCCTCCGTGGGACGTATGGGACTCAATGCTGCTCAGCAGGCCCACAGGGGTGCGGAGGGAGTCAGTGATCTTGGAATAAAAATGATGCTCACCCGAAGACCGTAGGAGTCCTGAAAAGGGTACGTCCTTTAAAATAAAACAAACCTCCACTAAGAGCTCATGGAAAGAGCTGCATGCCTCCCTTTCTGCAGGGCTACTCAGGGCCTTACCTCGAGGCAAGGACTCACGTTGAGATTCCCTTTAGCTCTAGAGCATGGCAAGGTGAGCCCCACCCTGGCCTATATAGCTCCGTGTGTACCCAGGGAAAACTCATTTTCTTCCCAGACCCATGCCTACAGTGGCCAGAGGCCTGTGAACAGCAGAGAATTTCAGGGACCTTCACGGCAGCAAGAAAGGAGGTTTCCAAACGGAAAGCAAGGCTAGTCCCATCATGCCCCCATTTCCATGGACACAGGCAGCATACCTCTCTGTGGATTTAACGAGTCAAAAGAGACACCGAGTACACACTGGTTGCTTCCCTGAATCAACTTCTCGAGGAAGGGTGTTCTGCATCTAGTGAACGGCCTCACCAAGGAACGCCCTAGCCAGGCCACTGGGCCCGAGGCCTCACCAAGGAACGCCCTAGGCAGGCCTCTGGGCCCCTGCCTTTTCAAAAGCCTGCAGTGCTACAGGAAAAACTGTGCTTTACTTGCAAAAGGAAAGCAAGCCGTCTTTCTCCTGGAAGCAGGGTGACTTCAGGTAGGAGGTCCTGATTGGAAGGAGAAGCCTAGTGTTTTTCTCTGTGCAGCTCAGACTAGGGATTGAGTGCGATTTCCACGGCATGTTGGAACTTGCTTGAACGTTGCTCTTGAACCTGTGCGAGTGCTGTGAATCAAGATATAACAAGAAAGAGTGCAGTGTGTTGCCCATGACTCAGCAGACACAGAGGACCTCCGAGGGACCAATGGGCCTCGTTGTTGCTCAGCAGGCCTACAGGGGTGTGGAGGTACTCAGAGATCTTGGAACAAAAATGATGCTCAACCGAGGGGCCTAGGAGTCCTGAAAAGGGTACTTCCTTTAAAGTAAACCAGAACAGCGACTAAGAGCTAATGGAAAGAGCTGCATGCCTCCTTTTCTGTAGGGCTACTCAGGGCCTTACCTCGAGGCAAGGACTCACGTTGAGATTCCCTTTAGCTCTAGAGCATGGCAAGGTGCTCCCCACCGCGGCCAATGAAGCTCCGTGTGTAGACAGAGAAAACTCATTTTCTTCCCAGACCCAAGCCTACAGTGGCCAGGGGCCTGTCAACAGCAGAGAATTTCAGGGAGCTTCACGAAAGCAAGAATGGAGCTTTCCAAATGGAAAGCAAGGCTAGTCCCATCATGCCCCAATTTCCATGGGCACAGGCAGCATACATCTCTGTGGTTTCTAACAAGGCAAAAGAGACACAGAGTACACACTGGTTGTTTCCCTGAAACAACTTCTCGAGGCAGGGTGTTCTGCATCTAGTGAACGGCCTCACCAAGGAAAGCCCTAGCTATGCCTATGGGCCCGTGCCTCTTCAAAAGCCTGCCTTGCTACAGGAACAACTGTGCTTTAGTTGCAATAGAAACGAGGTCGTCTTTCTTCAGGAGGCAGGGTGACTTCAGGTAGGAGGTCCTGAATGGAAGGAGAAGCTTACTGTTTCTCTCTGTACAGCTCAAACTAGGGAATGAGAGTGACTTCCACGGCCTGTTGGAACTTGCTTAACGGTGCTCGTGAACCTGTGCGATGCTGGCTAAATCAAGATGTTCCAAAAAGAGTGCACTGTGTTGCCCTACACTCGGCATACACACTGTGAGTCGGAAAGCTCCTTCACTGGATAGTGCTTAGAAGGGCCAGGGGAGCCTGAGGGTACTCAGTGTTCTTGCAGGGAAAAGGGTTTCCAGGCGAGGCACCTAGGCGTCCTGAAAGCGTACTGGCTTTAAAATGCTGAAGATAAGCGACTACGGCTTCATGGAAACTGCTACACGCCTCTGCTTCTGCATAGCATTTCATGGCCTTACCTCGAGGCAAGTTCTCACGTTTCTTGCCCTGTAAGCGACACAGCATGTTAAGATGCTGTATTTCTCCTTGAATAGAGTGACTTCAGGAACGAGGTCTTTGATAAATTCTAAGCAGACTGTTTTCTCAGGGCAGCTCAGACGAGGGCAATGTCGAAGGCTTCCAGGGCATGTTGGACTGCCTAGAAATGTGGTTCTGATGCTGTTCGAGTGCTCTGGAAACGGAGCTCTCCTGAAGTAACGTACAGTGTGTTGCCCGAGACTCTGCAGACACAGAGGGCCTCCGTGGGACGTATGGGACTCAATGCTGCTCAGCAGGCCCACAGGGGTGCGGAGGGAGTCAGTGATCTTGGAATAAAAATGATGCTCACCCGAAGACCGTAGGAGTCCTGAAAAGGGTACGTCCTTTAAAATAAAACAAACCTCCACTAAGAGCTCATGGAAAGAGCTGCATGCCTCCCTTTCTGCAGGGCTACTCAGGGCCTTACCTCGAGGCAAGGACTCACGTTGAGATTCCCTTTAGCTCTAGAGCATGGCAAGGTGAGCCCCACCCTGGCCTATATAGCTCCGTGTGTACCCAGGGAAAACTCATTTTCTTCCCAGACCCATGCCTACAGTGGCCAGAGGCCTGTGAACAGCAGAGAATTTCAGGGACCTTCACGGCAGCAAGAAAGGAGGTTTCCAAACGGAAAGCAAGGCTAGTCCCATCATGCCCCCATTTCCATGGACACAGGCAGCATACCTCTCTGTGGATTTAACGAGTCAAAAGAGACACCGAGTACAAACTGGTTGCTTCCCTGAATCAACTTCTCGAGGAAGGGTGTTCTGCATCTAGTGAACGGCCTCACCAAGGAACGCCCTAGCCAGGCCACTGGGCCCGAGGCCTCACCAAGGAACGCCCTAGGCAGGCCTCTGGGCCCCTGCCTTTTCAAAAGCCTGCAGTGCTACAGGAAAAACTGTGCTTTACTTGCAAAAGGAAAGCAAGCCGTCTTTCTCCTGGAAGCAGGGTGACTTCAGGTAGGAGGTCCTGATTGGAAGGAGAAGCCTAGTGTTTTTCTCTGTGCAGCTCAGACTAGGGATTGAGTGCGATTTCCACGGCATGTTGGAACTTGCTTGAACGTTGCTCTTGAACCTGTGCGAGTGCTGTGAATCAAGATATAACAAGAAAGAGTGCAGTGTGTTGCCCATGACTCAGCAGACACAGAGGACCTCCGAGGGACCAATGGGCCTCGTTGTTGCTCAGCAGGCCTACAGGGGTGTGGAGGTACTCAGAGATCTTGGAACAAAAATGATGCTCAACCGAGGGGCCTAGGAGTCCTGAAAAGGGTACTTCCTTTAAAGTAAACCAGAACAGCGACTAAGAGCTAATGGAAAGAGCTGCATGCCTCCTTTTCTGTAGGGCTACTCAGGGCCTTACCTCGAGGCAAGGACTCACGTTGAGATTCCCTTTAGCTCTAGAGCATGGCAAGGTGCTCCCCACCGCGGCCAATGAAGCTCCGTGTGTAGACAGAGAAAACTCATTTTCTTCCCAGACCCAAGCCTACAGTGGCCAGGGGCCTGTCAACAGCAGAGAATTTCAGGGAGCTTCACGAAAGCAAGAATGGAGCTTTCCAAATGGAAAGCAAGGCTAGTCCCATCATGCCCCAATTTCCATGGGCACAGGCAGCATACATCTCTGTGGTTTCTAACAAGGCAAAAGAGACACAGAGTACACACTGGTTGTTTCCCTGAAACAACTTCTCGAGGCAGGGTGTTCTGCATCTAGTGAACGGCCTCACCAAGGAAAGCCCTAGCTATGCCTATGGGCCCGTGCCTCTTCAAAAGCCTGCCTTGCTACAGGAACAACTGTGCTTTAGTTGCAATAGAAACGAGGTCGTCTTTCTTCAGGAGGCAGGGTGACTTCAGGTAGGAGGTCCTGAATGGAAGGAGAAGCTTACTGTTTCTCTCTGTACAGCTCAAACTAGGGAATGAGAGTGATTTCCACGGCCTGTTGGAACTTGCTTAACGGTGCTCGTGAACCTGTGCGATGCTGGCTAAATCAAGATGTTCCAAAAAGAGTGCACTGTGTTGCCCTACACTCGGCATACACACTGTGAGTCGGAAAGCTCCTTCACTGGATAGTGCTTAGAAGGGCCAGGGGAGCCTGAGGGTACTCAGTGTTCTTGCAGGGAAAAGGGTTTCCAGGCGAGGCACCTAGGCGTCCTGAAAGCGTACTGGCTTTAAAATGCTGAAGATAAGCGACTACGGCTTCATGGAAACTGCTACACGCCTCTGCTTCTGCATAGCATTTCATGGCCTTACCTCGAGGCAAGTTCTCACGTTTCTTGCCCTGTGAGCGACACAGCATGGTAAGATGCTGTATTTCTCCTTGAATAGAGTGACTTCAGGAACGAGGTCTTTGATAAATTCTAAGCAGACTGTTTTCTCAGGGCAGCTCAGACGAGGGCAATGTCGAAGACTTCCAGGGCATGTTGGACTGCCTAGAAATGTGGTTCTGATGCTGTTCGAGTGCTCTGGAAACGGAGCTCTCCTGAAGTAACGTACAGTGTGTTGCCCGAGACTCTGCAGACACAGAGGGCCTCCGTGGGACGTATGGGACTCAATGCTGCTCAGCAGGCCCACAGGGGTGCGGAGGGAGTCAGTGATCTTGGAATAAAAATGATGCTCACCCGAAGACCGTAGGAGTCCTGAAAAGGGTACGTCCTTTAAAATAAAACAAACCTCCACTAAGAGCTCATGGAAAGAGCTGCATGCCTCCCTTTCTGCAGGGCTACTCAGGGCCTTACCTCGAGGCAAGGACTCACGTTGAGATTCCCTTTAGCTCTAGAGCATGGCAAGGTGAGCCCCACCCTGGCCTATATAGCTCCGTGTGTACCCAGGGAAAACTCATTTTCTTCCCAGACCCATGCCTACAGTGGCCAGAGGCCTGTGAACAGCAGAGAATTTCAGGGACCTTCACGGCAGCAAGACAGGAGGTTTCCAAACGGAAAGCAAGGCTAGTCCCATCATGCCCCCATTTCCATGGACACAGGCAGCATACCTCTCTGTGGATTTAACGAGTCAAAAGAGACACCGAGTACACACTGGTTGCTTCCCTGAATCAACTTCTCGAGGAAGGGTGTTCTGCATCTAGTGAACGGCCTCACCAAGGAACGCCCTAGCCAGGCCACTGGGCCCGAGGCCTCACCAAGGAACGCCCTAGGCAGGCCTCTGGGCCCCTGCCTTTTCAAAAGCCTGCAGTGCTACAGGAAAAACTGTGCTTTACTTGCAAAAGGAAAGCAAGCCGTCTTTCTCCTGGAAGCAGGGTGACTTCAGGTAGGAGGTCCTGATTGGAAGGAGAAGCCTAGTGTTTTTCTCTGTGCAGCTCAGACTAGGGATTGAGTGCGATTTCCACGGCATGTTGGAACTTGCTTGAACGTTGCTCTTGAACCTGTGCGAGTGCTGTGAATCAAGATATCACAAGAAAGAGTGCAGTGTGTTGCCCATGACTCAGCAGACACAGAGGACCTCCGAGGGACCAATGGGCCTCGTTGTTGCTCAGCAGGCCTACAGGGGTGTGGAGGTACTCCGAGATCTTGGAACAAAAATGATGCTCAACCGAGGGGCCTAGGAGTCCTGAAAAGGGTACTTCCTTTAAAGTAAACCAGAACAGCGACTAAGAGCTAATGGAAAGAGCTGCATGCCTCCTTTTCTGTAGGGCTACTCAGGGCCTTACCTCGAGGAAAGGACTCACGTTGAGATTCCCTTTAGCTCTAGAGCATGGCAAGGTGCTCCCCACCGCGGCCAATGAAGCTCCGTGTGTAGACAGAGAAAACTCATTTTCTTCCCAGACCCAAGCCTACAGTGGCCAGGGGCCTGTCAACAGCAGAGAATTTCAGGGAGCTTCACGAAAGCAAGAATGGAGCTTTCCAAATGGAAAGCAAGGCTAGTCCCATCATGCCCCAATTTCCATGGGCACAGGCAGCATACATCTCTGTGGTTTCTAACAAGGCAAAAGAGACACAGAGTACACACTGGTTGTTTCCCTGAAACAACTTCTCGAGGCAGGGTGTTCTGCATCTAGTGAACGGCCTCACCAAGGAAAGCCCTAGCTATGCCTATGGGCCCGTGCCTCTTCAAAAGCCTGCCTTGCTACAGGAACAACTGTGCTTTAGTTGCAATAGAAACGAGGTCGTCTTTCTTCAGGAGGCAGGGTGACTTCAGGTAGGAGGTCCTGAATGGAAGGAGAAGCTTACTGTTTCTCTCTGTACAGCTCAAACTAGGGAATGAGAGTGACTTCCACGGCCTGTTGGAACTTGCTTAACGGTGCTCGTGAACCTGTGCGATGCTGGCTAAATCAAGATGTTCCAAAAAGAGTGCACTGTGTTGCCCTACACTCGGCATACACACTGTGAGTCGGAAAGCTCCTTCACTGGATAGTGCTTAGAAGGGCCAGGGGAGCCTGAGGGTACTCAGTGTTCTTGCAGGGAAAAGGGTTTCCAGGCGAGGCACCTAGGCGTCCTGAAAGCGTACTGGCTTTAAAATGCTGAAGATAAGCGACTACGGCTTCATGGAAACTGCTACACGCCTCTGCTTCTGCATAGCATTTCATGGCCTTACCTCGAGGCAAGTTCTCACGTTTCTTGCCCTGTAAGCGACACAGCATGTTAAGATGCTGTATTTCTCCTTGAATAGAGTGACTTCAGGAACGAGGTCTTTGATAAATTCTAAGCAGACTGTTTTCTCAGGGCAGCTCAGACGAGGGCAATGTCGAAGGCTTCCAGGGCATGTTGGACTGCCTAGAAATGTGGTTCTGATGCTGTTCGAGTGCTCTGGAAACGGAGCTCTCCTGAAGTAACGTACAGTGTGTTGCCCGAGACTCTGCAGACACAGAGGGCCTCCGTGGGACGTATGGGACTCAATGCTGCTCAGCAGGCCCACAGGGGTGCGGAGGGAGTCAGTGATCTTGGAATAAAAATGATGCTCACCCGAAGACCGTAGGAGTCCTGAAAAGGGTACGTCCTTTAAAATAAAACAAACCTCCACTAAGAGCTCATGGAAAGAGCTGCATGCCTCCCTTTCTGCAGGGCTACTCAGGGCCTTACCTCGAGGCAAGGACTCACGTTGAGATTCCCTTTAGCTCTAGAGCATGGCAAGGTGAGCCCCACCCTGGCCTATATAGCTCCGTGTGTACCCAGGGAAAACTCATTTTCTTCCCAGACCCATGCCTACAGTGGCCAGAGGCCTGTGAACAGCAGAGAATTTCAGGGACCTTCACGGCAGCAAGAAAGGAGGTTTCCAAACGGAAAGCAAGGCTAGTCCCATCATGCCCCCATTTCCATGGACACAGGCAGCATACCTCTCTGTGGATTTAACGAGTCAAAAGAGACACCGAGTACACACTGGTTGCTTCCCTGAATCAACTTCTCGAGGAAGGGTGTTCTGCATCTAGTGAACGGCCTCACCAAGGAACGCCCTAGCCAGGCCACTGGGCCCGAGGCCTCACCAAGGAACGCCCTAGGCAGGCCTCTGGGCCCCTGCCTTTTCAAAAGCCTGCAGTGCTACAGGAAAAACTGTGCTTTACTTGCAAAAGGAAAGCAAGCCGTCTTTCTCCTGGAAGCAGGGTGACTTCAGGTAGGAGGTCCTGATTGGAAGGAGAAGCCTAGTGTTTTTCTCTGTGCAGCTCAGACTAGGGATTGAGTGCGATTTCCACGGCATGTTGGAACTTGCTTGAACGTTGCTCTTGAACCTGTGCGAGTGCTGTGAATCAAGATATCACAAGAAAGAGTGCAGTGTGTTGCCCATGACTCAGCAGACACAGAGGACCTCCGAGGGACCAATGGGCCTCGTTGTTGCTCAGCAGGCCTACAGGGGTGTGGAGGTACTCAGAGATCTTGGAACAAAAATGATGCTCAACCGAGGGGCCTAGGAGTCCTGAAAAGGGTACTTCCTTTAAAGTAAACCAGAACAGCGACTAAGAGCTAATGGAAAGAGCTGCATGCCTCCTTTTCTGTAGGGCTACTCAGGGCCTTACCTCGAGGCAAGGACTCACGTTGAGATTCCCTTTAGCTCTAGAGCATGGCAAGGTGCTCCCCACCGCGGCCAATGAAGCTCCGTGTGTAGACAGAGAAAACTCATTTTCTTCCCAGACCCAAGCCTACAGTGGCCAGGGGCCTGTCAACAGCAGAGAATTTCAGGGAGCTTCACGAAAGCAAGAATGGAGCTTTCCAAATGGAAAGCAAGGCTAGTCCCATCATGCCCCAATTTCCATGGGCACAGGCAGCATACATCTCTGTGGTTTCTAACAAGGCAAAAGAGACACAGAGTACACACTGGTTGTTTCCCTGAAACAACTTCTCGAGGCAGGGTGTTCTGCATCTAGTGAACGGCCTCACCAAGGAAAGCCCTAGCTATGCCTATGGGCCCGTGCCTCTTCAAAAGCCTGCCTTGCTACAGGAACAACTGTGCTTTAGTTGCAATAGAAACGAGGTCGTCTTTCTTCAGGAGGCAGGGTGACTTCAGGTAGGAGGTCCTGAATGGAAGGAGAAGCTTACTGTTTCTCTCTGTACAGCTCAAACTAGGGAATGAGAGTGACTTCCACGGCCTGTTGGAACTTGCTTAACGGTGCTCGTGAACCTGTGCGATGCTGGCTAAATCAAGATGTTCCAAAAAGAGTGCACTGTGTTGCCCTACACTCGGCATACACACTGTGAGTCGGAAAGCTCCTTCACTGGATAGTGCTTAGAAGGGCCAGGGGAGCCTGAGGGTACTCAGTGTTCTTGCAGGGAAAAGGGTTTCCAGGCGAGGCACCTAGGCGTCCTGAAAGCGTACTGGCTTTAAAATGCTGAAGATAAGCGACTACGGCTTCATGGAAACTGCTACACGCCTCTGCTTCTGCATAGCATTTCATGGCCTTACCTCGAGGCAAGTTCTCACGTTTCTTGCCCTGTGAGCGACACAGCATGGTAAGATGCTGTATTTCTCCTTGAATAGAGTGACTTCAGGAACGAGGTCTTTGATAAATTCTAAGCAGACTGTTTTCTCAGGGCAGCTCAGACGAGGGCAATGTCGAAGACTTCCAGGGCATGTTGGACTGCCTAGAAATGTGGTTCTGATGCTGTTCGAGTGCTCTGGAAACGGAGCTCTCCTGAAGTAACGTACAGTGTGTTGCCCGAGACTCTGCAGACACAGAGGGCCTCCGTGGGACGTATGGGACTCAATGCTGCTCAGCAGGCCCACAGGGGTGCGGAGGGAGTCAGTGATCTTGGAATAAAAATGATGCTCACCCGAAGACCGTAGGAGTCCTGAAAAGGGTACGTCCTTTAAAATAAAACAAACCTCCACTAAGAGCTCATGGAAAGAGCTGCATGCCTCCCTTTCTGCAGGGCTACTCAGGGCCTTACCTCGAGGCAAGGACTCACGTGGAGATTCCCTTTAGCTCTAGAGCATGGCAAGGTGAGCCCCACCCTGGCCTATATAGCTCCGTGTGTACCCAGGGAAAACTCATTTTCTTCCCAGACCCATGCCTACAGTGGCCAGAGGCCTGTGAACAGCAGAGAATTTCAGGGACCTTCACGGCAGCAAGACAGGAGGTTTCCAAACGGAAAGCAAGGCTAGTCCCATCATGCCCCCATTTCCATGGACACAGGCAGCATACCTCTCTGTGGATTTAACGAGTCAAAAGAGACACCGAGTACACACTGGTTGCTTCCCTGAATCAACTTCTCGAGGAAGGGTGTTCTGCATCTAGTGAACGGCCTCACCAAGGAACGCCCTAGCCAGGCCACTGGGCCCGAGGCCTCACCAAGGAACGCCCTAGGCAGGCCTCTGGGCCCCTGCCTTTTCAAAAGCCTGCAGTGCTACAGGAAAAACTGTGCTTTACTTGCAAAAGGAAAGCAAGCCGTCTTTCTCCTGGAAGCAGGGTGACTTCAGGTAGGAGGTCCTGATTGGAAGGAGAAGCCTAGTGTTTTTCTCTGTGCAGCTCAGACTAGGGATTGAGTGCGATTTCCACGGCATGTTGGAACTTGCTTGAACGTTGCTCTTGAACCTGTGCGAGTGCTGTGAATCAAGATATCACAAGAAAGAGTGCAGTGTGTTGCCCATGACTCAGCAGACACAGAGGACCTCCGAGGGACCAATGGGCCTCGTTGTTGCTCAGCAGGCCTACAGGGGTGTGGAGGTACTCCGAGATCTTGGAACAAAAATGATGCTCAACCGAGGGGCCTAGGAGTCCTGAAAAGGGTACTTCCTTTAAAGTAAACCAGAACAGCGACTAAGAGCTAATGGAAAGAGCTGCATGCCTCCTTTTCTGTAGGGCTACTCAGGGCCTTACCTCGAGGCAAGGACTCACGTTGAGATTCCCTTTAGCTCTAGAGCATGGCAAGGTGCTCCCCACCGCGGCCAATGAAGCTCCGTGTGTAGACAGAGAAAACTCATTTTCTTCCCAGACCCAAGCCTACAGTGGCCAGGGGCCTGTCAACAGCAGAGAATTTCAGGGAGCTTCACGAAAGCAAGAATGGAGCTTTCCAAATGGAAAGCAAGGCTAGTCCCATCATGCCCCAATTTCCATGGGCACAGGCAGCATACATCTCTGTGGTTTCTAACAAGGCAAAAGAGACACAGAGTACACACTGGTTGTTTCCCTGAAACAACTTCTCGAGGCAGGGTGTTCTGCATCTAGTGAACGGCCTCACCAAGGAAAGCCCTAGCTATGCCTATGGGCCCGTGCCTCTTCAAAAGCCTGCCTTGCTACAGGAACAACTGTGCTTTAGTTGCAATAGAAACGAGGTCGTCTTTCTTCAGGAGGCAGGGTGACTTCAGGTAGGAGGTCCTGAATGGAAGGAGAAGCTTACTGTTTCTCTCTGTACAGCTCAAACTAGGGAATGAGAGTGACTTCCACGGCCTGTTGGAACTTGCTTAACGGTGCTCGTGAACCTGTGCGATGCTGGCTAAATCAAGATGTTCCAAAAAGAGTGCACTGTGTTGCCCTACACTCGGCATACACACTGTGAGTCGGAAAGCTCCTTCACTGGATAGTGCTTAGAAGGGCCAGGGGAGCCTGAGGGTACTCAGTGTTCTTGCAGGGAAAAGGGTTTCCAGGCGAGGCACCTAGGCGTCCTGAAAGCGTACTGGCTTTAAAATGCTGAAGATAAGCGACTACGGCTTCATGGAAACTGCTACACGCCTCTGCTTCTGCATAGCATTTCATGGCCTTACCTCGAGGCAAGTTCTCACGTTTCTTGCCCTGTAAGCGACACAGCATGTTAAGATGCTGTATTTCTCCTTGAATAGAGTGACTTCAGGAACGAGGTCTTTGATAAATTCTAAGCAGACTGTTTTCTCAGGGCAGCTCAGACGAGGGCAATGTCGAAGGCTTCCAGGGCATGTTGGACTGCCTAGAAATGTGGTTCTGATGCTGTTCGAGTGCTCTGGAAACGGAGCTCTCCTGAAGTAACGTACAGTGTGTTGCCCGAGACTCTGCAGACACAGAGGGCCTCCGTGGGACGTATGGGACTCAATGCTGCTCAGCAGGCCCACAGGGGTGCGGAGGGAGTCAGTGATCTTGGAATAAAAATGATGCTCACCCGAAGACCGTAGGAGTCCTGAAAAGGGTACGTCCTTTAAAATAAAACAAACCTCCACTAAGAGCTCATGGAAAGAGCTGCATGCCTCCCTTTCTGCAGGGCTACTCAGGGCCTTACCTCGAGGCAAGGACTCACGTTGAGATTCCCTTTAGCTCTAGAGCATGGCAAGGTGAGCCCCACCCTGGCCTATATAGCTCCGTGTGTACCCAGGGAAAACTCATTTTCTTCCCAGACCCATGCCTACAGTGGCCAGAGGCCTGTGAACAGCAGAGAATTTCAGGGACCTTCACGGCAGCAAGAAAGGAGGTTTCCAAACGGAAAGCAAGGCTAGTCCCATCATGCCCCCATTTCCATGGACACAGGCAGCATACCTCTCTGTGGATTTAACGAGTCAAAAGAGACACCGAGTACACACTGGTTGCTTCCCTGAATCAACTTCTCGAGGAAGGGTGTTCTGCATCTAGTGAACGGCCTCACCAAGGAACGCCCTAGCCAGGCCACTGGGCCCGAGGCCTCACCAAGGAACGCCCTAGGCAGGCCTCTGGGCCCCTGCCTTTTCAAAAGCCTGCAGTGCTACAGGAAAAACTGTGCTTTACTTGCAAAAGGAAAGCAAGCCGTCTTTCTCCTGGAAGCAGGGTGACTTCAGGTAGGAGGTCCTGATTGGAAGGAGAAGCCTAGTGTTTTTCTCTGTGCAGCTCAGACTAGGGATTGAGTGCGATTTCCACGGCATGTTGGAACTAGCTTGAACGTTGCTCTTGAACCTGTGCGAGTGCTGTGAATCAAGATATCACAAGAAAGAGTGCAGTGTGTTGCCCATGACTCAGCAGACACAGAGGACCTCCGAGGGACCAATGGGCCTCGTTGTTGCTCAGCAGGCCTACAGGGGTGTGGAGGTACTCAGAGATCTTGGAACAAAAATGATGCTCAACCGAGGGGCCTAGGAGTCCTGAAAAGGGTACTTCCTTTAAAGTAAACCAGAACAGCGACTAAGAGCTAATGGAAAGAGCTGCATGCCTCCTTTTCTGTAGGGCTACTCAGGGCCTTACCTCGAGGCAAGGACTCACGTTGAGATTCCCTTTAGCTCTAGAGCATGGCAAGGTGCTCCCCACCGCGGCCAATGAAGCTCCGTGTGTAGACAGAGAAAACTCATTTTCTTCCCAGACCCAAGCCTACAGTGGCCAGGGGCCTGTCAACAGCAGAGAATTTCAGGGAGCTTCACGAAAGCAAGAATGGAGCTTTCCAAATGGAAAGCAAGGCTAGTCCCATCATGCCCCAATTTCCATGGGCACAGGCAGCATACATCTCTGTGGTTTCTAACAAGGCAAAAGAGACACAGAGTACACACTGGTTGTTTCCCTGAAACAACTTCTCGAGGCAGGGTGTTCTGCATCTAGTGAACGGCCTCACCAAGGAAAGCCCTAGCTATGTCTATGGGCCCGTGCCTCTTCAAAAGCCTGCCTTGCTACAGGAACAACTGTGCTTTAGTTGCAATAGAAACGAGGTCGTCTTTCTTCAGGAGGCAGGGTGACTTCAGGTAGGAGGTCCTGAATGGAAGGAGAAGCTTACTGTTTCTCTCTGTACAGCTCAAACTAGGGAATGAGAGTGACTTCCACGGCCTGTTGGAACTTGCTTAACGGTGCTCGTGAACCTGTGCGATGCTGGCTAAATCAAGATGTTCCAAAAAGAGTGCACTGTGTTGCCCTACACTCGGCATACACACTGTGAGTCGGAAAGCTCCTTCACTGGATAGTGCTTAGAAGGGCCAGGGGAGCCTGAGGGTACTCAGTGTTCTTGCAGGGAAAAGGGTTTCCAGGCGAGGCACCTAGGCGTCCTGAAAGCGTACTGGCTTTAAAATGCTGAAGATAAGCGACTACGGCTTCATGGAAACTGCTACACGCCTCTGCTTCTGCATAGCATTTCATGGCCTTACCTCGAGGCAAGTTCTCACGTTTCTTGCCCTGTAAGCGACACAGCATGTTAAGATGCTGTATTTCTCCTTGAATAGAGTGACTTCAGGAACGAGGTCTTTGATAAATTCTAAGCAGACTGTTTTCTCAGGGCAGCTCAGACGAGGGCAATGTCGAAGGCTTCCAGGGCATGTTGGACTGCCTAGAAATGTGGTTCTGATGCTGTTCGAGTGCTCTGGAAACGGAGCTCTCCTGAAGTAACGTACAGTGTGTTGCCCGAGACTCTGCAGACACAGAGGGCCTCCGTGGGACGTATGGGACTCAATGCTGCTCAGCAGGCCCACAGGGGTGCGGAGGGAGTCAGTGATCTTGGAATAAAAATGATGCTCACCCGAAGACCGTAGGAGTCCTGAAAAGGGTACGTCCTTTAAAATAAAACAAACCTCCACTAAGAGCTCATGGAAAGAGCTGCATGCCTCCCTTTCTGCAGGGCTACTCAGGGCCTTACCTCGAGGCAAGGACTCACGTTGAGATTCCCTTTAGCTCTAGAGCATGGCAAGGTGAGCCCCACCCTGGCCTATATAGCTCCGTGTGTACCCAGGGAAAACTCATTTTCTTCCCAGACCCATGCCTACAGTGGCCAGAGGCCTGTGAACAGCAGAGAATTTCAGGGACCTTCACGGCAGCAAGAAAGGAGGTTTCCAAACGGAAAGCAAGGCTAGTCCCATCATGCCCCCATTTCCATGGACACAGGCAGCATACCTCTCTGTGGATTTAACGAGTCAAAAGAGACACCGAGTACACACTGGTTGCTTCCCTGAATCAACTTCTCGAGGAAGGGTGTTCTGCATCTAGTGAACGGCCTCACCAAGGAACGCCCTAGCCAGGCCACTGGGCCCGAGGCCTCACCAAGGAACGCCCTAGGCAGGCCTCTGGGCCCCTGCCTTTTCAAAAGCCTGCAGTGCTACAGGAAAAACTGTGCTTTACTTGCAAAAGGAAAGCAAGCCGTCTTTCTCCTGGAAGCAGGGTGACTTCAGGTAGGAGGTCCTGATTGGAAGGAGAAGCCTAGTGTTTTTCTCTGTGCAGCTCAGACTAGGGATTGAGTGCGATTTCCACGGCATGTTGGAACTTGCTTGAACGTTGCTCTTGAACCTGTGCGAGTGCTGTGAATCAAGATATAACAAGAAAGAGTGCAGTGTGTTGCCCATGACTCAGCAGACACAGAGGACCTCCGAGGGACCAATGGGCCTCGTTGTTGCTCAGCAGGCCTACAGGGGTGTGGAGGTACTCAGAGATCTTGGAACAAAAATGATGCTCAACCGAGGGGCCTAGGAGTCCTGAAAAGGGTACTTCCTTTAAAGTAAACCAGAACAGCGACTAAGAGCTAATGGAAAGAGCTGCATGCCTCCTTTTCTGTAGGGCTACTCAGGGCCTTACCTCGAGGCAAGGACTCACGTTGAGATTCCCTTTAGCTCTAGAGCATGGCAAGGTGCTCCCCACCGCGGCCAATGAAGCTCCGTGTGTAGACAGAGAAAACTCATTTTCTTCCCAGACCCAAGCCTACAGTGGCCAGGGGCCTGTCAACAGCAGAGAATTTCAGGGAGCTTCACGAAAGCAAGAATGGAGCTTTCCAAATGGAAAGCAAGGCTAGTCCCATCATGCCCCAATTTCCATGGGCACAGGCAGCATACATCTCTGTGGTTTCTAACAAGGCAAAAGAGACACAGAGTACACACTGGTTGTTTCCCTGAAACAACTTCTCGAGGCAGGGTGTTCTGCATCTAGTGAACGGCCTCACCAAGGAAAGCCCTAGCTATGCCTATGGGCCCGTGCCTCTTCAAAAGCCTGCCTTGCTACAGGAACAACTGTGCTTTAGTTGCAATAGAAACGAGGTCGTCTTTCTTCAGGAGGCAGGGTGACTTCAGGTAGGAGGTCCTGAATGGAAGGAGAAGCTTACTGTTTCTCTCTGTACAGCTCAAACTAGGGAATGAGAGTGACTTCCACGGCCTGTTGGAACTTGCTTAACGGTGCTCGTGAACCTGTGCGATGCTGGCTAAATCAAGATGTTCCAAAAAGAGTGCACTGTGTTGCCCTACACTCGGCATACACACTGTGAGTCGGAAAGCTCCTTCACTGGATAGTGCTTAGAAGGGCCAGGGGAGCCTGAGGGTACTCAGTGTTCTTGCAGGGAAAAGGGTTTCCAGGCGAGGCACCTAGGCGTCCTGAAAGCGTACTGGCTTTAAAATGCTGAAGATAAGCGACTACGGCTTCATGGAAACTGCTACACGCCTCTGCTTCTGCATAGCATTTCATGGCCTTACCTCGAGGCAAGTTCTCACGTTTCTTGCCCTGTAAGCGACACAGCATGTTAAGATGCTGTATTTCTCCTTGAATAGAGTGACTTCAGGAACGAGGTCTTTGATAAATTCTAAGCAGACTGTTTTCTCAGGGCAGCTCAGACGAGGGCAATGTCGAAGGCTTCCAGGGCATGTTGGACTGCCTAGAAATGTGGTTCTGATGCTGTTCGAGTGCTCTGGAAACGGAGCTCTCCTGAAGTAACGTACAGTGTGTTGCCCGAGACTCTGCAGACACAGAGGGCCTCCGTGGGACGTATGGGACTCAATGCTGCTCAGCAGGCCCACAGGGGTGCGGAGGGAGTCAGTGATCTTGGAATAAAAATGATGCTCACCCGAAGACCGTAGGAGTCCTGAAAAGGGTACGTCCTTTAAAATAAAACAAACCTCCACTAAGAGCTCATGGAAAGAGCTGCATGCCTCCCTTTCTGCAGGGCTACTCAGGGCCTTACCTCGAGGCAAGGACTCACGTTGAGATTCCCTTTAGCTCTAGAGCATGGCAAGGTGAGCCCCACCCTGGCCTATATAGCTCCGTGTGTACCCAGGGAAAACTCATTTTCTTCCCAGACCCATGCCTACAGTGGCCAGAGGCCTGTGAACAGCAGAGAATTTCAGGGACCTTCACGGCAGCAAGAAAGGAGGTTTCCAAACGGAAAGCAAGGCTAGTCCCATCATGCCCCCATTTCCATGGACACAGGCAGCATACCTCTCTGTGGATTTAACGAGTCAAAAGAGACACCGAGTACACACTGGTTGCTTCCCTGAATCAACTTCTCGAGGAAGGGTGTTCTGCATCTAGTGAACGGCCTCACCAAGGAACGCCCTAGCCAGGCCACTGGGCCCGAGGCCTCACCAAGGAACGCCCTAGGCAGGCCTCTGGGCCCCTGCCTTTTCAAAAGCCTGCAGTGCTACAGGAAAAACTGTGCTTTACTTGCAAAAGGAAAGCAAGCCGTCTTTCTCCTGGAAGCAGGGTGACTTCAGGTAGGAGGTCCTGATTGGAAGGAGAAGCCTAGTGTTTTTCTCTGTGCAGCTCAGACTAGGGATTGAGTGCGATTTCCACGGCATGTTGGAACTTGCTTGAACGTTGCTCTTGAACCTGTGCGAGTGCTGTGAATCAAGATATAACAAGAAAGAGTGCAGTGTGTTGCCCATGACTCAGCAGACACAGAGGACCTCCGAGGGACCAATGGGCCTCGTTGTTGCTCAGCAGGCCTACAGGGGTGTGGAGGTACTCAGAGATCTTGGAACAAAAATGATGCTCAACCGAGGGGCCTAGGAGTCCTGAAAAGGGTACTTCCTTTAAAGTAAACCAGAACAGCGACTAAGAGCTAATGGAAAGAGCTGCATGCCTCCTTTTCTGTAGGGCTACTCAGGGCCTTACCTCGAGGCAAGGACTCACGTTGAGATTCCCTTTAGCTCTAGAGCATGGCAAGGTGCTCCCCACCGCGGCCAATGAAGCTCCGTGTGTAGACAGAGAAAACTCATTTTCTTCCCAGACCCAAGCCTACAGTGGCCAGGGGCCTGTCAACAGCAGAGAATTTCAGGGAGCTTCACGAAAGCAAGAATGGAGCTTTCCAAATGGAAAGCAAGGCTAGTCCCATCATGCCCCAATTTCCATGGGCACAGGCAGCATACATCTCTGTGGTTTCTAACAAGGCAAAAGAGACACAGAGTACACACTGGTTGTTTCCCTGAAACAACTTCTCGAGGCAGGGTGTTCTGCATCTAGTGAACGGCCTCACCAAGGAAAGCCCTAGCTATGCCTATGGGCCCGTGCCTCTTCAAAAGCCTGCCTTGCTACAGGAACAACTGTGCTTTAGTTGCAATAGAAACGAGGTCGTCTTTCTTCAGGAGGCAGGGTGACTTCAGGTAGGAGGTCCTGAATGGAAGGAGAAGCTTACTGTTTCTCTCTGTACAGCTCAAACTAGGGAATGAGAGTGACTTCCACGGCCTGTTGGAACTTGCTTAACGGTGCTCGTGAACCTGTGCGATGCTGGCTAAATCAAGATGTTCCAAAAAGAGTGCACTGTGTTGCCCTACACTCGGCATACACACTGTGAGTCGGAAAGCTCCTTCACTGGATAGTGCTTAGAAGGGCCAGGGGAGCCTGAGGGTACTCAGTGTTCTTGCAGGGAAAAGGGTTTCCAGGCGAGGCACCTAGGCGTCCTGAAAGCGTACTGGCTTTAAAATGCTGAAGATAAGCGACTACGGCTTCATGGAAACTGCTACACGCCTCTGCTTCTGCATAGCATTTCATGGCCTTACCTCGAGGCAAGTTCTCACGTTTCTTGCCCTGTGAGCGACACAGCATGGTAAGATGCTGTATTTCTCCTTGAATAGAGTGACTTCAGGAACGAGGTCTTTGATAAATTCTAAGCAGACTGTTTTCTCAGGGCAGCTCAGACGAGGGCAATGTCGAAGACTTCCAGGGCATGTTGGACTGCCTAGAAATGTGGTTCTGATGCTGTTCGAGTGCTCTGGAAACGGAGCTCTCCTGAAGTAACGTACAGTGTGTTGCCCGAGACTCTGCAGACACAGAGGGCCTCCGTGGGACGTATGGGACTCAATGCTGCTCAGCAGGCCCACAGGGGTGCGGAGGGAGTCAGTGATCTTGGAATAAAAATGATGCTCACCCGAAGACCGTAGGAGTCCTGAAAAGGGTACGTCCTTTAAAATAAAACAAACCTCCACTAAGAGCTCATGGAAAGAGCTGCATGCCTCCCTTTCTGCAGGGCTACTCAGGGCCTTACCTCGAGGCAAGGACTCACGTTGAGATTCCCTTTAGCTCTAGAGCATGGCAAGGTGAGCCCCACCCTGGCCTATATAGCTCCGTGTTTACCCAGGGAAAACTCATTTTCTTCCCAGACCCATGCCTACAGTGGCCAGAGGCCTGTGAACAGCAGAGAATTTCAGGGACCTTCACGGCAGCAAGACAGGAGGTTTCCAAACGGAAAGCAAGGCTAGTCCCATCATGCCCCCATTTCCATGGACACAGGCAGCATACCTCTCTGTGGATTTAACGAGTCAAAAGAGACACCGAGTACACACTGGTTGCTTCCCTGAATCAACTTCTCGAGGAAGGGTGTTCTGCATCTAGTGAACGGCCTCACCAAGGAACGCCCTAGCCAGGCCACTGGGCCCGAGGCCTCACCAAGGAACGCCCTAGGCAGGCCTCTGGGCCCCTGCCTTTTCAAAAGCCTGCAGTGCTACAGGAAAAACTGTGCTTTACTTGCAAAAGGAAAGCAAGCCGTCTTTCTCCTGGAAGCAGGGTGACTTCAGGTAGGAGGTCCTGATTGGAAGGAGAAGCCTAGTGTTTTTCTCTGTGCAGCTCAGACTAGGGATTGAGTGCGATTTCCACGGCATGTTGGAACTTGCTTGAACGTTGCTCTTGAACCTGTGCGAGTGCTGTGAATCAAGATATAACAAGAAAGAGTGCAGTGTGTTGCCCATGACTCAGCAGACACAGAGGACCTCCGAGGGACCAATGGGCCTCGTTGTTGCTCAGCAGGCCTACAGGGGTGTGGAGGTACTCAGAGATCTTGGAACAAAAATGATGCTCAACCGAGGGGCCTAGGAGTCCTGAAAAGGGTACTTCCTTTAAAGTAAACCAGAACAGCGACTAAGAGCTAATGGAAAGAGCTGCATGCCTCCTTTTCTGTAGGGCTACTCAGGGCCTTACCTCGAGGCAAGGACTCACGTTGAGATTCCCTTTAGCTCTAGAGCATGGCAAGGTGCTCCCCACCGCGGCCAATGAAG
This sequence comes from Balaenoptera physalus, assembly GCF_965194825.1. Taxonomy (NCBI): domain Eukaryota; kingdom Metazoa; phylum Chordata; class Mammalia; order Artiodactyla; family Balaenopteridae; genus Balaenoptera; species Balaenoptera physalus. Next base: position 449,991 of record NW_028126006.1, read on the forward strand.
CTCCGTGTGTAGACAGAGAAAACTCATTTTCTTCCCAGACCCAAGCCTACAGTGGCCAGGGGCCTGTCAACAGCAGAGAATTTCAGGGAGCTTCACGAAAGCAAGAATGGAACTTTCCAAATGGAAAGCAAGGCTAGTCCCATCATGCCCCAATTTCCATGGGCACAGGCAGCATACATCTCTGTGGTTTCTAACAAGGCAAAAGAGACACAGAGTACACACTGGTTGTTTCCCTGAATCAACTTCTCGAGGCAGGGTGTTCTGCATCTAGTGAACGGCCTCACCAAGGAAAGCCCTAGCTATGCCTATGGACCCGTGCCTCTTCAAAAGCCTGCCTTGCTACAGGAACAACTGTGCTTTAGTTGCAATAGAAACGAGGTCGTCTTTCTTCAGGAGGCAGGGTGACTTCAGGTAGGAGGTCCTGAATGGAAGGAGAAGCTTACTGTTTCTCTCTGTACAGCTCAAACTAGGGAATGAGAGTGACTTCCACGGCCTGTTGGAACTTGCTTAACGGTGCTCGTGAACCTGTGCGATGCTGGCTAAATCAAGATGTTCCAAAAAGAGTGCACTGTGTTGCCCTACACTCGGCATACACACTGTGAGTCGGAAAGCTCCTTCACTGGATAGTGCTTAGAAGGGCCAGGGGAGCCTGAGGGTACTCAGTGTTCTTGCAGGGAAAAGGGTTTCCAGGCGAGGCACCTAGGCGTCCTGAAAGCGTACTGGCTTTAAAATGCTGAAGATAAGCGACTACGGCTTCATGGAAACTGCTACACGCCTCTGCTTCTGCATAGCATTTCATGGCCTTACCTCGAGGCAAGTTCTCACGTTTCTTGCCCTGTAAGCGACACAGCATGTTAAGATGCTGTATTTCTCCTTGAATAGAGTGACTTCAGGAACGAGGTCTTTGATAAATTCTAAGCAGACTGTTTTCTCAGGGCAGCTCAGACGAGGGCAATGTCGAAGGCTTCCAGGGCATGTTGGACTGCCTAGAAATGTGGTTCTGATGCTGTTCGAGTGCTCTGGAAACGGAGCTCTCCTGAAGTAACGTACAGTGTGTTGCCCGAGACTCTGCAGACACAGAGGGCCTCCGTGGGACGTATGGGACTCAATGCTGCTCAGCAGGCCCACAGGGGTGCGGAGGGAGTCAGTGATCTTGGAATAAAAATGATGCTCACCCGAAGACCGTAGGAGTCCTGAAAAGGGTACGTCCTTTAAAATAAAACAAACCTCCACTAAGAGCTCATGGAAAGAGCTGCATGCCTCCCTTTCTGCAGGGCTACTCAGGGCCTTACCTCGAGGCAAGGACTCACGTTGAGATTCCCTTTAGCTCTAGAGCATGGCAAGGTGAGCCCCACCCTGGCCTATATAGCTCCGTGTGTACCCAGAGAAAACTCATTTTCTTCCCAGACCCATGACTACAGTGGCCAGAGGCCTGTGAACAGCAGAGAATTTCAGGGACCTTCACGGCAGCAAGAAAGGAGGTTTCCAAACGGAAAGCAAGGCTAGTCCCATCATGCCCCCATTTCCATGGACACAGGCAGCATACCTCTCTGTGGATTTAACGAGTCAAAAGAGACACCGAGTACACACTGGTTGCTTCCCTGAATCAACTTCTCGAGGAAGGGTGTTCTGCATCTAGTGAACGGCCTCACCAAGGAACGCCCTAGCCAGGCCACTGGGCCCGAGGCCTCACCAAGGAACGCCCTAGGCAGGCCTCTGGGCCCCTGCCTTTTCAAAAGCCTGCAGTGCTACAGGAAAAACTGTGCTTTACTTGCAAAAGGAAAGCAAGCCGTCTTTCTCCTGGAAGCAGGGTGACTTCAGGTAGGAGGTCCTGATTGGAAGGAGAAGCCTAGTGTTTTTCTCTGTGCAGCTCAGACTAGGGATTGAGTGCGATTTCCACGGCATGTTGGAACTTGCTTGAACGTTGCTCTTGAACCTGTGCGAGTGCTGTGAATCAAGATATAACAAGAAAGAGTGCAGTGTGTTGCCCATGACTCAGCAGACACAGAGGACCTCCGAGGGACCAATGGGCCTCGTTGTTGCTCAGCAGGCCTACAGGGGAGTGGAGGTACTCAGAGATCTTGGAACAAAATTGATGCTCAACCGAGGGGCCTAGAGGTCCTGAAAAGGGTACTTCCTTTAAAGTAAACCAGAACAGCGACTAAGAGCTAATGGAAAGAGCTGCATGCCTCCTTTTCTGTAGGGCTACTCAGGGCCTTACCTCGAGGCAAGGACTCACGTTGAGATTCCCTTTAGCTCTAGAGCATGGCAAGGTGCTCCCCACCGCGGCCAATGAAGCTCCGTGTGTAGACAGAGAAAACTCATTTTCTTCCCAGACCCAAGCCTACAGTGGCCAGGGGCCTGTCAACAGCAGAGAATTTCAGGGAGCTTCACGAAAGCAAGAATGGAGCTTTCCAAATGGAAAGCAAGGCTAGTCCCATCATGCCCCAATTTCCATGGGCACAGGCAGCATACATCTCTGTGGTTTCTAACAAGGCAAAAGAGACACAGAGTACACACTGGTTGTTTCCCTGAATCAACTTCTCGAGGCAGGGTGTTCTGCATCTAGTGAACGGTCTCACCAAGGAAAGCCCAAGCTATGCCTCTGGCCCCGTGCCTTTTCAAAAGCCTGCCGTGCTACAGGAACAACTGTGCTTTAGTTGCAATAGAAACGAGGTCGTCATTCTTCAGGAGGCAGGGTGACTTCAGGTAGGAGGTCCTGAATGGAAGGAGAAGCTTACTGTTTCTCTCTGTACAGCTCAAACTAGGGAATGAGAGTGACTTCCACGGCCTGTTGGAACTTGCTTAACGGTGCTTGTGAACCTGTGCGATGCTGGCTAAATCAAGATGTTCCAAAAAGAGTGCACTGTGTTGCCCTACACTCGGCATACACACTGTGAGTCGGAAAGCTCCTTCCCTGGATAGTGCTTAGAAGGGCCAGGGGAGCCTGAGGGTACTCAGTGTTCTTGCAGGGAAAAGGGTTTCCAGGCGTGGCACCTAGGTGTCCTGAAAGCGTACTGGCTTTAAAATGCTGAAGATAAGCGACTACGGCTTCATGGAAACTGCTACACGCCTCTGCTTCTGCATAGCATTTCATGGCCTTACCTCGAGGCAAGTTCTCACGTTTCTTGCCCTGTAAGCGACACAGCATGTTAAGATGCTGTATTTCTCCTTGAATAGAGTGACTTCAGGAACGAGGTCTTTGATAAATTCTAAGCAGACTGTTTTCTCAGGGCAGCTCAGACGAGGGCAATGTCGAAGACTTCCAGGGCATGTTGGACTGCCTAGAAATGTGGTTCTGATGCTGTTCGAGTGCTCTGGAAACGGAGCTCTCCTGAAGTAACGTACAGTGTGTTGCCCGAGACTCTGCAGACACAGAGGGCCTCCGTGGGACGTATGGGACTCAATGCTGCTCAGCAGGCCCACAGGGGTGCGGAGGGAGTCAGTGATCTTGGAATAAAAATGATGCTCACCCGAAGACCGTAGGAGTCCTGAAAAGGGTACTTCCCTTAAAATAAAACAGACCTCCACTAAGAGCTCATGGAAAGAGCTGCATGCCTCCCTTTCTGCAGGGCTACTCAGGGCCTTACCTCGAGGCAAGGACTCACGTTGAGATTCCCTTTAGCTCTAGAGCATGGCAAGGTGAGCCCCACCCTGGCCTATATAGCTCCGTGTGTACCCAAGGAAAACTCATTTTCTTCCCAGACCCATGCCTACAGCGGCCAGAGGCCTGTCAACAACAGAGAATTTCAGGGAGCTTCACGGCAGCAAGAAAGGAGGTATCCAAACCGAAAGCAAGGCTAGTCCCATCATGCCCCCATTTCCATGGACACAGGCAGCATACCTCTCTGTGGTTTTTAACGAGTCAAAAGAGACACCGAGTACACACTGGTTGCTTCCCTGAATCAACTTCTCGAGGAAGGGTGTTCTGCATCTAGTGAACGGCCTCACCAAGGAACGCCCTAGCCAGGCCACTGGGCCCGAGGCCTCACCAAGGAACGCCCTAGGCAGGCCTCTGGTCCCGTGCCTTTTCAAAAGCCTGCAGTGTTACAGGAAAAACTGTGCTTTACTTGCAAAAGGAAAGCAAGCCGTCTTTCTCCTGGAAGCAGGGTGACTTCAGGTAGGAGGTCCTTATTGGAAGGAGAAGCCTAGTGTTTTTCTCTGTGCAGCTCAGACTAGGGATTGAGTGCGATTTCCACGGCATGTTGGAACTTGCTTGAACGTTGCTCTTGAACCTGTGCGAGTGCTGTGAATCAAGATATCTCAAGAAAGAGTGCAGTGTGTTGCCCATGACTCAGCAGACACAGAGGACCTCCGAGGGACCAATGGGCCTCGTTGTTGCTCAGCAGGCCTACAGGGGTGTGGAGGTACTCAGAGATCTTGGAACAAAAATGATGCTCAACCGAGGGGCCTAGAGGTCCTGAAAAGGGTACTTCCTTTAAAGTAAACCAGAACAGCGACTAAGAGCTAATGGAAAGAGCTGCATGCCTCCTTTTCTGTAGGGCTACTCAGGGCCTTACCTCGAGGCAAGGACTCACGTTGAGATTCCCTTTAGCTCTAGAGCATGGCAAGGTGCTCCCCACCGCGGCCAATGAAGCTCCGTGTGTAGACAGAGAAAACTCATTTTCTTCCCAGACCCAAGCCTACAGTGGCCAGGGGCCTGTCAACAGCAGAGAATTTCAGGGAGCTTCACGAAAGCAAGAATGGAGCTTTCCAAATGGAAAGCAAGGCTAGTCCCATCATGCCCCAATTTCCATGGGCACAGGCAGCATACATCTCTGTGGTTTCTAACAAGGCAAAAGAGACACAGAGTACACACTGGTTGTTTCCCTGAATCAACTTCTCGAGGCAGGGTGTTCTGCATCTACTGAACGTCCTCACCAAGGAAAGCCCAAGCTATGCCTCTGGGCCCGTGCCTCTTCAAAAGCCTGCCCTGCTACAGGAACAACTGTGCTTTAGTTGCAATAGAAACGAGGTCGTCTTTCTTCAGGAGGCAGGGTGACTACAGGTAGGAGGTCATGAATGGAAGGAGAAGCTTACTGTTTCTCTCTGTACAGCTCAAACTAGGGAATGAGAGTGACTTCCACGGCCTGTTGGAACTTGCTTAACGGTGCTTGTGAACCTGTGCGATGCTGGCTAAATCAAGATGTTCCAAAAAGAGTGCACTGTGTTGCCCTACACTCGGCATACACACTGTGAGTCGGAAAGCTCCTTCCCTGGATAGTGCTTAGAAGGGCCAGGGGAGCCTGAGGGTACTCAGTGTTCTTGCAGGGAAAAGGGTTTCCAGGCGTGGCACCTAGGTGTCCTGAAAGCGTACTGGCTTTAAAATGCTGAAGATAAGCGACTACGGCTTCATGGAAACTGCTACACGCCTCTGCTTCTGCATAGCATTTCATGGCCTTACCTCGAGGCAAGTTCTCACGTTTCTTGCCCTGTAAGCGACACAGCATGTTAAGATGCTGTATTTCTCCTTGAATAGAGTGACTTCAGGAACGAGGTCTTTGATAAATTCTAAGCAGACTGTTTTCTCAGGGCAGCTCAGACGAGGGCAATGTCGAAGACTTCCAGGGCATGTTGGACTGCCTAGAAATGTGGTTCTGATGCTGTTCGAGTGCTCTGGAAACGGAGCTCTCCTGAAGTAACGTACAGTGTGTTGCCCGAGACTCTGCAGACACAGAGGGCCTCCGTGGGACGTATGGGACTCAATGCTGCTCAGCAGGCCCACAGGGGTGCGGAGGGAGTCAGTGATCTTGGAATAAAAATGATGCTCACCCGAAGACCGTAGGAGTCCTGAAAAGGGTACTTCCTTTAAAATAAAACAGACCTCCACTAAGAGCTCATGGAAAGAGCTGCATGCCTCCCTTTCTGCAGGGCTACTCAGGGCCTTACCTCGAGGCAAGGACTCACGTTGAGATTCCCTTTAGCTCTAGAGCATGGCAAGGTGAGCCCCACCCTGGCCTATATAGCTCCGTGTGTACCCAAGGAAAACTCATTTTCTTTCCAGACCCATGCCTACAGCGGCCAGAGGCCTGTCAACAACAGAGAATTTCAGGGAGCTTCACGGCAGCAAGAAAGGAGGTATCCAAACCGAAAGCAAGGCTAGTCCCATCATGCCCCCATTTCCATGGACACAGGCAGCATACCTCTCTGTGGTTTTTAACGAGTCAAAAGAGACACCGAGTACACACTGGTTGCTTCCCTGAATCAACTTCTCGAGGAAGGGTGTTCTGCATCTAGTGAACGGCCTCACCAAGGAACGCCCTAGCCAGGCCACTGGGCCCGAGGCCTCACCAAGGAACGCCCTAGGCAGGCCTCTGGTCCCGTGCCTTTTCAAAAGCCTGCAGTGTTACAGGAAAAACTGTGCTTTACTTGCAAAAGGAAAGCAAGCCGTCTTTCTCCTGGAAGCAGGGTGACTTCAGGTAGGAGGTCCTGATTGGAAGGAGAAGCCTAGTGTTTTTCTCTGTGCAGCTCAGACTAGGGATTGAGTGCGATTTCCACGGCATGTTGGAACTTGCTTGAACGTTGCTCTTGAACCTGTGCGAGTGCTGTGAATCAAGATATCTCAAGAAAGAGTGCAGTGTGTTGCCCATGACTCAGCAGACACAGAGGACCTCCGAGGGACCAATGGGCCTCGTTGTTGCTCAGCAGGCCTACAGGGGTGTGGAGGTACTCAGAGATCTTGGAACAAAAATGATGCTCAACCGAGGGGCCTAGAGGTCCTGAAAAGGGTACTTCCTTTAAAGTAAACCAGAACAGCGACTAAGAGCTAATGGAAAGAGCTGCATGCCTCCTTTTCTGTAGGGCTACTCAGGGCCTTACCTCGAGGCAAGGACTCACGTTGAGATTCCCTTTAGCTCTAGAGCATGGCAAGGTGCTCCCCACCGCGGCCAATGAAGCTCCGTGTGTAGACAGAGAAAACTCATTTTCTTCCCAGACCCAAGCCTACAGTGGCCAGGGGCCTGTCAACAGCAGAGAATTTCAGGGAGCTTCACGAAAGCAAGAATGGAGCTTTCCAAATGGAAAGCAAGGCTAGTCCCATCATGCCCCAATTTCCATGGGCACAGGCAGCATACATCTCTGTGGTTTCTAACAAGGCAAAAGAGACACAGAGTACACACTGGTTGTTTCCCTGAATCAACTTCTCGAGGCAGGGTGTTCTGCATCTACTGAACGTCCTCACCAAGGAAAGCCCAAGCTATGCCTCTGGGCCCGTGCCTCTTCAAAAGCCTGCCCTGCTACAGGAACAACTGTGCTTTAGTTGCAATAGAAACGAGGTCGTCTTTCTTCAGGAGGCAGGGTGACTACAGGTAGGAGGTCATGAATGGAAGGAGAAGCTTACTGTTTCTCTCTGTACAGCTCAAACTAGGGAATGAGAGTGACTTCCACGGCCTGTTGGAACTTGCTTAACGGTGCTTGTGAACCTGTGCGATGCTGGCTAAATCAAGATGTTCCAAAAAGAGTGCACTGTGTTGCCCTACACTCGGCATACACACTGTGAGTCGGAAAGCTCCTTCCCTGGATAGTGCTTAGAAGGGCCAGGGGAGCCTGAGGGTACTCAGTGTTCTTGCAGGGAAAAGGGTTTCCAGGCGTGGCACCTAGGTGTCCTGAAAGCGTACTGGCTTTAAAATGCTGAAGATAAGCGACTACGGCTTCATGGAAACTGCTACACGCCTCTGCTTCTGCATAGCATTTCATGGCCTTACCTCGAGGCAAGTTCTCACGTTTCTTGCCCTGTAAGCGACACAGCATGTTAAGATGCTGTATTTCTCCTTGAATAGAGTGACTTCAGGAACGAGGTCTTTGATAAATTCTAAGCAGACTGTTTTCTCAGGGCAGCTCAGACGAGGGCAATGTCGAAGACTTCCAGGGCATGTTGGACTGCCTAGAAATGTGGTTCTGATGCTGTTCGAGTGCTCTGGAAACGGAGCTCTCCTGAAGTAACGTACAGTGTGTTGCCCGAGACTCTGCAGACACAGAGGGCCTCCGTGGGACGTATGGGACTCAATGCTGCTCAGCAGGCCCACAGGGGTGCGGAGGGAGTCAGTGATCTTGGAATAAAAATGATGCTCACCCGAAGACCGTAGGAGTCCTGAAAAGGGTACTTCCTTTAAAATAAAACAGACCTCCACTAAGAGCTCATGGAAAGAGCTGCATGCCTCCCTTTCTGCAGGGCTACTCAGGGCCTTACCTCGAGGCAAGGACTCACGTTGAGATTCCCTTTAGCTCTAGAGCATGGCAAGGTGAGCCCCACCCTGGCCTATATAGCTCCGTGTGTACCCAAGGAAAACTCATTTTCTTTCCAGACCCATGCCTACAGCGGCCAGAGGCCTGTCAACAACAGAGAATTTCAGGGAGCTTCACGGCAGCAAGAAAGGAGGTATCCAAACCGAAAGCAAGGCTAGTCCCATCATGCCCCCATTTCCATGGACACAGGCAGCATACCTCTCTGTGGTTTTTAACGAGTCAAAAGAGACACCGAGTACACACTGGTTGCTTCCCTGAATCAACTTCTCGAGGAAGGGTGTTCTGCATCTAGTGAACGGCCTCACCAAGGAACGCCCTAGCCAGGCCACTGGGCCCGAGGCCTCACCAAGGAACGCCCTAGGCAGGCCTCTGGTCCCGTGCCTTTTCAAAAGCCTGCAGTGTTACAGGAAAAACTGTGCTTTACTTGCAAAAGGAAAGCAAGCCGTCTTTCTCCTGGAAGCAGGGTGACTTCAGGTAGGAGGTCCTGATTGGAAGGAGAAGCCTAGTGTTTTTCTCTGTGCAGCTCAGACTAGGGATTGAGTGCGATTTCCACGGCATGTTGGAACTTGCTTGAACGTTGCTCTTGAACCTGTGCGAGTGCTGTGAATCAAGATATCTCAAGAAAGAGTGCAGTGTGTTGCCCATGACTCAGCAGACACAGAGGACCTCCGAGGGACCAATGGGCCTCGTTGTTGCTCAGCAGGCCTACAGGGGTGTGGAGGTACTCAGAGATCTTGGAACAAAAATGATGCTCAACCGAGGGGCCTAGAGGTCCTGAAAAGGGTACTTCCTTTAAAGTAAACCAGAACAGCGACTAAGAGCTAATGGAAAGAGCTGCATGCCTCCTTTTCTGTAGGGCTACTCAGGGCCTTACCTCGAGGCAAGGACTCACGTTGAGATTCCCTTTAGCTCTAGAGCATGGCAAGGTGCTCCCCACCGCGGCCAATGAAGCTCCGTGTGTAGACAGAGAAAACTCATTTTCTTCCCAGACCCAAGCCTACAGTGGCCAGGGGCCTGTCAACAGCAGAGAATTTCAGGGAGCTTCACGAAAGCAAGAATGGAGCTTTCCAAATGGAAAGCAAGGCTAGTCCCATCATGCCCCAATTTCCATGGGCACAGGCAGCATACATCTCTGTGGTTTCTAACAAGGCAAAAGAGACACAGAGTACACACTGGTTGTTTCCCTGAATCAACTTCTCGAGGCAGGGTGTTCTGCATCTACTGAACGTCCTCACCAAGGAAAGCCCAAGCTATGCCTCTGGGCCCGTGCCTCTTCAAAAGCCTGAACTGCTACAGGAACAACTGTGCTTTAGTTGCAATAGAAACGAGGTCGTCTTTCTTCAGGAGGCAGGGTGACTACAGGTAGGAGGTCCTGAATGGAAGGAGAAGCTTACTGTTTCTCTCTGTACAGCTCAAACTAGGGAATGAGAGTGACTTCCACGGCCTGTTGGAACTTGCTTAACGGTGCTTGTGAACCTGTGCGATGCTGGCTAAATCAAGATGTTCCAAAAAGAGTGCACTGTGTTGCCCTACACTCGGCATACACACTGTGAGTCGGAAAGCTCCTTCCCTGGATAGTGCTTAGAAGGGCCAGGGGAGCCTGAGGGTACTCAGTGTTCTTGCAGGGAAAAGGGTTTCCAGGCGTGGCACCTAGGTGTCCTGAAAGCGTACTGGCTTTAAAATGCTGAAGATAAGCGACTACGGCTTCATGGAAACTGCTACACGCCTCTGCTTCTGCATAGCATTTCATGGCCTTACCTCGAGGAAAGTTCTCACGTTTCTTGCCCTGTAAGCGACACAGCATGTTAAGATGCTGTATTTCTCCTTGAATAGAGTGACTTCAGGAACGAGGTCTTTGATAAATTCTAAGCAGACTGTTTTCTCAGGGCAGCTCAGACGAGGGCAATGTCGAAGACTTCCAGGGCATGTTGGACTGCCTAGAAATGTGGTTCTGATGCTGTTCGAGTGCTCTGGAAACGGAGCTCTCCTGAAGTAACGTACAGTGTGTTGCCCGAGACTCTGCAGACACAGAGGGCCTCCGTGGGACGTATGGGACTCAATGCTGCTCAGCAGGCCCACAGGGGTGCGGAGGGAGTCAGTGATCTTGGAATAAAAATGATGCTCACCCGAAGACCGTAGGAGTCCTGAAAAGGGTACTTCCTTTAAAATAAAACAGACCTCCACTAAGAGCTCATGGAAAGAGCTGCATGCCTCCCTTTCTGCAGGGCTACTCAGGGCCTTACCTCGAGGCAAGGACTCACGTTGAGATTCCCTTTAGCTCTAGAGCATGGCAAGGTGAGCCCCACCCTGGCCTATATAGCTCCGTGTGTACCCAAGGAAAACTCATTTTCTTTCCAGACCCATGCCTACAGCGGCCAGAGGCCTGTCAACAACAGAGAATTTCAGGGAGCTTCACGGCAGCAAGAAAGGAGGTATCCAAACCGAAAGCAAGGCTAGTCCCATCATGCCCCCATTTCCATGGACACAGGCAGCATACCTCTCTGTGGTTTTTAACGAGTCAAAAGAGACACCGAGTACACACTGGTTGCTTCCCTGAATCAACTTCTCGAGGAAGGGTGTTCTGCATCTAGTGAACGGCCTCACCAAGGAACGCCCTAGCCAGGCCACTGGGCCCGAGGCCTCACCAAGGAACGCCCTAGGCAGGCCTCTGGTCCCGTGCCTTTTCAAAAGCCTGCAGTGTTACAGGAAAAACTGTGCTTTACTTGCAAAAGGAAAGCAAGCCGTCTTTCTCCTGGAAGCAGGGTGACTTCAGGTAGGAGGTCCTGATTGGAAGGAGAAGCCTAGTGTTTTTCTCTGTGCAGCTCAGACTAGGGATTGAGTGCGATTTCCACGGCATGTTGGAACTTGCTTGAACGTTGCTCTTGAACCTGTGCGAGTGCTGTGAATCAAGATATCTCAAGAAAGAGTGCAGTGTGTTGCCCATGACTCAGCAGACACAGAGGACCTCCGAGGGACCAATGGGCCTCGTTGTTGCTCAGCAGGCCTACAGGGGTGTGGAGGTACTCAGAGATCTTGGAACAAAAATGATGCTCAACCGAGGGGCCTAGAGGTCCTGAAAAGGGTACTTCCTTTAAAGTAAACCAGAACAGCGACTAAGAGCTAATGGAAAGAGCTGCATGCCTCCTTTTCTGTAGGGCTACTCAGGGCCTTACCTCGAGGCAAGGACTCACGTTGAGATTCCCTTTAGCTCTAGAGCATGGCAAGGTGCTCCCCACCGCGGCCAATGAAGCTCCGTGTGTAGACAGAGAAAACTCATTTTCTTCCCAGACCCAAGCCTACAGTGGCCAGGGGCCTGTCAACAGCAGAGAATTTCAGGGAGCTTCACGAAAGCAAGAATGGAGCTTTCCAAATGGAAAGCAAGGCTAGTCCCATCATGCCCCAATTTCCATGGGCACAGGCAGCATACATCTCTGTGGTTTCTAACAAGGCAAAAGAGACACAGAGTACACACTGGTTGTTTCCCTGAATCAACTTCTCGAGGCAGGGTGTTCTGCATCTACTGAACGTCCTCACCAAGGAAAGCCCAAGCTATGCCTCTGGGCCCGTGCCTCTTCAAAAGCCTGAACTGCTACAGGAACAACTGTGCTTTAGTTGCAATAGAAACGAGGTCGTCTTTCTTCAGGAGGCAGGGTGACTACAGGTAGGAGGTCCTGAATGGAAGGAGAAGCTTACTGTTTCTCTCTGTACAGCTCAAACTAGGGAATGAGAGTGACTTCCACGGCCTGTTGGAACTTGCTTAACGGTGCTCGTGAACCTGTGCGATGCTGGCTAAATCAAGATGTTCCAAAAAGAGTGCACTGTGTTGCCCTACACTCGGCATACACACTGTGAGTCGGAAAGCTCCTTCCCTGGATAGTGCTTAGAAGGGCCAGGGGAGCCTGAGGGTACTCAGTGTTCTTGCAGGGAAAAGGGTTTCCAGGCGTGGCACCTAGGTGTCCTGAAAGCGTACTGGCTTTAAAATGCTGAAGATAAGCGACTACGGCTTCATGGAAACTGCTACACGCCTCTGCTTCTGCATAGCATTTCATGGCCTTACCTCGAGGCAAGTTCTCACGTTTCTTGCCCTGTAAGCGACACAGCATGTTAAGATGCTGTATTTCTCCTTGAATAGAGTGACTTCAGGAACGAGGTCTTTGATAAATTCTAAGCAGACTGTTTTCTCAGGGCAGCTCAGACGAGGGCAATGTCGAAGACTTCCAGGGCATGTTGGACTGCCTAGAAATGTGGTTCTGATGCTGTTCGAGTGCTCTGGAAACGGAGCTCTCCTGAAGTAACGTACAGTGTGTTGCCCGAGACTCTGCAGACACAGAGGGCCTCCGTGGGACGTATGGGACTCAATGCTGCTCAGCAGGCCCACAGGGGTGCGGAGGGAGTCAGTGATCTTGGAATAAAAATGATGCTCACCCGAAGACCGTAGGAGTCCTGAAAAGAGTACTTCCTTTAAAATAAAACAGACCTCCACTAAGAGCTCATGGAAAGAGCTGCATGCCTCCCTTTCTGCAGGGCTACTCAGGGCCTTACCTCGAGGCAAGGACTCACGTTGAGATTCCCTTTAGCTCTAGAGCATGGCAAGGTGAGCCCCACCCTGGCCTATATACCTCCGTGTGTACCCAAGGAAAACTCATTTTCTTCCCAGACCCATGCCTACAGCGGCCAGAGGCCTGTCAACAACAGAGAATTTCAGGGAGCTTCACGGCAGCAAGAAAGGAGGTATCCAAACCGAAAGCAAGGCTAGTCCCATCATGCCCCCATTTCCATGGACACAGGCAGCATACCTCTCTGTGGTTTTTAACGAGTCAAAAGAGACACCGAGTACACACTGGTTGCTTCCCTGAATCAACTTCTCGAGGAAGGGTGTTCTGCATCTAGTGAACGGCCTCACCAAGGAACGCCCTAGCCAGGCCACTGGGCCCGAGGCCTCACCAAGGAACGCCCTAGGCAGGCCTCTGGTCCCGTGCCTTTTCAAAAGCCTGCAGTGTTACAGGAAAAACTGTGCTTTACTTGCAAAAGGAAAGCAAGCCGTCTTTCTCCTGGAAGCAGGGTGACTTCAGGTAGGAGGTCCTGATTGGAAGGAGAAGCCTAGTGTTTTTCTCTGTGCAGCTCAGACTAGGGATTGAGTGCGATTTCCACGGCATGTTGGAACTTGCTTGAACGTTGCTCTTGAACCTGTGCGAGTGCTGTGAATCAAGATATCTCAAGAAAGAGTGCAGTGTGTTGCCCATGACTCAGCAGACACAGAGGACCTCCGAGGGACCAATGGGCCTCGTTGTTGCTCAGCAGGCCTACAGGGGTGTGGAGGTACTCAGAGATCTTGGAACAAAAATGATGCTCAACCGAGGGGCCTAGAGGTCCTGAAAAGGGTACTTCCTTTAAAGTAAACCAGAACAGCGACTAAGAGCTAATGGAAAGAGCTGCATGCCTCCTTTTCTGTAGGGCTACTCAGGGCCTTACCTCGAGGCAAGGACTCACGTTGAGATTCCCTTTAGCTCTAGAGCATGGCAAGGTGCTCCCCACCGCGGCCAATGAAGCTCCGTGTGTAGACAGAGAAAACTCATTTTCTTCCCAGACCCAAGCCTACAGTGGCCAGGGGCCTGTCAACAGCAGAGAATTTCAGGGAGCTTCACGAAAGCAAGAATGGAGCTTTCCAAATGGAAAGCAAGGCTAGTCCCATCATGCCCCAATTTCCATGGGCACAGGCAGCATACAACTCTGTGGTTTCTAACAAGGCAAAAGAGACACAGAGTACACACTGGTTGTTTCCCTGAATCAACTTCTCGAGGCAGGGTGTTCTGCATCTACTGAACGTCCTCACCAAGGAAAGCCCAAGCTATGCCTCTGGGCCCGTGCCTCTTCAAAAGCCTGCCCTGCTACAGGAACAACTGTGCTTTAGTTGCAATAGAAACGAGGTCGTCTTTCTTCAGGAGGCAGGGTGACTTCAGGTAGGAGGTCCTGAATGGAAGGAGAAGCTTACTCTTTCTCTCTGTACAGCTCAAACTAGGGAATGAGAGTGACTTCCACGGCCTGTTGGAACTTGCTTAACGGTGCTCGTGAACCTGAGCGATGCTGGCTAAATCAAGATGTTCCAAAAAGAGTGCACTGTGTTGCCCTACACTCGGCATACACACTGTGAGTCGGAAAGCTCCTTCCCTGGATAGTGCTTAGAAGGGCCAGGGGAGCCTGAGGGTACTCAGTGTTCTTGCAGGGAAAAGGGTTTCCAGGCGAGGCACCTAGGTGTCCTGAAAGCGTACTGGCTTTAAAATGCTGAAGATAAGCGACTACGGCTTCATGGAAACTGCTACACGCCTCTGCTTCTGCATAGCATTTCCTGGCCTTACCTCGAGGAAAGTTCTCACGTTTCTTCCCCTGTAAGCGACACAGCATGTTAAGATGCTGTATTTCTCCTTGAATAG